>NW_027507785.1:68212823-68812823 GCF_037356315.1 Lithobates pipiens
TAGGAAATCTGTCACAGGAGAATAATGGAGGCTGCCGTTGCTGAACTCTTCTTTGAGAATGCTAATTACCTGGCTGCTACGATGATGCTTTGACTTCATTTCTAAGTTGCTGAGCGGAAACAACTACCGAGAAAGGGATTTGTGACACGTTTCTGACTGTGCCTTAATACTACTGTTCTGTCCTCGGTACACATTTCCCTGTGAGTAGCTCGACATGCAGTGAAAGCCTCCTATTCTGCAATAAGCCACCTGGATTCACGCTGGTGCGATTCGGGAAACCCTGCGATTCCTGTGCGGGCAGGACTTAGGGTGGTGGGGGCCCCTGGGCTTGAGTCACTTTCGGGCCCTACCTGCTATACATTACCGTATTTATCGGTGTATAACACGTGCCGGTGTATAACACACACCCCAAGTTTAGGAGGGAATTTGATAGGAAAACAACGTTTAGGAGGGAAGTTTAAGGAAAAAAAACTTACATTTAAATGCCCATCAATGCAGCCTTATTAGTGTCCATCATTGCAGCCTTGCCCATCCATCTGCAGCCTTGTCCAGTGTCATTTGCAGCCTTGTCATCGTAGCCTTGTCATTGCAGTCTTGAAGTTTAAAAATGGCGCCGCCGAGATACAGAGTGCAGTGTATCTGAGCGGCTCTCAGGTCCTCTCGGTGGCTCTCGGGTCCTCTCGCAGTCCCTGTGTTATGTCCATCATAGGGCAGGACTGAGTGTGACTGTGAGTGGAGCCGAGCCGAGTACACGTGGCTATGTATCTCGGCAGGGCCCCCTTTTGGGAGGGGCCCATGGGCTTGAGCACAGTCAAGCCCAATGGTAAGTCCGGCCCTACCCGCATCGCACCTGAATCACCGGCGGTTCACACTGACATCTACGAACTGCTGCAGGTGTCAATGTAAAGTTAATGACACAGATTGGTTCGTAGATCGCAGTGTGAACTGTGAAATGGTGCAGGAATCAGATTGCATGGGTGTGAACACGATTGTATTGTAATCTGCCCTAATGTTGTAAAGCGCTGCGCAAACTGTCAGCGCTGTATAAATCCTGTATAATAATAAAAAAATAATAATCAGTATATGAAATAAAAAAAAAAATACAATGAATAAGCTAGGCTGTAGATGGCGATAAGTAATTCTCACCAGCGATGCTGCATTTAGGGGATGCAAGTATTAGTCCAACATGCGCTCCGATAGCTGCCTCCTTTTTTCATTCTCTAAGATGGAGTTTGAGTGCTCAGGATGCACGGGTTTCTCTTCCTCGGCCTGAAGAATGATGGGAACTTTTGTTAAAGGTGAAAGGTTTCTAGTTTCTGCAATACCACTAAAATTACCACTGGCTCCATCTTGTGGTCAAATATGATATTGCAGACAAAACAACAATTAACCACTTCAGCCTGGGAAGGATTTGCCCCCTTCCTGACCAGGTAATTTTTCCGATATGGCACTGTGTCGCATAGTAGTCCATTATGCTTTGCCTTTGCAGGGAATGAAAGAGGAAGTAAACTCAGCAGGGTTTACTTCCTCTTTAACCACCATTGTATACGAACACCCCAGCCGCAGATGACTGACCCAGTACAGTGCCAGCTTCCTGGAGGGTTCAAACTAGGAACCCGAATACACTTGAGCTCCTCACTAATGGAGAGTACAAGTTCTTATTTCAACACTCATCATTTTGACATGGTCAATTGTCAAGAAACTGAGAAATGCCATGCAGCCACCCTTAGGGTGCATGTAGACAGGAAGTGGCTGCAAAAGGTCTACAGGAGATCAGCAGCCCCAAGATGTAACAAAGGATGAAAAAATACAAGCATGAAAACAAGTCTTTCAAGTCTTTAGCAAATGAAATGTCACCCAGTTAGGGTTTACATCGACTTTGTATAGTTAGCCCTTTAATTATCAACACATGTTCTGATTTTCGGTGAGTTGAACTGGGACATGAAACAGTTGTGCATTTCCTTTGTGTGGTTTTTGTTTGACAACAAAACATTCTGATGAAATACATATTTAATCAACAACAACAGTTTCTCCTTTGATTGGGGAAGTCATATGTCTTTTAAGGTTTTTAGAGAAGAACTGAATAATTTATTTTCTACATCCGGATATGAAGAGTAGAGAACAGAGCACTTGGCACAATGCTGCGTTCACTGCATAGGATATACAAGTACAATGCATGGGCTGTATGAGTACTGTCTGGACTGGGATCTAAACCAGTGTTGCCAACCTACCAGACTGAGATTTACTGACACGACACCCAAAATTGACTGGCAAAGCCAAGCTTTTACTAGCATTTCCAAAAGTTACACAATTACAGTTTTAACTGCAAATTTCAGTGTTTAGGCTACAAACAAGTACAATATGCAATTAGCAATGTGATTTAAGGTAGATATTAAGGCAAAAATCATATTTTTTATTTTATTTTCGATATAGTAAGTACCTCAGGGACAGGACTCAGGAGGGCAAGAAATTAGAATAGTCCAATGCCTTGCCCACATCCCGAACACCTGCACAGCTCCCTGTGTGATCCTGTGGACAATCCTGCATTGTGCCTTGTTTCTGGTGAACCTTGAACCCATTCCTTCTCCAATGAACTTCCCATTTAAGCCATGCCTTTGCACTTCTTGTTTGCCACATTTTTGTGCTCTCTCTCAAGACAATATCTTACTCTGTTCTAATTGGGATGAGGTGCCATTTCTTTCGGGTGTTGATGGAGGCTAGAATCAAATTTTGAATAATATCTTACTCTTGTCACAGCTGCCATCTGAATCTTCACTTCTAATCGTTACTGACCTTTGGCTTGTTCCTTGACTACGCTCTTGATTGATCCCAACCTGCAACCATTCGTTACCAATCTTTGGCTTGTACCTTGACTATGCTTCTGCTTGATCCAAACCTGCAACCATCCGCTACTGACTTTTGGCTTGTTCTTCAATTATACTTCCACTCAATCCCAACCTGCAGCCATTCATTACTGACCTTTGGTTTGTTCCTTGACTACTCTTACGCTTGATCCCAGCTTCCAACCATTTCTCAATGACCTTTGGCTTGTTCCTCGGCTATACTTCCGCTCAATCCCAACCTGCAACCATTCTTTACTGCCTTTGGTTTGTTCCTTGACTACTCTTCCGCTTGATCCCAACTTGCAACTATTTGTTATTGACCTTTGGCTTGTTCCTCAACAATGCTTCCGCTCAATCCCAACCTGCAACCATTCGTTACCAACCTTTTGGCTTGTTCCTCGACTATGCTTCTGCTTGATTCCAACCTGCAACCATTTGTTACTGACCTTTGGTTTGCTACTTGACTATGCTTCTGCTTGATTACAACTTGCAACTATTTGTTATTGACTTTTGGCTTGTTCCTCAACTATGCTTCTGCTCAGTTCCAACCTTCAGCCATTCGCTACTGACCTTTGGTTTGTTCCTTGACTACTCTTCCGCTTGATCCCAATTTACAACCATTAGTTACTGACCTCTGGCTTATTCCTCGACTATGCTTCTGTTTGATCCCTATCTGTTATATCTACTACTGGACCCTGGTTTGCTCACCTTCTAGTGGGGCGATCCTGAGGACTCAGGGCACAAACACAGGGCAGCACCCAAGAGCCGACCAAAAAAGCTGATCATAAAAATTGGCTTCAGGTGCCAAAATCACAGAATCCCTGCACAGGTAAGTGTCCTAATATTAATAGTCAGGAGCTACAGTATTTGTAGCTGCTGACTAGGGATGAGCCGAACACCCCCCTGTTCGGTTCGCACCAGAACCTGCGAACAGACCTAAACTTTGTGTGAACTTTAGAACCCTATTAAAGTCTATGGGACTCAAACGTTCACAATCTAAAGTGCTAATTTTAAAGGCTAATATGTAAGTTACTGTCCTAAAAAGTGTTTGGGGACCTGGGTCCTGCCCCAGGGGACATGGATCAATGCAAAAAAAAAGTTTTAAAAACAGCCGTTTTTTCGGGAGCAGTGATTTTAATAATGATGAAAGTGAAACAATAAAAGTGTAATATTCCTTTAAATGTCGTACCTGGGGGGTGTCTATAGTATGCCTGTGAAGGGGCGCATGTTTCCCGTGCTTAGAACTGTCCCTGCACAAAGTGTCATTTGTGCAGGAAAAAAAGTCTTTTAAAATCACTTGCGGCTATATTGTCGGCTCCCGTAATACAGAGAACACTCAATTATCTGTATTAGCCGACAATTCATTCATTCATTGATTTTAAAAAAAGCGTGGGGGTTCCCCTAAATTCAATTACCAGGCCCTTCAGGTCTGGTATGGATATTAAGGGGAACCCCGTGTCAAATTAAAAAAAAAATTGACGTGGGGTCCCCCTAAAAATCCATACCAGACCCTTTATCCGAGCACGCAACCTGGCAGGCCGCAGGAAAAGAGGGGGGGACGAGAAAGCGCCCCCCCCTCCTGAACCGTACCAGACCACATGCCCTCAACATTGGGAGGATGCTTTGGGGGTCTGTGACCCCTCAAAGCACCTTGTCCCCATGTTGATGTGGACAAGGGCCTCATCCCCACAACCTGAGCGGTGGTTGTGGGGGTCTGCGGGCGGGGGGCTTATCAGAATCTGGAAGCCCTCTTTAACAAGGGGACCCCCATATCCCGGCCCCCCCCCCTGTTTGAAATGGTAAGGGGGTACAAAAGTACCCCTACCATTTCACAAAGAAAGTGTAAAAATGGTTAAATAAGACAAACACACTTTTGAAAAATTCCTTTATTAAAAATTAAAAAAAGATTCCAGCGGTGCTAATCCACTCTTGCTATCCAGCGACGGATCTCCAGGGTCCAGCGATGGATGATCATATCCAGCGACGGGGGATCTCTCAGTCCAGCGCTGTCCATGCATCCGTCTTCTGTCCCCACTGTGGAGACACTGCGGGGATCCCAGCACTGACGTTTCTTATATTAGGAGGGCGGGGCCACCCGTCACCTGACCCCGCCCCCTCTGACGCTGGTGAGGGGAGCCAGGGATTCCCTAATTACGTATGGGTGACCCGGCCCCTCTGATGTAACGGAAACCTGCGTTACATCAGAGGGGGGCGGGGTCACCCATACGTCACTGGGGAACCCCATAGCTTTCCTCACCAGCGTCAGAGGGGGCGGGGTCAGGTGACGGGTGGCCCCGCCCTCCTAATATAAGAAACGTCAGCGCAGGGATCCCCGCAGTGTCTCTGCAGTGGAGACAGAAGACGGATGCATGGACAGCGCTGGACTGAGAGATCCCCCGTCGCTGGATATGATCATCCATCGCTGGACCCCGGAGATCCGTCTCTGGATAGCAAGAGTGGATTAGCACCGCTGGAATCTTTTTTTTATTTTTAATAAAGGAATTTTTCAAAAGTGTGTTTGTCTTATTTAACCATTTTTTCTTTGTGAAATGGTAGGGGTACTTTTGTACCCCCTTACCATTTCAAACAGGGGGGGCGGGATCTGGGGGTCCCCTTGTTAAAGGGGGCTTCCAGATTCTGATAAGCCCCCCGCCCGCAGACCCCCACAACCACCGCTCAGGGTTGTGGGGATGAGGCCCTTGTCCACATCAACATGGGGACAAGGTGCTTTGAGGGGTCACAGACCCCCAAAGCATCCTCCCAATGTTGAGGGCATGTGGCCTGGTACGGTTCAGAAGGGGGGCGCTCTCTCGTCCCCCCCTCTTTTCCTGCGGCCTGCCAGGTTGCGTGCTCGGATAAAGGGTCTGGTATGGATTTTTAGGGGGACCCCCGCGTCAAATTTTTTTTAAATTTGACACGGGGTTCCCCTTAATATCCATACCAGACCCGAAGGGCCTGGTAATTGAATTTAGGGGAACCCCCACGCTTTTTTTTAAATCAATGAATGAATGAATTGTCGGCTAATACAGAGAATTGAGTGTTCTCTGTATTACGGGAGCCGACAATATAGCCGCAAGTGATTTTAAAATACTTTTTTTCCTGCACAAATTACACTTTGTGCAGGGACAGTTCTAAGTACAGGAAACATGCGCCCCTTCACAGGCATACTATAGACACCCCCCAGGTACGACATTTAAAGGAATATTACACTTTTATTGTTTCACTTTAATCATTATTAAAATAACTGCTCCTGAAAAAACGGCCGTTTTTAAAACTTTTTTTTGCATTGATCCATGTCCCCTGGGGCAGGACCCAGGTCCCCAAACACTTTTTAGGACAGTAACCTCCAAATTGTTCACTGTTCGCTGAACAGTCGAACATGAGTTCGACTCGAACTCGAAGCTCATCCCTACTGCTGACTTTTCATTTTTTTCGTGGGGGGGGCGGATCTCCTCTTTAATTACAAGGCAGATAAATGGTGTTAGGGGTCATTCATATGGACAACCAGAGGTGGCAAAAGCAGGCAGTTGAGCCATGATTTTACCGCATCTCCTCAAACGCCAACCCAAACAAGGGTTCAGGGCTGTACAAATCCCCATGATGCTTTGCTTCCTGGCCGCGGCAGAAGCAAAACCCCTTCTCATTTGGCAGTTAGGACCACCGCACAACACAACCCATTCAAGATAATAGCTGTGCAAATGACCCGCAGTGCACACAGTTGCAGCACAGTATACACAGCTGTGCATACATAAGATCAGGAATAGTGATGGCCGAACGGTTCGCCCGGCGGTCGTTTCGCGGCGAATTTCCGACTTTCGCCGTCCGCGGGTTCGAACGCCTTTTTCCGTCGTTCGCCCCGGCGGACTTACGTGTTTAATGTATACAAGAACTTTAACCTTTCGTGACACGTTTATCATGTGTTACAGGACAACCAATTGAGACATGACAGCTCATGGACACTTGGACATTCCCCCTAACCTATAAATACACCCGATCCGGTGGCCATTTTACATTCTTTCTTCTGTCACTGTAGGGAAAGGATCCTGTGTGGAGTAGGGACAGAGAAAACGCTAGCTATTTGGTACACAAAAGTTCTTTTCAGGACTGGTATAGGTGTTAGGTCAGCAGCCTGAGTTTCTTTTGTCAGTTTAGATAAAGGGACAGAGCGCTGTATGCTGCTATTTTAGGGACAGCTCAGCCAGATTAGTCTTTCTTCATCATCATCATCATCATCATCATTAGCTGTTACTATCAGGTCCACAAAAGAGCTGTTCCAGCTAATCGTTCCAGCCTACTCTTTTTTGCCAATTTGTATAGGGACAGGCAGGAAGCAGTGTGTCAGGCAGTGAGGATAATTTTAAAGACTTGCTGTTACTATTAGTTCCACAAAGGTTCTTTTCAGGACTGGTATCAGTGGTACGGTAATAGGCTTGTACACGTATAATATTCTTTCTTCCAAATATAGAAAGAATATTATACTTGACTGCTGCCCTTCTGCTGCAGTCTGCTAATCATTCACAACTCACTTGTTCCACAAAGCTCTTTATCAGGACTGGTAACTTGGTCTGTCTAGGGTGCTACGGTACATAGGCTTGGGTGCGGTACAGTCTGCTGTTCTGTAAGGACCGCTATCGGTCCACAATACATAGGGTTGCCGTGCACTACTGCTGACCGCTGCCCTATACTGCAGCAGTCCTTCAGCGGTATAGGGACTGACGCACAGTCTGCTAAACACTAATACACAACCTGCTTGGTCCACAAAAGTTCTTATAAGGACTGGTAACTTGGTATAGGGTGCTACGGTACATAGGCCTGAGTGCGTTACAGTCTGCTGTTCTGTAAGGACCGCTATCGGTCCACAATACATAGGGTTGACGTGCACTACTGCTGACCGCTGCCCTATACTGCAGCAGTCCTTCAGCGGTATAGGGACTGACGCACAGTCTGCTAAACACTAACACACAACCTGCTTGGTCCACAAAAGTTCTTATAAGGACTGGTAACTTGGTATAGGGTGCTACGGTACATAGGCCTGAGTGCAGTACAGTCTGCTGTTCTGTAAGGACTGCTATCGGTCCACAATACATAGGGTTGCCGTGCACTACTGCTGACCGCTGCCCTATACTGCAGCAGTCCTTCAGCGGTATAGGGACTGACGCACAGTCTGCTAAACACTAATACACAACCTGCTTGGTCCACAAAAGTTCTTATAAGGACTGGTAACTTGGTATAGGGTGCTACGGTACATAGGCCTGAGTGCAGTACAGTCTGCTGTTCTGTAAGGACCGCTATCGGTCCACAATACATAGGGTTGCCGTGCACTACTGCTGACCGCTGCCCTATACTGCAGCAGTCCTTCATTGGTATAGGGACTGACGTACAGTCTGCTAATCACTAACACACAACCTGCTTGGTCCACAAAAGTTCTTATAAGGACTGGTAACTTGGTATAGGGTGCTACGGTACATAGGCCTGAGTGCGTTACAGTCTGCTGTTCTGTAAGGACCGCTATCGGTCCACAATACATAGGGTTGCCGTGCACTACTGCTGACCGCTGCCCTATACTGCAGCAGTCCTTCAGCGGTATAGGGACTGACGCACAGTCTGCTAAACACTAACACACAACCTGCTTGGTCCACAAAAGTTCTTATAAGGACTGGTAACTTGGTATAGGGTGCTACGGTACATAGGCCTGAGTGCAGTACAGTCTGCTGTTCTGTAAGGACTGCTATCGGTCCACAATACATAGGGTTGCCGTGCACTACTGCTGACCCCTGCCCTATACTGCAGCAGTCCTTCAGCGGTATAGGGACTGACGCACAGTCTGCTAAACACTAATACACAACCTGCTTGGTCCACAAAAGTTCTTATAAGGACTGGTAACTTGGTATAGGGTGCTACGGTACATAGGCCTGAGTGCAGTACAGTCTGCTGTTCTGTAAGGACCGCTATCGGTCCACAATACATAGGGTTGCCGTGCACTACTGCTGACCGCTGCCCTATACTGCAGCAGTCCTTCATTGGTATAGGGACTGACGTACAGTCTGCTAATCACTAACACACAACCTGCTTGGTCCACAAAAGTTCTTATAAGGACTGGTAACTTGGTATAGGGTGCTACGGTACATAGGCCTGAGTGCAGTACAGTCTGCTGTTCTGTAAGGACTGCTATCGGTCCACAATACATAGGGTTGCCGTGCACTACTGCTGACCGCTGCCCTATACTGCAGCAGTCCTTCAGCGGTATAGGGACTGACGCACAGTCTGCTAAACACTAATACACAACCTGCTTGGTCCACAAAAGTTCTTATAAGGACTGGTAACTTGGTATAGGGTGCTACGGTACATAGGCCTGAGTGCAGTACAGTCTGCTGTTCTGTAAGGACCGCTATCGGTCCACAATACATAGGGTTGCCGTGCACTACTGCTGACCGCTGCCCTATACTGCAGCAGTCCTTCATTGGTATAGGGACTGACGTACAGTCTGCTAATCACTAACACACAACCTGCTTGGTCCACAAAAGTTCTTATAAGGACTGGTAACTTGGTATAGGGTGCTACGGTACATAGGCCTGAGTGCGTTACAGTCTGCTGTTCTGTAAGGACCGCTATCGGTCCACAATACATAGGGTTGCCGTGCACTACTGCTGACCGCTGCCCTATACTGCAGCAGTCCTTCAGCGGTATAGGGACTGACGCACAGTCTGCTAAACACTAACACACAACCTGCTTGGTCCACAAAAGTTTTTATAAGGACTGGTAACTTGGTATAGGGTGCTACGGTACATAGGCCTGAGTGCAGTACAGTCTGCTGTTCTGTAAGGACCGCTATCGGTCCACAATACATAGGGTTGACGTGCACTACTGCTGACCGCTGCCCTATACTGCAGCAGTCCTTCAGCGGTATAGGGACTAAGAGTTTTGTCACAGGGTGATTTAAAAAATGACAGGCAGAGGAAGAGGCAGGCCCTTCCGCAGGGGTGGTAGGGGTAGGGCAGGAGCAACAGCCTTGAGCCAAAGTGGGAAGTTGCAGAAGGTGCGTTCAATTACTTTAAAGGACGCACCAGACTTGGTTGAGTGGCTCACTCAGCCTTATTCTTCTGCACCCTCCTCATCCTCTCGATCTGCACCCTCTTCTTCACTCTCTGCTATGTGCACCCCCAAAGACACTACCACCAACAACACCACCACCACCACATACCTTCCGCTTGAGTGCAAATGGGGGCCTTCATGCTCCAGTGTTTTAATAGGGACCCCCGTATAAAAAGCATGAGGGTCAAGGACCAGTACTGGGTGGCAACGTACTTAGATCCCCGGTACAAACACAAAATGGCGGAAATGTTACCGCCGTCGCAGAGGGCTGTCAGAATGCAGCACTTCCAGGCCTTGCTTCGAGAAATGCTGCATTCTGCTTTTGCGTGCGCTGGCAGAGGAGCAATTCCCACTCCCAGAGAAGGATTTGCGGGTACCAATCCAACAGCGCCTGCAAGAAGAGGCCGGTTTGAAGATGTGTTGGTGACTTCGGATATGAGGTCATTCTTTCAGCCGACCCATCGACAGGTGTCATCCGGATCCAGCATCAGGGAACGCCTAGACCGTCAGGTGTCCGACTACATTGGGTTAACGGCCGATGTGGACGCTCTGAGGAGTGATGAACCCCTAGACTACTGGGTGGGCAGGCTTGACCTCTGGCCAGAGCTTGCCCAATTTGCAATCGAACTGTTGGCTTGCCCCTCATCCAGTGTCCTGTCCGAAAGGACGTTCAGCGCAGCAGGGGGGATTGTGACCGATAAGCGTACTCGCCTAGCTCACGACAGTGTTAACTACCTCACATTTCTAAAAATGAATGAGGCATGGATCTCGGAGGAATTCAACACATGTGATCAGTAGACCATGTATATGTCTATAAACAATTTTTGGAATCAAGCACACAGACCTTCTTAATTCATTTGGCTCACTTCCCTGACCCAAAAAAGCACACCGTACTATATGCCCCTACCCTCCTCTTTGAAGAGGTTGAGCGGTGTCATATTTCTACTGGGGCTGCTTATTATGAGGGGTTCCCACCATCCCTGTGCTGTGCTGACTTCCTCCTGGGTGTTCTTATTATGAGGGGCTCCCACCATCCCTGTGCTGTGCTGACTTCCTCCTGGGGGTTCTTATTATGAGGGGATCACACCATCCCTGTGCTGTGCTGACTTCCTCCTGGGGCTGCTTACGGTGCTGCTGTCAGCGCTGTATGTCACGGAGCTGCTGTCAGCGCTGTATGTCACGGAGCTGCTGTCAGCGCTGTATGTCACGGAGCTGCTGTCAGCGCTGTATGTCACGGAGCTGCTGTCAGCGCTGTATGTCACGGAGCTGCTGTCAGCGCTGTATGTCACGGAGCTGCTGTCAGCGCTGTATGTCACGGAGCTGCTGTCAGCGCTGTATGTCACGGAGCTGCTGTCAGCGCTGTATGTCACGGTGCTGCTGTCAGCGCTGTATGTCACGGAGCTGCTGTCAGCGCTGTATGTCACGGAGCTGCTGTCAGTGCTGTATGTCACGGAGCTGCTGTCAGCGCTGTATGTCACGGAGCTGCTGTCAGCGCTGTATGTCACGGAGCTGCTGTCAGCGCTGTATGTCACGGTGCTGCTGTCAGCGCTGTATGTCACGGAGCTGCTGTCAGCGCTGTATGTCACGGAGCTGCTGTCAGTGCTGTATGTCACGGAGCTGCTGTCAGCGCTGTATGTCACGGAGCTGCTGTCAGCGCTGTATGTCACGGAGCTGCTGTCAGCGCTGTATGTCACGGTGCTGCTGTCAGCGCTGTATGTCACGGAGCTGCTGTCAGCGCTGTATGTCACGGAGCTGCTGTCAGCGCTGTATGTCACGGAGCTGCTGTCAGCGCTGTATGTCACGGAGCTGCTGTCAGCGCTGTATGTCACGGAGCTGCTGTCAGCGCTGTATGTCACGGTGCTGATGTCAGTGCTCTGTATTACGGTGCTGCTGTCAGTGCTCTGTATCTCCTGCACCCTCTTGTTTGCCTACCCTGGTCCCTGACCTTCCCTCTCCTCCATTGCCTTCATTAGCTCCATAGTCCTGAATTGTCAGAACAATTTCCCAAATAAAAAAAAAATGCTTGTAGTTATCGATCCCAAATTCACCTCATACATGTATTATGCTATTGTCCAGGTGGTGGGACTACGTGCTACCCCCTAATAATTACCCCGTGGCCGCAAATTCGACCTAAAGGTTTGCGAAATTCGCCTCCCATTGAAGTCAATGGAGCCCGCGGCGAACGGTCGTTTTCGCGAACGTTTGTGTCCGTTCGCGTTTCGCGTTCGCGAAACGTCCCGTCGGAAGTTCGTCCATCACTAATCAGGAAATATATTCCATAATATGAAGTCATACACTACTGTTTAGTGGAGTTTATGGCTATGGATTAATGTAACACACCATAAAATCTGTCAATAGAGGCGATAAAAAAAGTCTTCCAGTGTTTTCCTGAACATCCATGACCTGCTTCGCTCTAAATGCGATAAGACTATCAACTGCGTCTGAAAGGGACCTGAAAGAAAAACTGTCTGTGCTGCCTGTGTCAACCAATCAAATCTTTCCTTTCATTTTTTTTTTAACCAACTTATATGACCGCTGTGTTTTATTTTCACCACTTTTTGCTGTGTTTTCTGTTCCAAAGTCAAAACATGAATCAAGGAGAAGTCAGTGTATGTCCTCACATAGACAGTTGCCACCAGAACAGATGTTTCCATTGAAAGGTTTCCCTCATCTCTGGTGACAACTTCCCACCATTTTTTGTGTCAGTGTCTGTGGTCACGAGGACAAAGAGAAAGGGGGTATGTCCCCAACAGAGACACAGTTCTAATTTTTTCCTACTTTATCCAGAACTAAAAGAAAAACATTTTGGCCTTTCATAAACCTAAACAGAACGCTAACCAAAAACAACAAGAAAAAAAAATGAATAGTCCATCAAATGGTATTATAAAAAAACATAGCATTTGCTGCAATATTCAGCTTCAATTCAGAATTCCCCCACATGGTCATTTTTTTCCTACCACCAGATGTCCTTATTCTGATGGTGAGCATCATTTTAATCCACTTAATCTGAGCCCAGGTTGTCCTGGACCCCCCCTCCAGCCTGTGACTGGACAGTAAAAGGAGAAGTAGCACAGGGGTAGATTTACTAAAACTGGTGCACACAGAATCTGTAGAATCATAATAACCAATCAACTTCCAGGTTTTATTGCCAAAGCTTAATTGAACGATCTGAAGTTAGAAGCTGATTGGTTACTATGTACAGCTGACCCAGATTCTGTCTGCACCACAGTGACAAGCTCATCTCTATGTCACTCTGCTCTCTCCTCCTATCAGCATGCTCATTGTCAGCACATGAGCTAATTGGCTGCTTCTTACTTATACACTCCAGCCCTGCTGTAGAGGGACTGCAAGAGGCTGGCATCAGGTCACATTCAGGTACTTAAAGTGATCCTAAAGACTCTTTTTTTTTTTTTTTTTTAAATAACAAACATGTCATTCTTACCTGCTCTGTGTAATGGTTTTGTACAGAGCTGCCCCGATCCTCCTCATCTCAGTTTCTCTGCTGTTACTCTGGGCTCTGCTCCCCCATTTGCTATGGGGGCACTCATGCATGCTTGCTCCTGAGCTGGCTTTGTGTGTCCATAAGACACACAGAATGGGGCTCAATCTCGCCCCCCCCCACCCCCCGCTCCCTCCTCACTGGCTGTGAAGGACAGCTACAGTCTCTGAGCCAATTAGGAGGCAGAGAGCTAGGAAAGCAGCTGCTCTTGTGCACATCACTGGATCAGGACAGGCTCAAGTATTAGGGGGGCCGAGGGGGGAGCTGCATACTGAAGGTTTTTTCACCATCTTGCATAGAATGCATGAAGGTAAAAAACAGCCACTTTAAGCTGGCCATACACTAGAACAGCATGATTAATCGTTAAGAATCGAGATTGTAATCCCCCCCCCCCCGATCTTAACAAAGCATTTTCCTGATTCTATACAGCGTTCTCTGCTCAAGCCAACAGGTGTAAAAAAAAAAACAGACAGTCTGCCATGTTTCACAATATTCCTCAGCTGCTGAGCTAACTTCAAACGTTGTAACGTTTTGTTCTTTAGATCAGGCATGAACTTTGGTCTGTAAATGAGGGAAGTTTAACCACTTAAAGATTAAACCTTTTTCTGACACTTGTTAGTTACAAGTTTAAATCATTATTTTTTGCTAGAAAATTACTTAGAACCCCCAAACATTATATATATATATATATTTATATATATATATATATATATATATATATATGTATATATATGTATAATATATATATATATATATATATATATATATATAATATATTTATTTATGAATATATATAATTATTTATTTATTTTTTAGCATAGACCCTAGAAAATAAAATGGTGGTTGTTGCAATATTTTATGTCCCACTGTATTTGCACATTCTTTCAAATGTAATTTTTTTGGAAAAATATACACCTTAATAAATAAAATTAAAAAGTAAACAGTAAAGTTAGCCCAATTTTTTTGTATAATATGAAAGATAATGTTACGCTGCACGAATCATGAGAGAATCATGATCTTTATTCTTAGGAAAAAAAAATGTGATTCTCATTTTGGCCAGAATCGTGCAGCTCTACCATACACTGTTAGATATTTTTTAAATTATCCTGCAGGCTGAACAAAACATTTGTAATAGTTTCCTTCATTAACACAGCAAGGGAACGTTAAAAACAGGTGGTTGAGTCATGGTTTTACCACCACCACCACCCACCTAAAGTCTACAACAGAGCTGGAGGGGGTAGTTCACATTCAAATTTAATGCGGCATGTCGAGTTCACAAGTGGCACCGCCTGTCAAACGCGTCCATGCATAGTAAATGGGGCTGCACCAGGACCGTGAGCCACAAGCTTGGCTTGCGGTTGCAGGGCATTAGTCCTATTGTAAATTGCCATTCAGCATTAAAAAAAAAGAAGGTATTCGGGAAGCAACAGGATTGCCTTCTGAATGCCTGACAGTAGCTGCTTAGATGCAATTTGAAAAGCCGTCCGGCGCAGTTCGGTTTTTACAGAATGAGGTTCAAGTGTGAAGAGCATGGACAGGTGAATTCCTCCTCCCTGGCTGTTGCTGGTGGCTGTCAGAATACCCAGAGGGCCTGCATTTGATTGGATGCAGTTATTGTTTGGCTGACAATTTTCTGCTCAAATTCAATCAAAGGATGTCAGATGGAAAGAGGCAGATGGCAGATTTTGACTGGTTCATCAAGGTTACTTCCTGTCCCTTAGCCAAAACAGGAAGTGAGAGGAAATCTCTCCAAAGTGAGGGAATCCCTGGTTGTCACCAGAACTAGGGTCCCCATTGGAAGATTTCCTTCTATATCTGTTCTGGTGACAAGTAAAATTTTGGGTTGCCATTCACTATCATAAGTAGATATTCGCCTGCACACCATGGATCGTCAATTTCGTTTATTCAAGAAAGATTACATCACAAAATAGTATAGTGCAACATTTCGGAGCTACATAGGACCCCTTTGTCAGGTTGATGTGATGATCATATGCCTGACGAAGGGGTCTTGCATGGCTCCGAAACATTGCACTATACCATTTTGTTATGTGATCTTTCTTGAATGGTGTGCTGGCAAATATCTTCTGTAGCCAAATCCCAGGGCTGCTGAGGCCTAATGGTGACCTCCAGGGTTAAGGACAGCTGACATCCTTCTGTGTAGTGTGGGTTACAAGGCATGGTGGATGTAATGCAAGGTAGATTGATGGGCGCCAGATACGTCTTGAAAGCAAAGAGATTTATTGTCTCTTAAACAGAACTATGGGAGAAAGAGTTGGGGCCAGGACACCTTTAAGTAGATGCAATGTTAATTGGCAGACTCTGAGACTTCTATAGGCAGACAGGCATGCAGGGAATGGTATTATTATTATTATACAGGTTTTATATAGCGCCAACAGTTTGCTCAGCACTTTACAGCATGAGGGCAGACATTACAGTTACATTACAATTTGGTACAAGAGGAATCAGAAGGCCCTGCTCGTTAGAGGAGCTTACAATCTAAAAAGGAAGGGGCAATTGATACAAAAGGTAATAGCTGTGGGGGCAGCAGGATAGGCTTCTTTGAAGAGAAGGGTTTTCAGGGATCGTCTAAAGATGGATAGATTAGGGGACAATTGCACAGATTGGGGTAGGGAGTTCCAAAGAATGGGAGAAGCTCTGGAGAAATCCTGGAGGCGAGCATGGGAGGAGGTGACAAGGGAGCTAGAGAGCAGGAGGTCTTGGGATGACCGAAGAGAGCGGCTTGGTTGGTATTTTGGGACTAGGTTAGTGATGTAACTAGGGGCAGATTTATGGATGGCTTTGTAAACTATTGTTAGTACTTTGAATTTTATTCGTTGGGTGGGTGGAAGCCAGTGCAGGGATTGGCAGAGAGGGGTGGAGGACATGAATGGCTGGTGAGGTGGATGAGTCTGGCAGCGGCATTCATTATGGATTGAAGAGGGGATAGTCTATGTAAAGGTAATCCAACGAGGAGGGAGCTGCAGTAGTCGAGGCGAGAGATGACCAGGGAGTGAATTAGAATCTTGGCGGTGTCATTAGTTAAAAAGGGGCGTATTCTGGAAATGTTGCGGAGGCTAAGGCGGCATGAATCTCGCCAGACACTACATCTGCATTGGTGGGAACGCTGTCTCCTATGGCAACAGTCTTGTAACAGTTTCTAACAAAGGTTGCAAAAAATTCCTTAACTTCCCCTACAATCTCCTATTGTAGAACTTCACTCTGCTGAGCTCCCAGTGTTTCACTAGACTAACAGATTCACACGCCAATGTATCTTCTGAGCTCTTCCAATCTTCTCACTCAGTATCTTCCTCAAGCATCACCCCGCATCCCTGCTGGGTCCCTAGCTTGGCACTCATGGGAACTCCACAAGCGTCACCCCTGCTAACATGCTAGGTCCCTGGCTTGGCGCACAATAATGCTCTGCAAGCGTCACCTCCACTGGCTGAGTCCCTGGCTTGGCACCTGTTGAAGTTTCCCAATTCTTCACCGTCCCCGGCTGAGGAGAATACTGCTCGGGGACTTGCTTCAGCTACTCACAGTGGTCTCCGGTAGCAAGGTGGATGGTCCCTTAGTGGTGACAGCTTCCTTTCTACCTCCGACCACAGCTGGTTCTCCGGTCGGCAGAACCGTTGCTTCTAGTTGGACTGCAAGCCACAGCCCCAACCCTACACTGCTCTCTTGCTTCTGGATAGGCCGTCAGACAGCCTAGCAGCCAGATGTCCCCGGGATAGGCCCAAGGCTTATGGCCTAGAAGCCTGGGGCAGCACAACACCTGTCTATCCAGACAGCTGTCCAGGTGGCACAGAACCCCAATCACCTGACTCCACCCAAATAAATAGGGTCTCCCAGCAGGCCAAAGGTCCCAAGAAAATACCCCCCCCCCCCATTGGCAGAGACACCCCATTCATTCCTAATCTGTCCTTGCAATGCCCTTGTCTTATCTAATGCCACCAGATACCCGGCCATCTAGTGACAGAAGAGAGCGAGTGCAGCAATTCCAGAATTAGGGTGGAATCAATTGACCTCTTATCAATTGGCCAAATCAACTATCACTTAGCAAATACATTTGATAGAAACCCTGCCTAAACATCAGGGTGCTACACTACTTATTGACTTATCGGACAGGTTCCAGTATCCAGCTGGCGGTCGCTACAGCACCCAGTACCTTAAAATAGTTAATTCCAGGGACGTGTGCCATGAGAATATGGACTGTGTCCATTCACTATCACCCTTGTAAGCAGAATAAATATGGAGGGCGAGTCTTCCTTACAAAAGGGAGTTTTAATTACTCTCCACTCTATTCAAAACTAGAAGAAAAAATTGCCTTTAGATAGTCTTTAAAGTGGTTGTAAACCCTTACAACACACTTTGACCTACAGGTAAGCCTAGATTAAGGCTCCCGTGCAGCTCCCGTGCGCATGCGTGGAAGTGACGTCATCGCGGCTTCGCCGAATGACAGCGGCGGAGCAGCGAGACCCACCGAGAAGATGGATGCGCCAGACTACAGGGGACAGCGGTGACTTCGCTGGCTCCTGTGTCAGGTAAGTGACACATAATGGGGTAGTATGCGATGCATAGTAGTCCATTATGCTTTACCTTTGCAGGGAATGAAAGAGGAAGTAAACTCATCAGGGTTTACTTCCTCTTTAATACAGAATCAATTTATACATACCAGTCCAACATGTCAGAAAGATACTAGGAGAAAGAAAAGGAAATGGCTGTCTCTCCCAAGACTCAGAACCGGGGTTAGCCATGCGAAATAGGAGAGGGAAAGGAAGAAAGTGTGAGTGGGAGAAGTAGAGGAAGAAAGAAAGGAGTCATCTTCTTGGGTCCCAGGAGTCCATCAAGGAGTAGTGTACCCTTTTGGATAATATGTATTATGCACCTTCGTTTTTCTATATATCTATATATAGAGATATCTATCTATCTATCTATCTATCTATCTATCTATCGAAGCACGTTGTTGGAAATTCCGACCGTGCGTAGGCTCCATGGGACTTTTTCCATTGGATTTTCCAACACACAAAGTTTGAGATCTGGATATAAAAATACAAAAAAATCCGATTGCGTAAATTCCGATCATGTGTAGACAATTCTGACGCAAAAAGTGCCACGCATTAAGCCCCATACACACTACCAGATTATCTGCTGAGTATTTCCTTCAGATTTACCAAAACCATATAATATGAGGACAAACCTTAGGAGTTTCAATGTCTATGCAATCAGGCAGGCCCTTCTACTACATGGTTTTGGTAAATCTGAAGGAAAAACTCAGCAGATAATCTGATAGTGTGTATGGGGCTTAAGTCTGTAGGGTTCTAAATTGAGCTGGCCCACCCTTTGCAGCTATAACAGCTTCAACTCTTCTGGGAAGGCTGTCCACAAGGTTTAGGAGTGTGCCTATGGGAATGTTTGACCACTCTTCCAGAAGCACATTTGTAAGGTCAGGTAGTGATGTTGGACGAGAAGGCCTGGTTTGCAGTCTCCACTCCAATTCATCCCAAAGGTTTTCTATCAGGTTGAGGTCGGGTCTCTGTGCAGGCCAGTCAAGTTCTTCCACCCCAAATCCACTCATCCATGTCTTTATGGACCTTTGCTTTGTGTGGTCCAAATCATTTGGTGGGGGGGGGAGGGGGATTATGGTGTGGGTTTATTCTTCAGGGGTTGGGCTTGGCCCCTTAGTTCCAGTGAAGGGAACTCTTAAGTCGTCAGCTAACCAGGACATTTTGACAATTTCATGCTCCCAACTTTGTGGGGACAGTTTGGGGATGGCCCCTTCCTGATCCAACATGACTGCACACCAGTGCACAAAGCAAGGTCCATAAAGACATGGATGAGCGAGTCCCAATCCCCAAACTGTTCCCACAAAGTGGTGAGCATGAAATTGTCCAAAATGCCTTGGTATGCTGACGCCTTAATAGTTCCCTTCATACTTTGTAGAACCGCCGTTCGCTGCAATTACAGCTGCAAGTCTTTTTGGGGATGTCTCCACCCGCTTTGCACATCTAGAGAGTGACGTTTTTGCCCATTCTCCTTTGCAAAATAGTTCAAGCTCTGTCAGATTGGAAGGAGAGCGTCTGTGAACAGCAATTTTCAAGTCTTGCCACAGATTCTCAATTGGATTTAGGTCTGAACTTTGACTGGGGCATTCTAACACATGAATATGCTTTGATCTAAACCATTCCATTGTAGCTCTGGCTGTATGTTTAGGGTCATTATCCTGCTGGAAGGTGAACCTCCGCCCCAGTCTCAATTCTTTTGCAGCCTCTAATGCCGTGTACACACGACCGGACTTTTCGACAGCAAAGTTCCGACAGAAGGGATCTGTTGGACAATTCGATCTTGTGTGGGCTTCATCGGACCTTTTCTGATGGACTTTAGAAATAGAACATGTTTCAAATCTTTCTGCCGGAACCAGTTCCTATCGAGAAAACCGCTGGTCCGTATGCTGGTTCGACAGACCAAAAACGACGCCAGGGCAGCTATTGGCTACTGGCTATTGAACTTCTTCTTTTTTTTTCTAATCTCGTCGCACGTCATTGCATTAAATGATCGGACTTTGGTGTGATCATGTGTAGGCAAGTCCGTTTCAGCGGAACTCCGTTGAAAAGTCAGTCGAAAAGTCCGTCAGAGTTCATTCCCACAGAAAGTCCGGTCGTGTGTACGTGACATAACAGGTTTTCTTCTAAGATTGCCCTGTATTTGGCTCCATCTATCTTCCCATCAACTCTGACCAGCTTTCCTGTCCCTGTTGAAGAAAAGTATCCCCACAACATGATGTTGCCACCACCATGTTTCACGGTGGGGATGATGTGTTCAGGGTGATGTGCAGTGTTAGTTTTCTGCCACATATAGCGTTTTGCTTTTAGGCCAAAAAGTTCAATTTTGGTCTCATCTGACCAGAGCACCTTCTTCCACAGGTCTGTTATTTCCCCCACATGGATTTTTTCCAACAATGACTTTCTTCTTGTCACTCTTCCATAAAGGCCACATTTGTGGAGAGCACGACTAATAGTTGTCCTGTGGACAGATTCTCCCACCTGAGCTGTGGATCTCTGCAGCTCCTCCAGAGTTACCATGGGCCTCTTGGCTGCTTCTCTGATTAATGAAAAACAGGGCTTTCATCCGTTCAGAAGAAAGAATGTTGAAGGAAGCAGATGAAAACTGATGAAAGTAGATGTTCATCCGTTGTCATCCATTTTTCCATAGGAATGCATTGATGTCCGTTTTTCATCCGTCAATGACGAACGGTCCGTAAGTTTGAAAGGGCCCTTAGGGGTAGCAGAGTAAAGGGGGCTGAATATAAATGCACGCCTTACTTTTCACATATTTATTTATAAAAAATGTTGAAAACCATTTATTATTTTCCTTCCACTTCACAATTATGTGCCACTTTGTGTTGGTCTATCACATAAAATCCCATAAAATACATTTATGTTTTTGGTTGCAACGTGACAAAATGTGGAAAATTTCAAGGGGTATGAATACTTTTTCAAGGCAGTGTATGTATATATGTATGTGTATATATATATATATATATATATATATATATATATACATACATATATACATATGTGTGTGTGTGTGTGTGTGTGTGTGTGTGTGTGTGTGTGTGTGTGTGTGTGTGTGTGTGTGTGTGTATATATATATATATATATATATATATATATATATACACATACATACACTGCCACATACATACACTATATGCACTATATTCATACACTATCATGCACTATATGGCCACAACTTTGGCCACCAAAAAGCACCAACACATACAATATCAAATATTTATTTTTTCATTTTTTTAAGGAACTGTGGCAGGACACAAGTTCTGCTAATAAACCGTATTCTCCAGCAATGTGTACCCATTCTTGGTCAATGTTAATTTTGATGTCAAATTTCGATTTAGTTTTAGTCATAGTCTTTCGACTAAAATGACATTTGAGTTTTAGTTGTATTTTAATCATCTGAATTGGTTTAGTCTCCAGTACATTTTAGTCGACTAAAATTTAATGGGTTTGGTTAAATTGTAATGCGTTACTTAAACATTTCTCTATAATTTCTCTATAATTTCCAAACTCATTATATACTCCTGCCATTGTGATATATAACCAGTGCTCATTTTAACCTCAAATTTCAATTTAGTTTTAGTCATAGTCTTTTGAATAAAATGTCATTTTAGTTGTAGTCTTATTTTAGTCATCTTAATTGTTTCAGTTGTATTTTAGTCAAATAAAATAGTGTTCATTTCCTCGACTAAAATATTTTCATTGAGGGAATTAACACTGTTCTTGGTTTTATAGCTTGGAAGGAATTCATTATGGGATTTTGTAATGCTTAACAAGGGCAAAAGTCAGGAGAGTGAGGCCGTGGCAGGTTTTAGTTTCAATTTCAGGCCTTTATCAATTCTTGGATGTGTCATGACAAGTCTTTATTAGCTCTACCTGTAATCACCCCTACAGTCCCTAAAGCAGTAAATTCCATCTGTACAACCTTTCATATACAAACCGGAGGAAGTGCGCCTGTTTACATGACATACCTGAGGTGGGAGGGGCCCCTTTCCCTGGGGGAGAGATAAGATTCACCTTACTAGAGCTGCTCAGATAAAACCTCAGTCAGAATATACACATCATGGAATCAGCACACAGGAAAGGCTTCTACACTCAGGAGATCAATAAAACAAAATGGGAGGTTCCTGTGCGCTACAAAGAACTGAAAGCCATCGGCTCTGGAGCTTACGGAACCGTCTGGTAAGTCCTCAGAACTAGGGAGTTGCGTCAACTCAAACTTTTTTCAGATCTGTACTTAAAGAAATACTGAGGCTACCATCGCTGACCTTATACGTTTTGTGGCTTCCATCTCGGATCTGGAACAAGCTTTAGCCAGTAAAGTCAGAACTCTTGACTTGCATACTTGCAGGTCAGTGACACTGGAAGCGTTGAAGCCACTGGATCAGAAAACTCAGAAGGAGGTCAGCAATGGTAGCCCATATGTTTTTCTTATGAAACCTTTCCTTTAGAAGACCAGTAAAGATGACCAGTAACACTTGTAAGGGTGCCGGACTGGGACTAAACAGGAGACCTGACTGGGTTGCCCAGCTCAAATTATATAAAAATGATTAGATAGTGATTTTTATTTGCAGATTGCCCTAACACCAACTATTTACATTGTCAGCAATGTCTTCCATTATTACGTGTACTATGTATATTCCATTTACATACCTCCCAACATTTTGAGATGGGAATGAGGGACACCTACTAGAAAAAGTATGTAGGCATAGGACATGCCCCCTGCCACGCCCCCCTCCCTTAAAGGAGAATTACCTGGAAAAAAAAGATTAGTTAAATCCGCAAGGGCGTTTTTTTAACCACTACTATTCCTTTATATTGTCTTTTACATTTTAGAAATGCAGCCATTTAGAAATCAGATAAAAGGTTTAGCACTTGGAAACACTTTTTGAAAGATAAATATTGCATTTTATATACAATTATATAGATCTAACCAAAATGAGGGACAAATGAGGAAGAAAGAGGGACAGAGGGACTTTACTCCAAATCAGGGACAGTCCCTCGAAATCAGGGACAGTTGGGAGCTATGTACACGGTGCAAGCGATGGAAGCAATTTCCAAACTTTAGGTCCCGTTCAAGACACATTGTGCTAGTAGGGTTGCCACCTCATCCAATTGGTGTCAAACCCGAACACATATGAATTACACAGGTTCTGAGGATAATTTAATGCAGATAATGCACTATGTGAGTTTAATTACCACCTTAATCAGCCACAGAACCTGTGTAAACAGTGTTTGGGTTTAAAGGGATGAGGTGGCAACCCTATGTGCTGGGCAGTCTTCTCTAACTCAGCCCCCTAAATAGGCAAGTCAATTTGCCTTGAGTTCTGTGTATTCAGTTCACACCACAGCGTTGGTGTGATGTGCACTAAAAAAGGAGGATATGCTCTACTTTTTTTTTCACCATAGCTTACTGCAGTGTTGCAATGCATTACCCTGCTGCAGTGCGTAAAGTTGAATTAAATGTCATATTGATATTTCAATAAAGTTTTTTTTTTTCAAAAAGGTAAACAGTGTGATACCATATACTCTGTGTACAGTGCCTGCAAGGCATGCCTAGTGCAGAAGCCTGCTGGACCGATAGAAATAGGATTATTACCTTTCTTGCCAAAACTACAACTACTTTTTGTATTATGATATTAGGTGATAAAATGTATTTCATCTAGTCAAGCCTGTAGTCTCAGTCTGTTGTTACCCCATATAACCAGGAATGAGCACCCTCAGGATGCACATAGTGTAACTCTTGACTACTGTGTGATTATCTGTGATAGAGATGAGTAGTAAAATGTTGGCAACATTTTTTTTGCCACAAAATATCACCAAAAATATCACAAAAAAAAAAAAAAAATCACCAAAGCACAATTTTTGAAAATGTAAAGATTGCTTGAAAAAAAAATTGACTTTTCTCGTGTATTAGAGTTCACATATATGTGAATCGGACGCAGGGAAATCCACATCCAATTCGCACATATGTGAACTATAATACACAAAAAAAGTGTATTAGATGCGAATTGATTTGATTAGATGTGGGTTTCACTGTATCCGATTCGCAATTCCCTGCATTCAGGCCGCAGTCCACATTCCAAAAGGGTCCTTTGCATCTTTGGGTCCAGTTCAGGTGCAAATTCAGGCAAAAATTCGGAACCGGTGAACAGCGACGCACTGGACCCCATGCTGTGAACCATGGCGGCACATATGTGAATCCAGCCTTAAAGAGGAACTTAAAGTGGTTGTAAACCCTTACAACCAACTTTGACCTACAGGTAAGCCTAGATTAAGGCTTACCTGTAGGTCCAAGAAATATCTCCTAAACCTATACGGTTTAGGAGATATTTGCCGGAAGACAGCCACCGCTGTCTACGGCGCATGCGCCGTAGACAGCGGCACAGGCGCACTGGGGCAGGCTGCAGATCGTGGCGATATGCCGCGAGTGTCGGCTCCCGTGCGCATGCGTGGGAGTGACGTCATCGGAAGTCGCTCCGGGATCCATGGCAGCGGCGAAGAGGAAGACGGAGGACCGCTTCGGGGGCTTCGTTCTCAGGTAAGTTATTCATAATGAGCTAGTATGCTATGCATACTAGCTCATTATGCCTTTGCCTTACAGGGTGTGCTTTTTAAAAAAAAAAAAAATTTGCCTTTACTTCCTCTTTAATCTCAACTTGTGTATATTTTAATCTCCTCTTACCCTTATAGCTGGGCTATCTTCAAAAAATATACTCACATGGTAGTTGAATCCATTATTGATTCGCTGTGATCCACCACTCCATGCTGCACGCTGGGTCTGACATCTTGGCTTTTTACATCATCAGGATCTCATTCTTGCCCAGACAGGAACTATAGTTGAGTTAGCCTGGAACGTGGAAAAATTAAACCAAATCAAAATGGCAATTTTAGATTGCTGGGTTTCCAGAAAAGTAAACATTAGGGTTTTATTGACAATTATTATTATTATTAGTAGTATACAGGATTTATATAGCGCTAACAGTGTACGCATCACTTTACAACATAAGGGCAGACAGTACAATTACAATACAAGCTAATACAGTAGGAATCAGAGACCCCTGCATGTAAGGCTGGATTCACACCTATGCCGTTTTGGTGCTTTTTGCATTTTGCAGATTTACAGTCCATTTAACATGGTTTCCTATGGAACACGTTCTGTAGTGCAAATCTGCAAAATGCAAAAAGCACAAAAACTGCATAGGTGTGAATCCAGCCTTACAAGCAGGGCCCTCTGATTCCTACTGTATTAACTTGTATTGTAATTGTACTGTCTGCCCTTATGTGTGAATCCAGCCTTAGAGCTTACAATCTAAGAGGGAGGGTCAAGAGATACAAAGGGTCTTAACTGTGGGAGATGAGCTGGGTAGGCCTCACTGAAGAGAATGTTTTGCAGGGATCGTCTAAAAGTAGACGGAGCAGGAGATAGTCAGACAGATCTTGGTAGGGAGCTCCAGAGGATGGGAGAGGCTTGGGAGAAGTCCCAGAGGCGAGCATGGGAGGAGGTGAGAAGGGAACTAGAGAGCAGCAATGTCTTGGGAGGAACAAAGAGAATGATTAGGTTGGCATTTTGAAACAAGGTTAGTGATGTAGGTGGGGGCTGAGTTGTGGATGGCTTTGTAAGTTTTTGTTAGTATTTTGAATTTAATTAGTTGGGTGAGCAGTTTCTGTGGAGTGCTGAGGGCAAAATCTAGACTGTAGGAAGGGATCAAGAAGGTTGTTCTCAGTAAAATGGTTGCTCAGTCAGTTGTTCAAGGAGTTTGTAGGAAAAGGGGGGCAATGAGATGGAGCAAAGATTATTATGATTGGTTATGATTGGTGAGGTCCAAGGAAGGCTTTTTAAGAATGGGGGTGACTAGGGCATGTTTTAGAGAGTTGGGGAAGATGCCAGAAAAGAGGGAAAGATTGAAGATGTGAGTTAGAGTGTGTAGGGTAGAGCCAGAGGGTGACCATAGCATTTGCGAGGAAACAGGGTCCAGGGGACAGGTGGTTAGGTGGGTATTCAATGCTTTTTGTATTTGTGATCTGTTGCTATATTGTTTAATTGTATCTTTTTATTACCTCTTTTATTCTTTCTGCTATTTTCTGGCACAAGAAAAGGTCAAAGATAGTTAAAAGGATCTTCTGTAACCCCGAGGAGCCAGTTAATGCCCATTGTGCCTTTGTAAACCACCTTAATTTTCAATTGCCCATTGACTCCAACGTATATTACCAAAATGTTAAAATTTCACCCAAATCTTCAAATTTCTGCTCAGTTTTTAGGGAAGTAAAACTCCCTTTCTCATCCCTCGTCTCAGATAAACCATGATGGATTCAGCCCAGGAAACCAGAGAGCAGTCTAGTCTAGCAAAGATTTATGGGTAGCTATGCTGGAAACCGTCCATTATCAGCAAACGCAGAGAAAGTAATTCCCTTTTAATGGCCCTGTTATCGTTCAGTCAGAATGATGCAGATTTGTTTCCATGAATTTGCATTTGCATTCACATAGCTCATGCTGGCACATTGCCTCCAGGGGAAACAGACAATCAAATTGTATAGCCAATGGACGATCAGGGTGTTTCTTTCACGACTCAAGGCTAAAAATGTAATTATAGCTGCTGACAGTAATACAATGTATAAAGAACTTGATAAGTGTAGGGAGCCAGCAACCCCCACTTATCTATTATGGGATTCCTCAAGCTTGTCCATATACTTTCTATATATTATTGTGTAAATTCCTTCTCTTTTTTTGTGGTATGCCCTATGATCTAAAAAATATGTCTCGCCAGCTCAAAATTTTCTGCATCCTTTCCTCCAAAAATCCTAAATGCACTTAGTCCCATTTTGATTGGTGCAATGGATCCACAGTTAGAGTGGTCAACAATGCACCCCCCTCTCCGTACCACTGTCTCACCACACAGCTTTATAGGAAATGGATAACTAACTAGTGCTGATTGACAGTCTTCATCTCTGGTAGCAGGTGCACAAGCACTTGGCACAGCGGGGGGGGGGGGGGGGGGGGACCCATGGATCACAACACAAGGAATGATAACTGTAATTGCTGGCTGCTAATAACTATTACCCTGTTCTCATAGTAGTAAAGGATCAGTCAGAGCTGACAGGGCTGTGTGATCGATCTGACAACTCCTAGTAAACATTCGCTGCATAGTACTTTAGAACTTTACTAGCACCAGGCAGGTTGATCACACAGCCCCACCAACCCTGACTGATCAATATCTATTGTGAGTGTGGGGGGATGTTTACTAGCAGCCAGCAGATAGATCACACAGCCCCACCAGTGCTGACTGGTCCTTTACTTTTGTGAGTACAGGCTGCATTTACAATAGAGGGAGGCTGTGGCTTCAGTGCTGTGCTGTAACACCCACATGCAAATATCCATAAATTGGGCTTCATTCTGGGGTGGAGCTGACAGCTTACACAAACAGAAATAAGGAAGGGTGTTTTAATGCAAAATAAGAGCACAGATCAGAATGGGACCAACTGCTACATGCAATGGGTCCCCTGGGGGATTCTACAAGGATATTCTAATTGTAGTGATACCTCTTCTTTAAAGGATCAGCTCTAATCAGAGCCAGGAGTATGTATTCAAACTGGCCATCTGTTTTTAGTATTTTGATATGTGTACTCTAAAAAAAAAATGATCTAAAACCCAATTTTTTGATTTTGCTCATTGCTAGTCACAGATAGAACGTTTAAAGTTGGACACAATTACATATATAAAATGCTTTTAAAGGTGTCACAATTTCCCTCTCCCATAGGAAGTTATGAAACAAATTCCTGTCCCTTAACCCCTTCCAGCCCCATGAGAATGGAAGAAGCTATGAGTACTTCCGTTGCCAAATTACTGGGAGCAAGCAGCTGGCAAATCTCGTACTTACACAGATAAATACATTGGGAGTAATTATAAGTTAAGCTAACGACCTGCAGTGATGACTGCTCAGTGCAGCATGAAAATAGCATTACGTGGATGGGCTTTTCATGTTCCTGCAATGCCTGGCCTCTTCCATATATAACCTGCTCAGTTATATGGAAGATGATTTGTCTGGCTCCGCCGTACAGTGCGGCCCATTAAACAAAGCCTGAATGGTGATTCTGCAGAGGCTGCCGGTAATTAGGCCGCAATTAAACAGTCATTACATTGAAAAACTGCTGACGTTTACCGTGAATCATTAGAGGACATATATCCCTGAGCAACCGACTTTAAAACAGAATTTCCTTCCACTCAGCAGTAAATAAACTTATATAATGGCAGGTAGCCACTTGGTATTTTGTATTTTAAAACCTAACTCCAGGCAAATAAAAAGACAAATGTTAATGTGGGTCAGTAGTTATTAATACAGCATTAAATTTGTTTTTTTATTTACAGTTTAGCAGTAAATGAGGCTTCAGAAAAACTGGAATTGTAGCCTTGATCTAGCCCCCTGCTGGTTGCAAGTGATAAATACAATAACATACAGTATCTTCCTACAGCTCAACTAAGGACTCTGTGACCGGGGAACGTGTTGCCATTAAGAAATTGCTGCGCCCATTCCAGTCTCTGATTCATGCCAAGAGAGCTTACCGGGAGCTACGCCTTCTAAAACATATGAACCATGACAATGTAAGTCCACATATCTAGACCAGACATAATGTGAGTAATGGTGGTGTTGCTGAGAGCAGCCAGATTTCAGCTATTATGTTCCTGGTGTACAATTTAAAATTAAAATTAATAATGATTACAATTTTCTATGCACGCCGACCTTTTCAAAATGTCTTATCATTTAGGTGTGAGACTCGTTTATACCTTAGAACTGGAAGACTGCATGAAGTGTTGCATTTTCTTCACATGTGTTAGTACATGTATTTTGGGGTGATTGATTGGTAGATTTAAAAAAGGGCCACAAAGGACTCTTCCAAAAAACAAAAACCATCCCCTACACTAAAACACCCCCAAGCACTTAAAGTATATCTAAAGACAAAAGATTTTATTCTAGTTTTGGAAACAGCATCAAAGGTTTAGACCGCATATGTCAAACACAAGGCCCATGGGCTGAATCCGGCCTGCTAGGCCTTGTCATGTGACCCTCACACCCAGTTTTGTGCCGGACCACGGAGGAACTCCATTCCACCTACTCCAGCTCTCACTCCTCACTGTCACTTGTAAACACAGGGGTTGTGGGTTGCACACTGTGCATAGTTCACCCTTAAAACCCTGCACTCTGTACACAGAACACCCCTGAACCTTGCACTCTGTACATAGCATACTCCTGAACTCTGCACTCTGTACATAGTACACACGCAAACCCTGCACTTTTTGCAAAGGGTCACCCCTGGAACTGAGCTCTGTACGTAGCACACCCCTAAACGCTACACTCTGTACATAGTGCACTACCAAACTCTGCAATCTGTACGTAGCGTAATGTTGAACTCTTGCACTCTGTAAATAGCACACCCCAGATACAACCGGCCCTTTGAGGGCAACCATACTGCTGATGCAGCCGTTATGAAATTGAGTTTGGCACCCCTGGTTTAGACCTTCTACTAGGTTTACATTGTTCCTGTTATGGTGACAACAACTTTGGTGTACTAGTTTTCCCCTCAATGCATTCGGCCAACATAGAGTTTTGGCTATGGTTCCTCTTTAATTTAGCCTAAAATTGTCCATTTTGACCTCATATTAATGATAGCTGAGCTCTCACCACTCTCTTACAGGTTATCTCTCTGCTAAATGTCTTCAGCGCTGATGACTCCTTGGAAACTTTTCAGACATTGTAAGTATGTAGGCAGGTGCCTATTACATTATTTCATGTGCTCATGGGGTTAATGTTAAGTTGGCCCTTTTTGGTCTGTGATTAGGGTTGCCACCTCATCCCTTTAAAACCATACACTTATTCATTAAAAAGGTTCTATGGCTGATTAGGGTGGTAATTAAACTCAGTTGGTTCCTTATCTGCAATAAATTGTGTAATACATATGTGTTTCAAATTTAAAGGGATGAGGTAGCAACTCTATCTGTGATGCTTTCTGTAGTGGGGATACGTACATTATATATATATATATATATATATATATATATATATATATATATATATATATATATATATATATATATATATATATATATATATATATATAGCAATGGAGGGTGCATGAGCCAGGGGGGTTGTCGGTCATGGGAGTTGGAAAGACCATACATGTGGAGATGTAGTGCTGCATAGTGAGTGTGGTGAGTGGAGTTACCATAGCTCCCAACTGACCCTGATATCGAGGGACTGTCCCTGATTTCGAGCAATGTCCGTCTGTCCCTCTTTCCTCCTCATTTGTCCCTCATTTTGGTCTGATCTATATGGATGTATATAAAATACACTTTTTATCTATCGAAAAGTGTTTTCCAGTGCTAAACCTTTCATCTGATTCCTAAATTGCTGCATTTGTGAATTCCAGAAGCCAATATAAAGGAATAGTAGTTTTAAAAAAGCACTTGTGGGTTTACCCAATCTTCTTTTTTTGTACAATTCTCCTTTTAAGGGGGCGTGGCAGGGGGCATTTCCTATGCCTGCATACTTTTGCTGATAGGTGTCCCTCATTCCCATCTCAAAAAGTTGGGAGGTATGGGTTACTGAGTCTTCAGCCATATTTTTTTTGTTGGAAATGATCACAAACTAAAAGTATGTGCACCACAGCATAGCCCAAATAGAGTATAGCAGCATATCATTAATAGAAAGCGAAGAAAAGGTATGTAACAATTGGAGAACTGTAATGTGGAAATACAATGGAATCATTGATTTAATAACCTTTTATTCGAAGCCTGATTTACTTTATGAAGAGTGAGAGTGTGCTCCTACAGTGAATAGGCATGGGGAATGAAGTGTAACCTTCTTGTTAACCTTCTGGGTAATGGAGATTAAGAAGTAAAGGGAAAGAGGAGCAGCCATCTCGGGAGAAGGGGCGGTGGTGGTCGGTGACGGAGGTTCTGTTGGCAAGGTGGACTTGGGGCTTTATGGTTTGCCCTTGTAAGTGGCAGGATCCCTATGTTAGGACCCTCTGCGTAACAGAACCCTCCTAGGGACTGGGCCTGGACCATACAGCTTTGGGTAGTTTACAGAAGCTTACCTACATACCTTCAGGTTGTAGAGAGTACAGTGTAATGTTGAATGTGTATATTAAATTGCTGGTGGATAGAATTTGCGCTCGACACGGTATCTATCAAAATTACTCTGTAGTCAGTGTCCATGAAGTTGTGTTGATCTGCATAGATCAATGCATACTCAATGCAAGGGCGTAACGTAAACAATTGTTCTCTATTAGCCCTTTTCTCACCATAATGATAAGTTGAAATCGTATTAAACCCAAAACCAATATTGAAATATATTGCAGTTTACAAATCATTTGATGTGGTGGCTGCAATCATTTTCCTTTGGTGATCTGGCCAGCAACACACCTCCTGCATTAGAATTCCTCCATTCTGGATGCAAGGGGCACCTATGGACAGCAGCATTGCCAATCTGGGGGGAGGGGAGTGTTAGATGTACTAGCAGATTTAGATACACTAACATATTGAAGCCAACTCCAGCTCACACTTTATAAGCCAACAGTTCATTCCTTTTGGAATAAAGGTTTCATATAAATAAATAAAAGTTGATCATTGTAAGCACCCCTGTTAGCAGTAAATGGTTTGTCTCATCATATGTATCTCATCACATGTATATCACCAACAGAGCTTAGAGCTTTTTCTTTTGCTTGTACTTTCACAGGACAAAGCCCACTTCCTGAGGGGGAACTGGCATATATCTTTGCATTCCATATACAGTGCCTTGAAAAAGTATTCACACCCCTTGAAATTTTCCACATTTTGTCATGTTACAACCAAAAACATAAATGCATTTTATTGGGATTTTTTGTGATAGACCAACACAAAGTGGCACATAATTGTGAAGTGGAAGGAAAATGATACATGATTTTCAATTTCATTTACAAATAAATATGTGAAAAGTGTGGCGTGCATTTGTATTCAGCCTCCCTGAGTCAATACTTTGTAGAACCGCCTTTCACTGCAATTACATCTGCAAGTCTTTTTGGGGATGTCTCTACCAGCTTTGCACAAATAGAGAGTGACATTTTTGCCCATTCTTCTTTGCAAAATAACTCAAGTTCTGTCAGATTGGATGGAAAGAGTCTGTGAACAGCAATTTTCAAGTCTTGTCACAGATTCTCAATTGGATTTAGGTCTGGACTTACACATGAATATTCTTTGATATAAACCATTCCATTGTAGCTCTGGCTGTATGTTTAGGGTCGTTGTCCTGCTGGAAGGTGAACCTCCACCCCAGTCTCAAGTCTTTTGCAGAGACAGGTTTTCTTCTAAGATTGCCCTGTATTTGGCTCCATCCATCTTCCCATTAACTCTGACCAGCTTCCCTGTCCCTGCTAAAGAAAAACATCCCCACAACATGATGCTACCACCACCATGTTTCACGGTTGCACGGTTTCACGGTAGGAATGGTGTGGTCAGGGTGATGTGCAGTGTTGGTTTTCCACCATAATAGCATTTTGCTTTTAGGCCAAAAAGTTCAATTTTGGTCTCATCTGACCAGAGTACCTTCTTCCACATGTTGTGTCCCCCACATGCCATCTGACAAACTTCAAATGGGACTTCTTAAGTCTTTCTTCTTGCCACACTTCCATAAAGACCAGATTTGTGGAGAGCGCGACTAATAGTTGTCCTGTGGACAGATTCTCCTACCTGAGCTGTGGATCTCTGCAGCTCCTCCAGAGTTACCATGGGCCTCTTGGCTGCTTCTCTGATTAATGTTCTCTTTGCCCGTCCTGTCAGTTTAGGTGGACGGCCATGTCTTGATAGGTTTGCAGTTGTGCCATACTCTTTCCATTTTTGGATGATGGATTGAACAGAGCTTGGGATATTTTTTTTATGACCTAACCCTGCTTTAAACTTCTCCACAACTTTATCCGTGACCTGTCTGGTGTGTTCCTTGGTCTTCATGATGCTGTTTGTTCACTAAGGTTCTCTAAGGCCGCGTACACACGGGCGGACTGTTCGCCCAACCTTGTTCGGCAAACAGTTTCATCAAACAGTCCGCTCAAAATTTGCATGAGCGGACTTGCCCACACACGAGCGGACTGTTTGACGAACAAGGTTGGGCAAACAGTTCGCTCAACTTTTGAAATGAACGGACTCGCCCACGTAAGGCGGAGGCAAATCCGCCCATTTCGAGCGCGTGTACAGGTAGGCGGGGCCCGCGAAGGAGACGTCGCGGGCTCCGCCGCCTGGAATGGGCTTAAAGGGGAACCCCAACGCCGAAAAAAATCGGCGTGGGGGTTCCCCCCAAGTCCACACCAGACCCTTGTCCGAGCACGCTACCCGGCCGGCCAGGAAAGGGGGGCGAGCGAGCGCGCCCCCCCTCCTGAGCCGTACCAGGCCGCGTGCCCTCAACATGGGGGGTGCCTTGGGGAAGGGGGGGCCGCGCGGCCCCCCCACCCCAAAGCACCTTGTCCCCATGTTGATGAGGACAAGGGCCTCTTCCCGACAACCCTGGCCGTTGGTTGTCGGGGTCTGCGGGCGGGGGGCTTATCGGAATCCGGGAGCCCCCTTTAAGAAGGGGGCCCCGGATACCGGCCTCCCACCCTATGTGAATGAGTATGGGGTACAATGTACCCCTACCCATTCACCTGTGAACTAAAGTACAATAAAAAACACAACACAGAGAAAAAATATTTTATTGCACAGCTCCGGGGGTCTTCTCGCCGGACTCCTCCGCTATGTGTGTGTAGCTCTTTTGCTAGCGGAGGAGTCCGGCTTTCTTCCTCCCCGCCGCCGGCCTCTTCTCCCGACTTCGGGGGTCTTGTCCCCCTCTTCGGTTCTTCTGCCGGGCCACCGCGCCTGGTCCGGTGGCCCGGTCTTCTGTCGCCGTCTTCCGTTCTTCTGTCGCCGCCTTCGGTTCTTCTGCCGGGCCACCGCGCCTTCTTGTAGCTCTTTTACAGGCGGTGGCCCGGTCTTCTGTCGCCGCTGTCGTCGCCGCCGTCGCCGCCGCCGCCGCCTTCCGTTCTTGTTCTTCTTCTTGTTCTTCTTCTTCTCCTGGAGATGTTGACTCGACGAGCTCTCCGGCCGGAATGCCAGAGCCGCGCTGTGCGGTCACTTATATAGTGACAATGGGGCGGTGTCACATGGTATATGTCACATGGGTTGGTCACATGGTGACCCCGCCCCCTTACGATGTCATAGTCCCCATGTGACATCAACCCATGTGACCAACCCATGTGACATATACCATGTGACACCGCCCCATTGTCACTATATAAGTGGCAGCGGAGCGTGTCCCTGGCATTCCGGCCGGAGAGCTCGTCGAGTCAACATCTCCAGGAGAAGAAGAAGAACAAGAACGGAAGGCGGCGGCGACGACAGCGGCGACAGAAGACCGGGCCACCGCCTGTAAAAGAGCTACAAGAAGGCGCGGTGGCCCGGCAGAAGAACCGAAGGCGGCGACAGAAGAACGGAAGACGGCGACAGAAGCCCGGGCCACCGGACCAGGCGCGGTGGCCCGGCAGAAGAACCGAAGAGGGGGACAAGACCCCCGAAGTCGGGAGAAGAGGCCGGCGGCGGGGAGGAAGAAAGCCGGACTCCTCCGCTAGCAAAAGAGCTACACACACATAGCGGAGGAGTCCGGCGAGAAGACCCCCGAAGACCCCCGGAGCTGTGCAATAAAATATTTTTTCTCTGTGTTGTGTTTTTTATTGTACTTTAGTTCACAGGTGAATGGGTAGGGGTACATTGTACCCCATACTCATTCACATAGGGTGGGAGGCCGGTATCCGGGGCCCCCTTCTTAAAGGGGGCTCCCGGATTCCGATAAGCCCCCCGCCCGCAGACCCCGACAACCAACGGCCAGGGTTGTCGGGAAGAGGCCCTTGTCCTCATCAACATGGGGACAAGGTGCTTTGGGGTGGGGGGGCCGCGCGGCCCCCCCTTCCCCAAGGCACCCCCCATGTTGAGGGCACGCGGCCTGGTACGGCTCAGGAGGGGGGGCGCGCTCGCTCGCCCCCCTTTCCTGGCCGGCCGGGTAGCGTGCTCGGACAAGGGTCTGGTGTGGACTTGGGGGGAACCCCCACGCCGATTTTTTTCGGCGTTGGGGTTCCCCTTTAAGCCCATTCCAGGCGGCGGAGCCCGCGACGTCTCCTTCGCGGGCCCCGCCTACCTGTACACGCGCTCGAAATGGGCGGACTTTCCGAGCGGGAACAGTCCGCTCATTACGAAAGTACAGCGGACAAGCCCACACACGGGCGGACTGTTCGCTCAAACACAGTTTCAGCGGACAGTTTTTCGGAATTTCCGAAAGACTTTGTCCGTCCAACTGTCCGCTGAAACTGTCCGCTGAAAGCCCACACACGAGCGGACTGTCCGCCCAAACACTGTTCAGCGGACAAGGTTGGGCGAACAGTCCGCCCGTGTGTACGCGGCCTAACAAACCTTTGAGGGCTGCATTTATACTGAGATTAAATTACATACAGGTGGACTCTATTTACTTATTAGGTGACTTCTGAAGGCAATTGGCTCCACTAGATTTTAGTTAGGGGTAACAGAATAAAGGGGGCTGAATACAAAAGCATGCCACACTTTTCACATATTTATTTGTAAACAATTTGGAAAATCATTTATAATTTTACACAATTATGTGCCACTTTGTGTTGGTCTATCACAGGGGTTGCCAAATTTGCCAAACTTGCTAAACAAAGGGCCAGATTACCGTCCTTCAGGCTGGATTCACACTTGTGGCATTTTCAGTGCATTTTTCCATTTTGCAGATTTGCACTACAGTCCATTTAACATTGGTTTCCTATGGAACACGTTCTGTAGAGCAAATCTGAAAAATACAAAAAGCACTAAAAATGCATAGGTGTGAATCCAGCCTCAGACTTTAAGGGGGCCATCAGCAGTACAAAATTCCCCATCACTGGTGTCAATGGGAGGAATTGTGCCACATTATTGTCATTGGGAGTAATTCTGCCCTATTATTGGTATCATTGGGCCCCATCATTGGTATCATTGGGAGGAATTGTGCCCTTTATTGGTGTCGAATAAAATGGCACCCCAAGGGACGGATAAAATCAAACAATTCCATCTCGTAGTTAAATCTGAGCATGCGTGAGTTTTGGGGTGTCGGAATTGCATACACACGATCTGAATTTCCGATGAAAAGCTCTCATCAGTCTTTTGCTGGCCGAAATTCCAATCGTGTGTACGCGGCATTATTCGTTTTTCTTGTTACAGATTGGGTTATTTTTCTCTGCAATATAATAAATATTTGGCTTTACTGACTTGAGCTGCAAAAAAATGCTGCGGTGCATAGAATTGAATAGACCTCGGTTTCCACTAGTGTGACTTTTCATACGATTTGGGATTGAAAAGTTGCATGACAAGTCGTACCCCATGATTTCCAATGAGTATCGTTCATATCTGTGCAACTTCAAGACACGGCAACTTCAAAGTAGTCCCTGCACTACTTTCGACCCACTTTGATGCGACTTGAGGTCAATAGACCTCAAGAATACACAGGCATTGCTTCAAGTTGCAGCAAAAAAGTGCGGTAAAATCGTGCGACTTTGGGGGAAATATAGACGCAATAGTGGAAATATAGCCTAAAGGGCCATTTTATGACGCTTCATTAAAGTTATAAAAAAAAAAAAGAAAAAGTAACAATGTATCACACTGCCTCTCACTGCTCCTGCACAACGCATGAGCCCTTTTCCCATTGAATACTCACCTTTGCTTCGCCCCCCCCCAAGACTCCCTTCAGCCCTGGAAACTGATGCCAAAGGGGGGAAGACATGGTTGCCTGGTATGGCCTGAATATAATATATATGTGTTCTTCTCTCCTAGTTACCTTGTCATGCCATACATTCCCCTGGACCTGTCGCGGGTCATGAAGATACAAAAACTAAACCACAGCATGATTGTCTATCTCCTCTACCAGATCCTCCGAGGACTACAGGTGAGGCATGGTGTGCGTGGATTGATTGCCTAATAACATAATAACATTCATTGTAAGAGAGAATCTTTGCTAAGTGAGAGGAAATTCCTCAAAGAGCTAATTTACACTGGCACTGCCCTCTGAAGAGCGATCCATGGTAGATCGCTTTTCAAAGGGTGTTTGATGGGGGGGGGGCATTATGCAGCCTATGTTTTAACCCTAAAAACCTGCACCACAACTGCGTGCAGGGTGGTCCCAACACATTATGAGCTGGTCACCGGGAGGATGGTTAGAGGTTAGAGCAGGGGCACAGAGAGCGATAAAACCTGACAGGGGTTCTAGGGCTAGGGTCACACTTTGTGCTTGCTGGGAACACGCACAAAATTGCGCACTTTCCCGACAAACATAGAAATGCACTGCCCTTTAGCGGACACGTGATGGGCCTAGTAAATGTTATTGACACCCCCATGGATTGGCTAATGGGTGCATTTTTACATGCGCCAAACTGCATGGTGTTGCAGCATAAAATAGCATTTTTTTTTGTAAGTTTAGTGTCCTTTGAAGTTTATTTAGCCTATAGTTTGCCTTCCTTGGTAACTTCCGCCCTCACTCTCTAACATACAGTACTAAATATTTTTTTTTTTGTAAATAAAATCTTTCCATTTTCACTATATACCTCATTTTAGTCCCAGCAAAGTAACTACTGGGTTTCTGTGCTTCTCTATGCAAAGCAGGGATATTAGACATGTGCAATTCGTTTTCTTTTAAAAAAAAAATTTAACGAAATTCATTCATTCGTAAATTCGAATATTCGAAAATCCAGAAATTAAAAAAATCCAGAAATTCGAAATTCAAAACCCTGGAAATTCAAAATTCGGAAATCCAGAAAAAAAAAATTTTAATCCGGAAATTAGAAATTTCGAAAATGTGAAAATTCGAAAATTTGAAAACCTAAAAATTCAAAAAGCAAAAAATAATAACTAACTAATAATACGGTAACTTAACTATTACTAGCTATTAAATTATAGGTATTGGAATTTCCATTGAAATGTGTCTCTTAGTTAAAGTAACGAATATGAATTTATGCTTAAGAAATAAACAAAATAGCTAATGATGTTTCTAAATGAATGGAACTTAACAAATTAATAATAATAAATAACAATAATAATAATAGAATAAAAACGTTTTACGGTATTATTAATATTATTATTTATCATGAATTCATTCTGTTCCATTTGTTTAGATGCGGCATTCGTTACTTCAGATAATTCCTAACTTCGGATAAATTCCTATTTGTTACGTTGACTAGCAGCCAAATTTGAAAGGAAATTCCAATACCTATAATTTAATCGTTAGTAATAGTAATTATTATTAGTTAGTTATTTTTTCAAATTTTCTGTTTTTTAGATTTTAATTTTTTTGGATTTTCATTCTTATTTTCAGGTTATTATTAGTTAGTTAGCTATTATTTTGAATTTTTGGATTTTTATTTTTTCTATTTTTCAGATTTTCTTTCCTATTTTCGTTTTTTTGAATTAGTGAATTTACAAATTCTCGTAATTTTGACGAATTTACGAATTTCGAATGACCCGAAAAATGAAAAAAACAAAACAAAAAAACAAAAACAAAAAGCGAATGAAAGGAAAACTAATGAATTTTTCAGCAGTGCACATGTCTAAGGGATATCATGACTGGTGGGAGTTGCTTTAAAAGTGGGCTTTAAGGGATTACGTTTAATCCGTTTATATTTTGAATAATCAGGTTCCTCATCTCCCCTTGATCATCATACTAATACATTTTACCTTTATTGATATTTTATTATATTTATTAATATATAATATAATATTATAAAAAAATATATAATATTATCCAATCATTAAAACTGTCTTCCAGGAGAGGTCCGAATCGTATATTTATTGTGCAACTCATATCCTTCACAACACAAACCTCCATTTTACATCAGAGTATTTGTTCCCTCTTCACATCACAGTCCCTTCTTTACATCAGTCCTCCCCTTCGCATCAACATCCCCCCATTTACATCACAGTCCCCCTTTACTTCCTAGCAGCCCATCTTTACATCAGAGTCCCCCCTTTACATCAAAGTGCTCTTCTTTACATTATACATCCCCTACTTTACCATCCACCTTTTACATCACACCCCCCCCCCCTTATATTGCAGTCCTCATTTTTACATCACAACCCCCCATTTAAATCACAGCCCCCCCCCTTATATTGCAGTCCTCTTTTTTACATCACAGCCCCCCATTTACATCACAGCCCCCCCTTATATTGCAGTCCTCTTTTTTACATCACAGCCCCCCATTTACATAACAGCCCCCCCCCCCCTTATATTGCGGTCCTCTTTTTTTACATCACAGCCCTCCATTTACATCACAGTACCCCAGTCTGCATCACAGTGGTCCCCTTTATATCACAGCCCACCTAACATCTCAGTCCTCCCTTTACATCACAGTTTTCCTCTTTACATTACAGCCTCCCCTTTACAATACAAGCCTGTGTTATATTGCAGCCTTTACAATGCAGCCCCCCCCACCCCACGTGCACACTTTACATATCATGCTACCCCTCTACATGACATCCCTTCTTTATGTTACAGTACCCCCCATTGAATCCCAACCACGACACTATCTGCCTGGAGTTTGCATGTTCTCCCTGTGCCTGCGCGGGTTTCCTCCGGGTACTCCGGTTTCCTCCCACACTCCAAAGACATGCCGGTAGGTTAATCGGATCCTGTCTAAATAGGCCCCAATATGTGTGTGTATGAATGTGAGTTAGGGACCTTACATTGTAAACTCTGTGAGGACAGGGACCGATGAGAATGTACAATGTATATGTAAAGCATTGCATAAAATTGACGGCACTGTATAAGTACCTGTAATAAATACAGATAAATATATTGCAATAGCCCTTTACATCACAGTCCCCAACTTTACATTACAGTCCCCTCTAAACAGTAGCGTCCCCCCTTTACATTGCACCGATTGCTACCTTACACAGCAGGGCAGGGGGCGGAAGGTGTATCAGGTCTGAAAGGAGGGTGGGTACTTTCCAGGTTTTCCTGATAACTAGTAGGTGATTGGTTGCTAGGACCGCCCTGTGTCGTAGTAACCAATCATAACTAGGCTTCTCTTGCACTCTAGCCAGACCAGTCCAACTCTATCCAGAAAGTGTTATACCGTATACACACGATCGGACCTTCCGGCAGACTTGGTCCAGCGGACCGGAATCCATCGGACAATTCGATCATGTGTGGGCTCCAGCGGACTTTTTTTCCCCAAAAGTCAGACGGATATTGAAATAGAACACGTTTCAAATCTATCCGACGGACTAAAAATCGGGAAAACCGTTCGTCTGTATGCTGGTCAGACGGACCAGATATGACGCAAGGGCAGCTATTGGCTACTGGCTATTGAACTTCCTTGTTTAATCCTGTTTACGTCATCACATTCAAAACGAACAGACTTTTGAATGGACTTAGTCCGGTCGTGTGTCGCCAAGTCCGTTCGTTCAGAAAGTCCGTCTGACCTCCGCCGAAAGTCCGTCAGGAAGACCGTCGGACCTAGTCCGTCAAAAAGTCGTGTGTACGCAGCATAACCTTCACAGCGGGGCAGAGGATGGCAGTGCTGGCCGGTCTGGATGGAGGGCAGAGTGGACACAGGTAGCTAAATGTTGCGGCCACGGTGATATGGACAGACCTGTTTCTCAGTCTGGGTCCGGGCCACGGTCCGCCATTCAGTGATGCCTGATCTAGATGATGTTGGACGTTCCTTCATACAAAAAATGAGGCAAGCTCTATATGACCTGCTGCAGCTTCTAACGCATATTGTGAGAAGCTCACAGTGTGCAGTGATATCAGCCATTTCAGTACAGGAGAGGAGTCTGTAGAACTGTGCAACTCTGGAGGGAGGACTGGAGGTCAACTTTAAGGAATTCCCACAGAAAAGGCACAATTATCCAATAAACAGATGTTGATCTTAGTACATTGGGGTCAGGCTTTCGTATGAGAACATAACTGAGATATTGTCAGGGGACGATGGAGGAGAAGGAAACATCCCAGGACTGGGGGGCACAGAACAGACCTTCCCCTGTGATCGCTGACAGCCCCTCCCCCTTTTATTAATTAAACCCCCCCGGTTGTCAGCCGGCCCATCTTATCATCAGCTCCAAACAAAAAAATACTCAGCAAGCATTCCATCTACGTGTTCAGACACCTCGCCGCCCATCCGCCCGCCCGCCACAAAACAAGTCCTGGAAAAATAAAACCACGTTTATAGGAGCCGCAGGAATGTGACTGGTGGAAGGGTAAATGTGAGTCAGTCTGCCAGGTCCGCATTCACCTGATCGAACCTACAAATGATCGAAAATACAAATAACAAATATCAGACCAGAGCGGATATTTAAAGCTGAACTCCGGGGGCTCCCCCTTCAGTCTTGCACAGTTGTACCGGCTTCTCTGCTCTTCTGAAATTGCCTTCTCTGACTTCACTGCACACTCTGCACATCGCTCGGATGTTTTTGATGCCGGGAAAAACGAAGGACAAGTTTGAAAATTCTATGCCGAACGAAAAATAAATTGAAAGGTTAATGGGTTTCCCGTCCAAACTGTTTGCACTAGGTATATGTGAAAAAAAAAAAAAGGATTCATTTATGTCCACTGAACGATTTATCGGTCATTACATGATGGCGCTATCGTTTTCTCTCACAGCCGAATATCCATTTTTCGAAAATGGGTTTGGCTGATTTTTCGTACAGTGTATGGCCAGCATTAGGCTTCTTTCACACTGGGGCGGTGGGGCGTTAGTGGTAAAGCGCCACTAGTTTTAGCGGGGCTTTACCACTGTTATAGTGTCACTTCTCGGCCACTAGTGGGGGTTTTTAACCCCCCACTAGCGGCCCAATAAAGGGTTAAAAGTGCCCGCAAAGGGCCACTGCCGAAGCGCCTTGCAGCCGCTTTGCCAGCGCTGCCCATTGATTTCAATGGGCAGGGGGCGGTGAAGGAGCGGTGTGTACATCGCTCCCGCACCGCCCCAAAGATGCTTCTTGCAGGACTTTTTTTTCAGGCCTTCAAGCGCACCACTCAATTGTGAAAGCACTCGGGCTTTCATACCGAGGTGGCTTGAGAAGCGCTTTTCAGGCGCTTTACAGGCGCTATTTTTAGCTCTAAAATGCCTGAAAAGCCCCTCCATGTGAAAGTAGCCTTAGTGCCATGAAATGAGACAAGTATACACTATAGAGGGATGTGCCTTGTTAATATTTCATGTCTGAGATTTACAACTACTTTAACTACAAAAAAAAAAAATCACATTGCCTCATATGCTGTGTGGCAGAGCCTTGCAAATCTCAGGTCTGGAGGGACAGATATACACGTTTGCAGGTAAAGCTCACTTATATGTATTTAGCTGTTTTCCTGGAGTTCAGCATTAAGGCACTTAAATTTTCCTGAACTCTGCCAGCATTACCAACCTCAGCTTGGCAGAAATAGGTAGACGTGCACTTTTTTAGTTTTATTTGTTTTTTTGAATTCGAAAATTCGGACTTTCAAATTTCCGGATTTTCAAATTTTCCATTTTCGATCTTTGAATTTTCAGATTTTCTAATTTTGACATTTCCGAAATTCCAAATTCCGAATTTTCGAAAGTTTGAATTTCCGAAATTCCACATTTTCCTAAGTTCTAATTTCCGCAACTTCTGAAATTTCGAATTTCTTAAATTTTTCACATTTCCAGATATAGAATTTCCAAAATTTAGAATTTCAAAATTCCGAATTTTCAAAACTTCAGGAATTTAGAATTTCCATATTTCGACATTGCGGATTTCCGAATTTTCGATTTTCAAATTTAGAATTTTTTAATTTTCAGATTTTCGAATTTTCAAAGTTTGAAATTTCCCAAATTATGAATTTCCGAAAGTTCGAATTTCCGAAAGCTCAAATTTCCAAAAGTTTGAATTTCCGAAAGTTCGAATTTCCGAACTTTTGACATTCCGAACTTCCGAAAATTTCTGAAATTTTCCAAAATTTTCACATTTCCAGATTTCGAATTTCCAAAATTTCGAATTTCCGAATTACAAATTTCAGAAACTTCAGAAATGTAAAATTTCCGAATTTTCAGAAATTTGGAAATGTAAAAATTCGGAAATTATAAATTCGGAATTAACAAATTTGTCAAAATTCTTTAAAAAACTAATTAGAAACTTAACGAATTGCCTAAACATGCCTACAAATGTCTAGAAATAGGCCTAAATGGCAGCTGAGGACTGCGGTGATATGACTGCAGTGACATACGTTGCGTACAAACCTACAATAAATAAATGGTGGCCAATGGCTCGGCGTTGTCATTAGTATGAAGAAATATGTTTAATGTCCTCATTTATGAGATGACTGTTTTAAACAAACAAGTCATTCCCCTGTAGCAGAGTTGTCAGGAGTAAACTTTTCGGTCCTATGTGGAGAGGAAGAGTTATGGCCGCGTATTCATCGATTTGTTCCCACACAGTAAATTTATGAACACCCCTGCATGGCAAGACTGCTGAAAATCAATCGGAAGGAGCCGTGTAATAATAATAAAGGAAGTCGAATCTCAAAGGATTATTTTGGTGTATTTCCTATGAGAAATGATTAATAGCAGAGTGTTCACCCAGGAAGTTTCATGGCGGCCCCTTCATTTGCTGTTATCAAGATCAGAGTGTCAGAACAAGCTGATGTTTCAGAAATATAAATTGTGTAATACCCTTCCTGACCTTCCATTATATACTATATTGTCAAAAGTATTGGGACTCCTGCCTTTACACGCACATTAACTTTAATGGCATCCCAGTCTTATGCCCTGTACACACGATCGGACTTTCCAACGGAAAATGTGCGATCGGAGCTTGTTGTTTGAAATTCCAACCGCGTGTGGGCTCCAGCAGACATTTTCCATCTGAATTTCCGACACACAAAGTTTGAGAGCTGGATCTAAAATTTTCCCACAACAAAATCCGTGTGTGTACACAATTCCGACGCACAAAGTACCACGCATGCTCGGAATCAAGCAGAGGAGCAGCACTGGCTACTGAACTTCATTTTTCTCAGCTCGTCGTACGTGTTGTATGTCACAGCGTTCTTGACGTTCGCAATTTCCGACCAACTTTGTGCAACCGTGTGTATGCAAGACAAGTTTGAGCCAACATCCGTCGGAAAAAATCCCATGGATTTTGTTGTCTGAATGTCCAATCAATGTCCGATCGTGTGTACAGGACATTAGTCCGTAGGGTTTAATATTGAGTTGGCCCACCCTGTGCAGCTTTAACAGCTTCAATTCTTCTGGGAAGGCTGTCCACAAGGTTTAAAAGTGTGTCTATGGGAATGTTTAACCATTCTTCCAGAAGTGCATTAGTGAGGTCAGGCACTGATGTTGGACGAGAAGCCCTGGCTTGCAGTCTCTGCTCTAATTCATCCCAAAGGTATTCTATTGGGTTGAGGTCAGGACTCTGTGCAGGCCAGTCAAGTTCCTCCACCCCAAACTCGCTCATCCATGTCTTTATGGACCTTCCTGGGGACAACCCAAAGTTTAGGATTTTCTTTTACTTTCACTTTCAATAATAACAGTAAACAGGACAAATAGAGAAGGTGACAGCAATAAAACTGACAGGTTTTCTAATCCCTCTCCACTCTATCCAAAACGGAAAAAAAAGTTTTGTCTTTAGTTATAAATTAACACCGGATGCTCCAAATCACATTAACGATTAAATAACTGGAAGAATATATTTGTACTATAGCAGAGAAGATCGATAATGGCACACCCATGTATGCCAGAGCAGCTCTTTATTGATCCATAAAATCAAATACATGGAAGATGAGACTTCTAACATGTTTCATGTACACAGGCGCTTAGTCATAGAATGAGTTAGGCCCCTTTCACACTGGGGCAGTGCGGCCGTTGGCGGTAAAGCGCCGCTATTTTTGGCAGCGCTTTATCGTTGTTTTAGCGGCGGTCTGCGGGCGCTAGCGGGGTGGTTTTGACCCCCGCTAGCGGACAAAATAGGTTAAAACCGCCCGCAAAGCGCCGCTTTGCCGGCGGTATTGCCGCACTGTCACATTGATTTCAATGGGTAGGAGCGGTTTAGGAGCGGTGAATACACCTCTCCTTCACCGCTCCAAAGATGCGGCTAGCAGGACTTTTTTCACCGTCCTGCTAGCGCACCGCTCCAGTGTGAAAGCCCTGCGGCTTTCACACTGGAAAACCGCCCCAGTGTGAAAGGGGTCCAAGAATAGCCTTCTATGAAGTACTTGTGTACGCAAAACATGTTAGAAGTCTCTACTCATCTCCTATATATTTGAGTTTTTGGATCAATTAATAAGACGCTTTGGTATATGTGTGCGTGCTGTTATCCATCTTCTCTGTAGTAGAGATTGCCAGTGACCAGCTGTAGGAGCACCTGACTGCGGCACATAGGCCTAAGCTAACCTGGAGCGATAGCATGCTTTATTGATATAAGTCAACCATTCTCAACCAGGGTTCCATGCAGTGATGGCTGGTGAAGTTTTAGGATGGGGAGGTGCCAGAACCCGCCCTTCCTTTTTGACCCCTCCCACTTCTCATAAACCCCACCCCTTATAGAATCCACCCACTCCGTCCCATGTATTTTACTTGCTTCCACCCATAGTATCAGGAGTATACAGCTCAGCATCACAGGACAGAGTATAAAGATCAGCCTTGCAGATCAGGGTATATAGCTCAGCATTACTGATAGGGTATATAGCTCAGCATTACAGATAGGGTATATAGCCCAGAATTACAGATAGGGTATATAGCCCAGCAATACAGATAGGGTATATAGCCCTTTTATATGCTACGGAGGGACTCTGCTGAGGGCACCTGATGTAAGGAGGGACTTTGCTGGGGGCACCTGATGTAAGGAGGGACTTTGCTGGGGGCACATGATGTAAGGTGGGACTCTGCTGGGGGCACCTGATGTAAGGACAAACTCAGCTGGGGACACCTGGTGGCAAGCGATGTGGCTAATGACACGCTCAGGGCTCCCACTGATTCCGCATTATGGTGAGTTTAATGATTTAATTTTATATTACAATGTAATATTAGAAATAATGCACTTCAATTATCCTAACACCATAGCAACCATGGGGCTGGGATGATTAAAGCACTAACACCAGGTGTTTGGAGTATCTTTATCTGCTGATTGTTAAACTTTGTAGAATATACATATTTCTATTGTTGTGTAGGATCTGGTCCTGTTGTCCCTCCCTCTCTCCCTCCCTTGTTCATCTCAGACGCTAACCACACCCCTTAGGACCACACCCTTTAAGCCACGCTGACTATTTCATTGAAACCACACCCGTTTTCACCAAGTTGGAGGGGTCAAAAAGGAAGGGCGGGGTCTGGCGCCCCCCCCCCATCCTAAAACTTCACCAGCCGCTACTGCCTGTAGGTACAAGTGCTGTAACAGAGTTTACAACCACTTTAAGTGTTACTTAATCTTAATAGCCTTATAATATAGGTGCAATGGTCATTGGCCAAATAGCATACATACCTTGTAAGGTTTTCTGGGCTCTGTATACCATCATTGCTATTTTGAGGCTATATTTTCACTTACTAAATGAGAATGTACCATCATTTATACAGCTTGCTATAGAACATGGAGCTTAGGCTTGAAAAAAAAAGGTTTAAACTTTTAGCATTTTTATGCCGCAGTAGGTGATCCTGTTTTGTCCAGTAAGGAAATCAATAAATGCGTTTATCATAAGGTCTAACACCCCAGTGCTAGTAGGAAGCACATTCCTAGGAGATATTTATTGCTTGGAGGGAGTAGAGACAGAAATAATATCAATCTTGCTCCTGTATGTTTACAGTTGCCTCCTACTCGATAAATGGACCGTATCAGAGAGGAATGCCGGGATCACTGTACATTCCACCCCAATCTAGCTGTGCTTATCTGATCCTCCAATGCCAGGGACATTCATCACGGCTGTCAGCAGGCCTCACAAAGTGCTCCTGTTCATGTACCCAGCCAGACCTTCTGTTATATATTTTATATTTCTCATATTTGTATAGCCCAGACAGCCAAGTATATAGAACCGTTCTCCAAATGCATTTACAATCTAATATTCTTATCGCGTACACCCAGTCACATACAAACAAGGCTTAGCAAACACTAGAAAACGTCTCCTCCCGATAGGCAGAAAAGGGAGCTGTTCTGTAGTCCAGCAGAATAGAATTAGGGAGGACTGACAACACTACTTGGGATCTCAGTGTATCAGTGGTGCAGTGTTGTCAGCGCAAACAGGAAGTTATTAATATATCGCCGACAATTTACGCAGATTTTTATATACAGTATATATTGTGCATCCACATCAATGGGTCTTTTCTGTACTTGCAGCATTTTTAGGGCCTGTGTTGGTGGATTTTTCTTTGCTTCAGATGACTTTTGTACTCCTACACAAGTCTAATGCCCCGTACACACGATCGGACTTTCCGCCAACAAAACCGTGGATTTTTGTTCGAAGGTTGTTGGCTCAAACTTGTCTTGCATACACACGGTCACAGAAATGTTGGCCAACAATTACGAACATGGGAACGTGGTGACTTAGATATTTTATAGATAAGCAACTCCTATCCTCATATTGATTAGTGGTTCCAAATTAATAACTACTGCAGTAGGGAACAAACACAAAAGATACGCTCAGCATCTTTCCAAATAACTGTTCTCCTTTATTATGACACATTTGAAGGTTTTTATACACATGATTACGTAGGTATCACATTAATATTACAATTGTACGTTTATGGTAACAAGGGGCGTAACATAGGCAGGCTCACTCTAATCAGGACTCGAAAGCATGCAAAACATGTACCGAAAGCACTATTAGTGCCGTCTGCACAGTGAGGGCATTGTGCAATACATATAAAATAGAATACAATTATATACAGAACTTACAAATTTCCATTACAGTGGTGACGTACAAGACGTACGACGAGCCGATAAAAAGGAAGTTCAATAGTCATGTGATATATCCATTACGAACGCTAGTTTTACAAGACCGAGCGCTTCCGACTCGTACTTAATTCCAAGCATGCGTGGAATTTTGTGCGATGGACTTGTGTACACACGATCAGAAAGTCCGACAACAAAATTTTGTTGGCGGAAAATTTGAGAACCTGCTGGCAAACATTTGTTGGTGGAAAGTCCAACAACAAATGTTCGATGGAGCATACACAAGGTCGGACTTTCCGCCAACAAGTTCACATCCAACATTTCCCGTCGGACAGTCCGGCCGTGTGTATGCGGCATAAGGGTTCATTACACTTATTCTTTAATGGCACCCCAAGGCGATGCGATTCTGTTGCGATTGTGTCGCGACGCGATAGTGTGCCGATTGCATCAAAACTTGAGCTTCTTGTTCGTAATCTTCTGAAGAATGTACACTGAGCTGCGCATGCACAGCTCAGTTTACATTTCCGTCATGGAGCTAGTGTTTCCCGGGATGAAGGACTCCATGCATGCCGCACCAGCCAATCAAGACTGACAAAGACTGGCACCTGGAGGAAGCCAGGAGAAGATACCAGTGAGGGACCTAGCAGAACTGTTGGAGCAGAGATAAATAGTGCTGCGTTTAGTTCCATTTTAAAGCAGGTCAGAAAGGGGGTCAACTGCAGCTATCAATAAATTCTGTAGGCATCTAAGGGCTAATTTACACACCAGGGGGTGTACATTAAGGTGAGCATAACGTGCACATGCTAATAAGAGTCCTTCTTGCCGCCCCCCCAGCCCCTTTTTAAACTTATATTTAAATCTACGTGTGGCAGAATTTTTTTGTGCAAAAATTCAACAAGTCCTATTTATTTTCAGCGTACACCAACGCAGCATGTTGGTGTAAACTGAAGCAATAGGATATAAGGCCAATTGTCTTGTCTATGCGGTATTGGCTATGCGGAAAAGGTATTGGCCAATGCTGCCTAAAGCAGCCCAATGGTTCTGGTGGGAACCAGCTATGGTTGCCACCTCATCCATTTAAACCAGAACACATAGTAATTACACAGGTTCTGTTGCTAATTAAGGTGGTAATTAAATTCACTCGGTGCCTTATCTGCATTTAATTAGCCTCAGAACCTGTGTAACTCATATGTGTTTGAGTTTAAGGGATGAGGTGGCAACTGTAGAACCAGCACTCAGGCTGATGCCATAGACACAACCTCAAGCCCATCTACACAGGCCTATAAGGAGACAACATGCATAAATGCATTTATTGCAGGACTATATGTGCTTTTTTATTTTGCCCAGAATACACTTTGTGGTGTATTTATAAAACATTTGTTCAACGAATGTCAGAAACATTTGTGCAAGCTGAACAAAATGTCACTGTTTTTTAATAGATTAATTCCTGTATAACCAGCTCCATCTAGTGGACAAAATGCAGTAGATTTCCTCATTGAGGTATTTCAGAAAACTATACTGCCTTTTGGCCACTGGATGAAGCTGATGATACAAGAATTCATCTATTAGAGAACATACAGTGACATTTCGTTCAGCTTGCACAAATGATTCTGACAGTTATGTAACAAATGTTTTATAAATAGACCCCTTATTGCCATATTATGCTTGAAATGACGTGACCGTAAATACTAAGTACCATCAGACACATTTTATTGATGATATTTTAATTATATATTTATATTTTTTCCAGTATATTCATTCTGTGGGTGTCGTGCACAGGGTAAGTTCCTTACACATTCATTTACTTTCCATCGCTCTCACAAAATGACTTTCTATCATTGTCTTAGCAACATGTATTTAAGATGGAGGAGTGGACAACCCTTGACTGAAAGTGTTGAACAAATCAGGGAATCTGATTGGTGCAATGTGCTGAGTAAGGCCATCGCACATAGGAAAATGTCCTGTAGTATGCTTTCTTGTTAGCTGCTGCAGTCTTCTGACCATTCAGATCAAGTGAGACATGTATCGCCCATACGATGCACAGAAGAAAGCCGGCACAATGCATACAGCAGCGGAGTGTGTACTTTATTTACACATACAGAGGACTACAGCCATAAAAGTGTCAACGTGTTTCTGCCACTCAGGCCTTATGAGTCATGAGTAAAGCCTGAGCAGCAGAAACGCGTTGACCGTAAGCAGTTCTGCAAAAGACCCGAGCAAGCAAGTACAAGTAGTGTTCTATTGCAGAAGGATCCTTGCATGTATTTTTTGTGATACATAGCATGCCTGCCTGCTTGCAATTTGTTATAAAATACCTTCAGTTCCACTTTAATGATTGGGTTTTTTTGGTGTCCATTGTTGGGCTTTAAAGCGTAACTAAACCGGCCCATCCTCTGCAGCCAAGGAAGCTGCCATCTTGGCTTCTGTTTGATCTGCAACTGCCATGGTGCTGCACATGTGATTAGTTATGGCACCAGTTATTTGATAATTCGACGGTTATGTTGAAAGCACAAGTAAATGTGATAGTTAGAATTCCAAGCATGCTGGGAATGTAACTGTGTTTTGAAACTGTTAAAACGGAACTAAACCCTCCTATCTTTTTCAGCCAAGGGAGCTGCCGTCTTGGCCGCTGTTTGATCTGTAACTGTCATGTGATCAGTTATGACACCAGCCGTTTGATGGTTTGACTGTTTGATTGACAGCACAAGCAAATGTAATGGCTTTGCGGGCATGCTTAGAATGTAAAGCCCCATACACACTATCAGTTTTTCTGCTGAGTTTTTCCTTCAAATTTACCAAAACCATATAATATGAGGTCAAACCTTAGGAGTTTCAATTTGTATGCAATCAGGCAGGCCCTTGCACTACATAGTTTTGGTAAACTTGATGGAAAAACTCAGCAGAAAAACTGATAGTGTGTATGGGGCTTTACTATTTTTTTAAACCGTTAGGTTTAGTTCCACTTTCTAATTTCAAATATAATATTTATTAAAAACATGTTTCTGAATCTTGAAAATATGGTCATTCAATAATGTTTGTATATTGCTTAGTTATTCTGTGCCCTCATTAAGAATATTGTATCATATGCTTGTTTTCTGTATTTCAGGACTTAAAACCGAGCAATCTGGGTGTGAATGAAAACTATGAGATTAAGGTAAAGGACCAACCCACTTCAAAATCCGGTATTTGCAATACTGATCAGTAGTGATGGCCGAACGGTTCGCCCGGCGGTCGTTTCGCGGCGAATTTCCGACTTTCGCCGTCCGCGGGTTCGAACGCCTTTTTCCGTCGTTCGCCCCGGCGGACTTACGTGTTTAATGTATACAAGAACTTTAACCTTTCGTGACACGTTTATCATGTGTTACAGGACAACCAATTGAGACATGACAGCTCATGGACACTTGGACATTCCCCCTAACCTATAAATACACCCGATCCGGTGGCCATTTTACATTCTTTCTTCTGTCACTGTAGGGAAAGGATCCTGTGTGGAGTAGGGACAGAGAAAACGCTAGCTATTTGGTACACAAAAGTTCTTTTCAGGACTGGTATAGGTGTTAGGTCAGCAGCCTGAGTTTCTTTTGTCAGTTTAGATAAAGGGACAGAGCGCTGTATGCTGCTATTTTAGGGACAGCTCAGCCAGATTAGTCTTTCTTCATCATCATCATCATCATCATCATTAGCTGTTACTATCAGGTCCACAAAAGAGCTGTTCCAGCTAATCGTTCCAGCCTACTCTTTTTTGCCAATTTGTATAGGGACAGGCAGGAAGCAGTGTGTCAGGCAGTGAGGATAATTTTAAAGACTTGCTGTTACTATTAGTTCCACAAAGGTTCTTTTCAGGACTGGTATCAGTGGTACGGTAATAGGCTTGTACACGTATAATATTCTTTCTTCCAAATATAGAAAGAATATTATACTTGACTGCTGCCCTTCTGCTGCAGTCTGCTAATCATTCACAACTCACTTGTTCCACAAAAGTTCTTATAAGGACTGGTAACTTGGTCTGTCTAGGGTGCTACGGTACATAGGCTTGGGTGCGGTACAGTCTGCTGTTCTGTAAGGACCGCTATCGGTCCACAATAGATAGGGTTGCCGTGCACTACTGCTGACCGCTGCCCTATACTGCAGCAGTCCTTCAGCGGTATAGGGACTGACGCACAGTCTGCTAAACACTAATACACAACCTGCTTGGTCCACAAAAGTTCTTATAAGGACTGGTAACTTGGTATAGGGTGCTACGGTACATAGGCCTGAGTGCGTTACAGTCTGCTGTTCTGTAAGGACCGCTATCGGTCCACAATACATAGGGTTGACGTGCACTACTGCTGACCGCTGCCCTATACTGCAGCAGTCCTTCAGCGGTATAGGGACTGACGCACAGTCTGCTAAACACTAACACACAACCTGCTTGGTCCCCAAAAGTTCTTATAAGGACTGGTAACTTGGTATAGGGTGCTACGGTACATAGGCCTGAGTGCGTTACAGTCTGCTGTTCTGTAAGGACCGCTATCGGTCCACAATACATAGGGTTGCCGTGCACTACTGCTGACCGCTGCCCTATACTGCAGCAGTCCTTCATTGGTATAGGGACTGACGTACAGTCTGCTAATCACTAACACACAACCTGCTTGGTCCACAAAAGTTCTTATAAGGACTGGTAACTTGGTATAGGGTGCTACGGTACATAGGCCTGAGTGCGTTACAGTCTGCTGTTCTGTAAGGACCGCTATCGGTCCACAATACATAGGGTTGCCGTGCACTACTGCTGACCGCTGCCCTATACTGCAGCAGTCCTTCAGCGGTATAGGGACTGACGCACAGTCTGCTAAACACTAACACACAACCTGCTTGGTCCACAAAAGTTCTTATAAGGACTGGTAACTTGGTATAGGGTGCTACGGTACATAGGCCTGAGTGCAGTACAGTCTGCTGTTCTGTAAGGACCGCTATCGGTCCACAATACATAGGGTTGCCGTGCACTACTGCTGACTAGTGATGGACGAACTTCCGACGGGACGTTTCGCGAACGCGAAACGCGAACGGACACAAACGTTCGCGAAAACGACCGTTCGCCGCGGGCTCCATTGACTTCAATGGGAGGCGAATTTCGCAAACCTTTAGGTCGAATTTGCGGCCACGGGGTAATTATTAGGGGGTAGCACGTAGTCCCACCACCTGGACAATAGCATAATACATGTATGAGGTGAATTTGGGATCGATAACTACAAGCATTTTTTTTTTATTTGGGAAATTGTTCTGACAATTCAGGACTATGGAGCTAATGAAGGCAATGGAGGAGAGGGAAGGTCAGGGACCAGGGTAGGCAAACAAGAGGGTGCAGGAGATACAGAGCACTGACAGCAGCACCGTAATACAGAGCACTGACATCAGCACCGTGACATACAGCGCTGACAGCAGCTCCGTGACATACAGCGCTGACAGCAGCTCCGTGACATACAGCGCTGACAGCAGCTCCGTGACATACAGCGCTGACAGCAGCTCCGTGACATACAGCGCTGACAGCAGCTCCGTGACATACAGCGCTGACAGCAGCACCGTGACATACAGCGCTGACAGCAGCTCCGTGACATACAGCGCTGACAGCAGCTCCGTGACATACAGCGCTGACAGCAGCTCCGTGACATACAGCACTGACAGCAGCTCCGTGACATACAGCGCTGACAGCAGCTCCGTGACATACAGCGCTGACAGCAGCACCGTGACATACAGCGCTGACAGCAGCTCCGTGACATACAGCGCTGACAGCAGCTCCGTGACATACAGCGCTGACAGCAGCTCCGTGACATACAGCGCTGACAGCAGCTCCGTGACATACAGCGCTGACAGCAGCTCCGTGACATACAGCGCTGACAGCAGCACCGTGACATACAGCGCTGACAGCAGCTCCGTGACATACAGCGCTGACAGCAGCTCCGTGACATACAGCGCTGACAGCAGCTCCGTGACATACAGCACTGACAGCAGCTCCGTGACATACAGCGCTGACAGCAGCTCCGTGACATACAGCGCTGACAGCAGCACCGTGACATACAGCGCTGACAGCAGCTCCGTGACATACAGCGCTGACAGCAGCTCCGTGACATACAGCGCTGACAGCAGCTCCGTGACATACAGCGCTGACAGCAGCTCCGTGACATACAGCGCTGACAGCAGCTCCGTGACATACAGCGCTGACAGCAGCTCCGTGACATACAGCGCTGACAGCAGCTCCGTGACATACAGCGCTGACAGCAGCACCGTGACATACAGCGCTGACAGCAGCTCCGTGACATACAGCGCTGACAGCAGCTCCGTGACATACAGCGCTGACAGCAGCACCGTGACATACAGCGCTGACAGCAGCTCCGTGACATACAGCGCTGACAGCAGCTCCGTGACATACAGCGCTGACAGCAGCTCCGTGACATACAGCGCTGACAGCAGCTCCGTGACATACAGCGCTGACAGCAGCTCCGTGACATACAGCGCTGACAGCAGCTCCGTGACATACAGCGCTGACAGCAGCTCCGTGACATACAGCGCTGACAGCAGCTCCGTGACATACAGCGCTGACAGCAGCTCCGTGACATACAGCGCTGACAGCAGCTCCGTGACATACAGCGCTGACAGCAGCTCCGTGACATACAGCGCTGACAGCAGCTCCGTGACATACAGCGCTGACAGCAGCTCCGTGACATACAGCGCTGACAGCAGCACCGTGACATACAGCGCTGACAGCAGCTCCGTGACATACAGCGCTGACAGCAGCTCCGTGACATACAGCGCTGACAGCAGCACCGTGACATACAGCGCTGACAGCAGCTCCGTGACATACAGCGCTGACAGCAGCTCCGTGACATACAGCGCTGACAGCAGCTCCGTGACATACAGCGCTGACAGCAGCTCCGTGACATACAGCGCTGACAGCAGCTCCGTGACATACAGCGCTGACAGCAGCTCCGTGACATACAGCGCTGACAGCAGCTCCGTGACATACAGCGCTGACAGCAGCTCCGTGACATACAGCGCTGACAGCAGCTCCGTGACATACAGCGCTGACAGCAGCTCCGTGACATACAGCGCTGACAGCAGCTCCGTGACATACAGCGCTGACAGCAGCTCCGTGACATACAGCGCTGACAGCAGCTCCGTGACATACAGCGCTGACAGCAGCTCCGTGACATACAGCGCTGACAGCAGCACCGTAAGCAGCCCCAGGAGGAAGTCAGCACAGCACAGGGATGGTGTGATCCCCTCATAATAAGAACCCCCAGGAGGAAGTCAGCACAGCACAGGGATGGTGGGAGCCCCTCATAATAAGAACACCCAGGAGGAAGTCAGCACAGCACAGGGATGGTGGGAACCCCTCATAATAAGCAGCCCCAGTAGAAATATGACACCGCTCAACCTCTTCAAAGAGGAGGGTAGGGGCATATAGTACGGTGTGCTTTTTTGGGTCAGGGAAGTGAGCCAAATGAATTAAGAAGGTCTGTGTGCTTGATTCCAAAAATTGTTTATAGACATATACATGGTCTACTGATCACATGTGTTGAATTCCTCCGAGATCCATGCCTCATTCATTTTTAGAAATGTGAGGTAGTTAACACTGTGGTGAGCTAGGCGAGTACGCTTATCGGTCACAATCCCCCCTGCTGCGCTGAACGTCCTTTCGGACAGGACACTGGATGAGGGGCAAGCCAACAGTTCGATTGCAAATTGGGCAAGCTCTGGCCAGAGGTCAAGCCTGCCCACCCAGTAGTCTAGGGGTTCATCACTCCTCAGAGCGTCCACATCGGCCGTTAACCCAATGTAGTCGGACACCTGACGGTCTAGGCGTTCCCTGATGCTGGATCCGGATGACACCTGTCGATGGGTCGGCTGAAAGAATGACCTCATATCCGAAGTCACCAACACATCTTCAAACCGGCCTCTTCTTGCAGGCGCTGTTGGATTGGTACCCGCAAATCCTTCTCTGGGAGTGGGAATTGCTCCTCTGCCAGCGCACGCAAAAGCAGAATGCAGCATTTCTCGAAGCAAGGCCTGGAAGTGCTGCATTCTGACAGCCCTCTGCGACGGCGGTAACATTTCCGCCATTTTGTGTTTGTACCGGGGGTCTAAGTACGTTGCCACCCAGTACTGGTCCTTGACCCTCATGCTTTTTATACGGGGGTCCCTATTAAAACACTGGAGCATGAAGGCCCCCATTTGCACTAAAGTGGAAGCGGTGTGGTGGCCTGGCTCCTGCTCATCATCCAGGATAATGTCGTCCTCTTCATTCTCCTCTCCCCATCCTCGCACAACAGGGATCCCAGAAAGGTTTAAAGCATGCTCTTCTTGCTCCTGCTCATCCGCCCCGGCACCATCCTCCTCTGACTCCTCATCAGACTCCTGTTGTTGACTTGTCTCAGATAGAGTAGCCCCCCCTGGGAATTCATCCAGCATTGCGACTTCCTCATCTTCCCGCTCCTGCTCCTCCACAGCCTGATCAATGACACGACGCAATGCACGCTCCAGAAAGAAGGCATAAGGTACCATGTCACTGATGGCGCCATGGCTGCGACTGACCAGTTTGGTGATCTCCTCAAATGGCCGCAGAAGTCTGCATGTGTCGCGCATGAGCAGCCACTGGCGCGGTGAAAAAAAACCCAGCTCCCCAGAACCGTTTCTTTCGCAGAGTTCATACAGGTAGACGTTAACTGCACGTTTCTGCTGGAGCAGCCTATCAAGCATATAGAAGGTTGAGTTCCATCGCGTCGGGCAATCGCAAATAAGACGTCTGACCGGCAGATGGTGTCGCCGCTGAATGTCAGCAAGGCGAGCCATGGCCGTGTAAGATCTTCTGAAATGGGCCGAGATTTTCCTTGCCTGCCGCAAGATGTCCTGGACCCCAGGGTATTTGACAAGGAATCGCTGCACGACCAAGTTTAAGACGTGTGCCATGCACGGCACGTGCGTGATTTTGCCCTGTTTCAATGCGCTAAGCAGATTGGCACCGTTGTCACACACCACTTTACCAACTGTCAAATTGAGCGGTGTTAGCCACTCATCTGCCTGTGAACGCAAAGCTGAAAGGAGTGCCGGGCCAGTGTGGCTCTTTGCTTCCAGGCACAACAGACGCAGCACGGCATGGCAACGTCTCACCTGGCATGTGGAATAGGTTCTGGGGAGCTTGGGCGGTGCAGTGGAAGAGACGCTAGCAGCGGAAAAGGAGGAGGCAGCTGAGGAGGAGAGGGAGGAGGATGGAGTAGGAGGAGGAGAAGAAGAGTCAGGCCTGCATGCAATCCGTGGCGGTAAAACCAAATCTACACGGGTGCCACGGGTTACATGCTTGACGGCCGTCAGAAGGTTCACCCAGTGGGCAGTAAAACTGATATACCTTCCCTGCCCGTGTTTGCTAGACCACGTGTCTGTGGTCAGATGTATCTTGGCACCGACACTGTGTGCCAGAGATACATTCACTTGCCGCTGAACATGGCCATATAGCTCTGGGATGCCCTTCTCTGAGAAATACTTCCTTCCTGGGACCTTCCATTGTGGTGTTCCAATGGCCACAAATTTGCGAAAGGCCTCCGAGTCCACCAGTTTATATGGCAGTAGTTGGCGGGCTATGAGTTCTGACAAGCCAGCCGCCAACCGTTGGGCAAGAGGGTTATCCGGCGTCATCATTTTTTTACGCTCAAACATTAGGCCCACGGAAGCCTGCCTTTTTGCAGAAAAATGTGAGCTTGGCGTGATGGAAGGTGGAGTGGAGGACAATTGTGAGGAGAGAGGAGAAGGAGAAGTAGAAGACGAGGCTGGACGGTGAGAGCCTGCAGTGTGGCTTTGTGTGTTCCGTTGCTCCCACTGGGCTCGGTGATGGCTGCTCATGTGCCTTCTTAAGGCGGTCGTCCCTAGGTGAGTATTGGGCTTACCGCGACTAACGCGTTGACTGCAAAGATTGCAGATGGCAACGCTATTGTCAGCAGCGGACACGTTAAAAAAAGCCCACACTGCGGAGCCATGTGCCGGTGTCCTGGGAGCGCCAGATGTGACCGTACATGGTCGATGACTCGCTCCTGATACATTTGCAGTCTGCTTTGTCCCTGCTGTGCAATGTAAGTCATTGCTGCTTCTCCTCCCTATCTGCTGGTCCATATCTCCCTCTGAACTCCCCTCCTCTTCCTCTCTTGTGGGCACCCACGTGACATCACTAGACACGTCATCATCAACGTCACCTTCCCCACCGCTATAAGTAGAGTAGGCAGCAACACCGGGGACCAACCTCCTCCTTGGGCTGATCTGGGTACTGGCGTCAGACTGCTGAGTAGCGCTTGTTGCTACCTCCTCTTCCTGATCCAATACCAAGAGTGGCTGCGCATCAGAAATGTCCTCTTGATATGGATCGGAAAATAATTCCAGTGACTCAAGCGGAAGGTATGTGGTGGTGGTGGTGGTGGTCGTGTTGTTGGTGGTAGTGTCTTTGGGGGTGCACATAGCAGAGAGTGAAGAAGAGGGTGCAGATCGAGAGGATGAGGAGGGTGCAGAAGAGTAAGGCTGAGCGAGCCACTCAACCAAGTCTGGTGCATCCTTTAAAGTAATTGAACGCACCTTCTGCAACTTCCCACTTTGGCTCAAGCCTGTTGCTCCTGCCCTACCCCTACCACCCCTGCGGAAGGGCCTGCCTCTTCCTCTGCATGTCATTTTTTAAATGACCCTGTGACAAAACTCTTAGTCCCTATACCGCTGAAGGACTGCTGCAGTATAGGTGAGCGGTCAGCAGTGGTGCACGTCAACCCTATCTATTGTGGACCTATAGCGGTCCTTACAGAACAGCAGACTGTACCGCACTCAAGCCTATGTACCGTAGCACCCTATACCAAGTTACCAGTCCTTATAAGAACTTTTGTGGACCAAGCAGGTTGTGTATTAGTGTTTAGCAGACTGTACGTCAGTCCCTATACCGCTGAAGGACTGCTGCAGTATAGGGCAGCGGTCAGCAGTGGTGCACGTCAACCCTATCTATTGTGGACCGATAGCGGTCCTTACAGAACAGCAGACTGTACCGCACTCAAGCCTATGTACCGTAGCACCCTATACCAAGTTACCAGTCCTTATAAGAACTTTTGTGGACCAAGCAGGTTGTGTATTAGTGTTTAGCAGACTGTACGTCAGTCCCTATACCGCTGAAGGACTGCTGCAGTATAGGGCAGCGGTCAGCAGTGGTGCACGTCAACCCTATCTATTGTGGACCGATAGCGGTCCTTACAGAACAGCAGACTGTACCGCACTCAAGCCTATGTACCGTAGCACCCTATACCAAGTTACCAGTCCTTATAAGAACTTTTGTGGAACAAGCAGGTTGTGTGTTAGTGATTAGCAGACTGTACGTCAGTCCCTATACCAATGAAGGACTGCTGCAGTATAGGGCAGCGGTCAGCAGTGGTGCACGTCAACCCTATGTATTGTGGACCGATAGCGGTCCTTACAGAACAGCAGACTGTAACGCACTCAGGCCTATGTACCGTAGCACCCTATACCAAGTTACCAGTCCTTATAAGAACTTTTGTGGACCAAGCAGGTTGTGTGTTAGTGATTAGCAGACTGTACGTCAGTCCCTATACCAATGAAGGACTGCTGCAGTATAGGGCAGCGGTCAGCAGTAGTGCACGGCAACCCTATGTATTGTGGACCGATAGCGGTCCTTACAGAACAGCAGACTGTAACGCACTCAGGCCTATGTACCGTAGCACCCTATACCAAGTTACCAGTCCTTATAAAAACTTTTGTGGACCAAGCAGGTTGTGTGTTAGTGTTTAGCAGACTGTGCGTCAGTCCCTATACCGCTGAAGGACTGCTGCAGTATAGGGCAGCGGTCAGCAGTAGTGCACGGCAACCCTATGTATTGTGGACCGATAGCGGTCCTTACAGAACAGCAGACTGTAACGCACTCAGGCCTATGTACCGTAGCACCCTATACCAAGTTACCAGTCCTTATAAAAACTTTTGTGGACCAAGCAGGTTGTGTGTTAGTGTTTAGCAGACTGTGCGTCAGTCCCTATACCGCTGAAGGACTGCTGCAGTATAGGGCAGCGGTCAGCAGTGGTGCACGTCAACCCTATCTATTGTGGACCGATAGCGGTCCTTACAGAACAGCAGACTGTACCGCACTCAAGCCTATGTACCGTAGCACCCTATACCAAGTTACCAGTCCTTATAAGAACTTTTGTGGACCAAGCAGGTTGTGTATTAGTGTTTAGCAGACTGTACGTCAGTCCCTATACCGCTGAAGGACTGCTGCAGTATAGGGCAGCGGTCAGCAGTGGTGCACGTCAACCCTATGTATTGTGGACCGATAGCGGTCCTTACAGAACAGCAGACTGTAACGCACTCAGGCCTATGTACCGTAGCACCCTATACCAAGTTACCAGTCCTTATAAGAACTTTTGTGGACCAAGCAGGTTGTGTGTTAGTGATTAGCAGACTGTACGTCAGTCCCTATACCAATGAAGGACTGCTGCAGTATAGGGCAGCGGTCAGCAGTAGTGCACGGCAACCCTATGTATTGTGGACCGATAGCGGTCCTTACAGAACAGCAGACTGTAACGCACTCAGGCCTATGTACCGTAGCACCCTATACCAAGTTACCAGTCCTTATAAAAACTTTTGTGGACCAAGCAGGTTGTGTGTTAGTGTTTAGCAGACTGTGCGTCAGTCCCTATACCGCTGAAGGACTGCTGCAGTATAGGGCAGCGGTCAGCAGTGGTGCACGTCAACCCTATCTATTGTGGACCGATAGCGGTCCTTACAGAACAGCAGACTGTACCGCACTCAAGCCTATGTACCGTAGCACCCTATACCAAGTTACCAGTCCTTATAAGAACTTTTGTGGACCAAGCAGGTTGTGTATTAGTGTTTAGCAGACTGTACGTCAGTCCCTATACCGCTGAAGGACTGCTGCAGTATAGGGCAGCGGTCAGCAGTGGTGCACGTCAACCCTATCTATTGTGGACCGATAGCGGTCCTTACAGAACAGCAGACTGTACCGCACTCAAGCCTATGTACCGTAGCACCCTATACCAAGTTACCAGTCCTTATAAGAACTTTTGTGGACCAAGCAGGTTGTGTATTAGTGTTTAGCAGACTGTACGTCAGTCCCTATACCGCTGAAGGACTGCTGCAGTATAGGGCAGCGGTCAGCAGTGGTGCACGTCAACCCTATCTATTGTGGACCGATAGCGGTCCTTACAGAACAGCAGACTGTACCGCACTCAAGCCTATGTACCGTAGCACCCTATACCAAGTTACCAGTCCTTATAAGAACTTTTGTGGAACAAGCAGGTTGTGTGTTAGTGATTAGCAGACTGTACGTCAGTCCCTATACCAATGAAGGACTGCTGCAGTATAGGGCAGCGGTCAGCAGTAGTGCACGGCAACCCTATGTATTGTGGACCGATAGCGGTCCTTACAGAACAGCAGACTGTACCGCACTCAAGCCTATGTACCGTAGCACCCTATACCAAGTTACCAGTCCTTATAAGAACTTTTGTGGACCAAGCAGGTTGTGTGTTAGTGATTAGCAGACTGTACGTCAGTCCCTATACCAATGAAGGACTGCTGCAGTATAGGGCAGCGGTCAGCAGTAGTGCACGGCAACCCTATGTATTGTGGACCGATAGCGGTCCTTACAGAACAGCAGACTGTACCGCACCCAAGCCTATGTACCGTAGCACCCTAGACAGACCAAGTTACCAGTCCTGATAAAGAGCTTTGTGGAACAAGTGAGTTGTGAATGATTAGCAGACTGCAGCAGAAGGGCAGCAGTCAAGTATAATATTCTTTCTATATTTGGAAGAAAGAATATTATACGTGTACAAGCCTATTACCGTACCACTGATACCAGTCCTGAAAAGAACCTTTGTGGAACTAATAGTAACAGCAAGTCTTTAAAATTATCCTCACTGCCTGACACACTGCTTCCTGCCTGTCCCTATACAAATTGGCAAAAAAGAGTAGGCTGGAACGATTAGCTGGAACAGCTCTTTTGTGGACCTGATAGTAACAGCTAATGATGATGATGATGATGATGATGAAGAAAGACTAATCTGGCTGAGCTGTCCCTAAAATAGCAGCATACAGCGCTCTGTCCCTTTATCTAAACTGACAAAAGAAACTCAGGCTGCTGACCTAACACCTATACCAGTCCTGAAAAGAACTTTTGTGTACCAAATAGCTAGCGTTTTCTCTGTCCCTACTCCACACAGGATCCTTTCCCTACAGTGACAGAAGAAAGAATGTAAAATGGCCACCGGATCGGGTGTATTTATAGGTTAGGGGGAATGTCCAAGTGTCCATGAGCTGTCATGTCTCAATTGGTTGTCCTGTAACACATGATAAACGTGTCACGAAAGGTTAAAGTTCTTGTATACATTAAACACGTAAGTCCGCCGGGGCGAACGACGGAAAAAGGCGTTCGAACCCGCGGACGGCGAAAGTCGGAAATTCGCCGCGAAACGACCGCCGGGCGAACCGTTCGGCCATCACTACTGCTGACCGCTGCCCTATACTGCAGCAGTCCTTCATTGGTATAGGGACTGACGTACAGTCTGCTAATCACTAACACACAACCTGCTTGGTCCACAAAAGTTCTTATAAGGACTGGTAACTTGGTATAGGGTGCTACGGTACATAGGCCTGAGTGCGTTACAGTCTGCTGTTCTGTAAGGACCGCTATCGGTCCACAATACATAGGGTTGCCGTGCACTACTGCTGACCGCTGCCCTATACTGCAGCAGTCCTTCATTGGTATAGGGACTGACGTACAGTCTGCTAATCACTAACACACAACCTGCTTGGTCCACAAAAGTTCTTATAAGGACTGGTAACTTGGTATAGGGTGCTACGGTACATAGGCCTGAGTGCGTTACAGTCTGCTGTTCTGTAAGGACCGCTATCGGTCCACAATACATAGGGTTGCCGTGCACTACTGCTGACCGCTGCCCTATACTGCAGCAGTCCTTCAGCGGTATAGGGACTGACGCACAGTCTGCTAAACACTAACACACAACCTGCTTGGTCCACAAAAGTTCTTATAAGGACTGGTAACTTGGTATAGGGTGCTACGGTACATAGGCCTGAGTGCAGTACAGTCTGCTGTTCTGTAAGGACCGCTATCGGTCCACAATACATAGGGTTGCCGTGCACTACTGCTGACCGCTGCCCTATACTGCAGCAGTCCTTCATTGGTATAGGGACTGACGTACAGTCTGCTAATCACTAACACACAACCTGCTTGGTCCACAAAAGTTCTTATAAGGACTGGTAACTTGGTATAGGGTGCTACGGTACATAGGCCTGAGTGCGTTACAGTCTGCTGTTCTGTAAGGACCGCTATCGGTCCACAATACATAGGGTTGCCGTGCACTACTGCTGACCGCTGCCCTATACTGCAGCAGTCCTTCATTGGTATAGGGACTGACGTACAGTCTGCTAATCACTAACACACAACCTGCTTGGTCCACAAAAGTTTTTATAAGGACTGGTAACTTGGTATAGGGTGCTACGGTACATAGGCCTGAGTGCAGTACAGTCTGCTGTTCTGTAAGGACCGCTATCGGTCCACAATACATAGGGTTGACGTGCACTACTGCTGACCGCTGCCCTATACTGCAGCAGTCCTTCATTGGTATAGGGACTGACGTACAGTCTGCTAATCACTAACACACAACCTGCTTGGTCCACAAAAGTTCTTATAAGGACTGGTAACTTGGTATAGGGTGCTACGGTACATAGGCCTGAGTGCAGTACAGTCTGCTGTTCTGTAAGGACCGCTATCGGTCCACAATACATAGGGTTGCCGTGCACTACTGCTGACCGCTGCCCTATACTGCAGCAGTCCTTCATTGGTATAGGGACTGACGTACAGTCTGCTAATCACTAACACACAACCTGCTTGGTCCACAAAAGTTTTTATAAGGACTGGTAACTTGGTATAGGGTGCTACGGTACATAGGCCTGAGTGCAGTACAGTCTGCTGTTCTGTAAGGACCGCTATCGGTCCACAATACATAGGGTTGACGTGCACTACTGCTGACCGCTGCCCTATACTGCAGCAGTCCTTCATTGGTATAGGGACTGACGTACAGTCTGCTAATCACTAACACACAACCTGCTTGGTCCACAAAAGTTCTTATAAGGACTGGTAACTTGGTATAGGGTGCTACGGTACATAGGCCTGAGTGCAGTACAGTCTGCTGTTCTGTAAGGACCGCTATCGGTCCACAATACATAGGGTTGCCGTGCACTACTGCTGACCGCTGCCCTATACTGCAGCAGTCCTTCATTGGTATAGGGACTGACGTACAGTCTGCTAATCACTAACACACAACCTGCTTGGTCCACAAAAGTTCTTATAAGGACTGGTAACTTGGTATAGGGTGCTACGGTACATAGGCCTGAGTGCGTTACAGTCTGCTGTTCTGTAAGGACCGCTATCGGTCCACAATACATAGGGTTGCCGTGCACTACTGCTGACCGCTGCCCTATACTGCAGCAGTCCTTCATTGGTATAGGGACTGACGTACAGTCTGCTAATCACTAACACACAACCTGCTTGGTCCACAAAAGTTCTTATAAGGACTGGTAACTTGGTATAGGGTGCTACGGTACATAGGCCTGAGTGCAGTACAGTCTGCTGTTCTGTAAGGACCGCTATCGGTCCACAATACATAGGGTTGCCGTGCACTACTGCTGACCGCTGCCCTATACTGCAGCAGTCCTTCATTGGTATAGGGACTGACGTACAGTCTGCTAATCACTAACACACAACCTGCTTGGTCCACAAAAGTTTTTATAAGGACTGGTAACTTGGTATAGGGTGCTACGGTACATAGGCCTGAGTGCAGTACAGTCTGCTGTTCTGTAAGGACCGCTATCGGTCCACAATACATAGGGTTGACGTGCACTACTGCTGACCGCTGCCCTATACTGCAGCAGTCCTTCATTGGTATAGGGACTGACGTACAGTCTGCTAATCACTAACACACAACCTGCTTGGTCCACAAAAGTTCTTATAAGGACTGGTAACTTGGTATAGGGTGCTACGGTACATAGGCCTGAGTGCAGTACAGTCTGCTGTTCTGTAAGGACCGCTATCGGTCCACAATACATAGGGTTGCCGTGCACTACTGCTGACCGCTGCCCTATACTGCAGCAGTCCTTCATTGGTATAGGGACTGACGTACAGTCTGCTAATCACTAACACACAACCTGCTTGGTCCACAAAAGTTTTTATAAGGACTGGTAACTTGGTATAGGGTGCTACGGTACATAGGCCTGAGTGCAGTACAGTCTGCTGTTCTGTAAGGACCGCTATCGGTCCACAATACATAGGGTTGACGTGCACTACTGCTGACCGCTGCCCTATACTGCAGCAGTCCTTCATTGGTATAGGGACTGACGTACAGTCTGCTAATCACTAACACACAACCTGCTTGGTCCACAAAAGTTCTTATAAGGACTGGTAACTTGGTATAGGGTGCTACGGTACATAGGCCTGAGTGCAGTACAGTCTGCTGTTCTGTAAGGACCGCTATCGGTCCACAATACATAGGGTTGCCGTGCACTACTGCTGACCGCTGCCCTATACTGCAGCAGTCCTTCATTGGTATAGGGACTGACGTACAGTCTGCTAATCACTAACACACAACCTGCTTGGTCCACAAAAGTTTTTATAAGGACTGGTAACTTGGTATAGGGTGCTACGGTACATAGGCCTGAGTGCAGTACAGTCTGCTGTTCTGTAAGGACCGCTATCGGTCCACAATACATAGGGTTGACGTGCACTACTGCTGACCGCTGCCCTATACTGCAGCAGTCCTTCAGCGGTATAGGGACTAAGAGTTTTGTCACAGGGTGATTTAAAAAATGACAGGCAGAGGAAGAGGCAGGCCCTTCCGCAGGGGTGGTAGGGGTAGGGCAGGAGCAACAGCCTTGAGCCAAAGTGGGAAGTTGCAGAAGGTGCGTTCAATTACTTTAAAGGACGCACCAGACTTGGTTGAGTGGCTCACTCAGCCTTATTCTTCTGCACCCTCCTCATCCTCTCGATCTGCACCCTCTTCTTCACTCTCTGCTATGTGCACCCCCAAAGACACTACCACCAACAACACCACCACCACCACATACCTTCCGCTTGAGTGCAAATGGGGGCCTTCATGCTCCAGTGTTTTAATAGGGACCCCCGTATAAAAAGCATGAGGGTCAAGGACCAGTACTGGGTGGCAACGTACTTAGATCCCCGGTACAAACACAAAATGGCGGAAATGTTACCGCCGTCGCAGAGGGCTGTCAGAATGCAGCACTTCCAGGCCTTGCTTCGAGAAATGCTGCATTCTGCTTTTGCGTGCGCTGGCAGAGGAGCAATTCCCACTCCCAGAGAAGGATTTGCGGGTACCAATCCAACAGCGCCTGCAAGAAGAGGCCGGTTTGAAGATGTGTTGGTGACTTCGGATATGAGGTCATTCTTTCAGCCGACCCATCGACAGGTGTCATCCGGATCCAGCATCAGGGAACGCCTAGACCGTCAGGTGTCCGACTACATTGGGTTAACGGCCGATGTGGACGCTCTGAGGAGTGATGAACCCCTAGACTACTGGGTGGGCAGGCTTGACCTCTGGCCAGAGCTTGCCCAATTTGCAATCGAACTGTTGGCTTGCCCCTCATCCAGTGTCCTGTCCGAAAGGACGTTCAGCGCAGCAGGGGGGATTGTGACCGATAAGCGTACTCGCCTAGCTCACGACAGTGTTAACTACCTCACATTTCTAAAAATGAATGAGGCATGGATCTCGGAGGAATTCAACACATGTGATCAGTAGACCATGTATATGTCTATAAACAATTTTTGGAATCAAGCACACAGACCTTCTTAATTCATTTGGCTCACTTCCCTGACCCAAAAAAGCACACCGTACTATATGCCCCTACCCTCCTCTTTGAAGAGGTTGAGCGGTGTCATATTTCTACTGGGGCTGCTTATTATGAGGGGTTCCCACCATCCCTGTGCTGTGCTGACTTCCTCCTGGGTGTTCTTATTATGAGGGGCTCCCACCATCCCTGTGCTGTGCTGACTTCCTCCTGGGGGTTCTTATTATGAGGGGCTCCCACCATCCCTGTGCTGTGCTGACTTCCTCCTGGGGGTTCTTATTATGAGGGGATCACACCATCCCTGTGCTGTGCTGACTTCCTCCTGGGGCTGCTTACGGTGCTGCTGTCAGCGCTGTATGTCACGGAGCTGCTGTCAGCGCTGTATGTCACGGAGCTGCTGTCAGCGCTGTATGTCACGGAGCTGCTGTCAGCGCTGTATGTCACGGAGCTGCTGTCAGCGCTGTATGTCACGGAGCTGCTGTCAGCGCTGTATGTCACGGAGCTGCTGTCAGCGCTGTATGTCACGGAGCTGCTGTCAGCGCTGTATGTCACGGAGCTGCTGTCAGCGCTGTATGTCACGGTGCTGCTGTCAGCGCTGTATGTCACGGAGCTGCTGTCAGCGCTGTATGTCACGGAGCTGCTGTCAGTGCTGTATGTCACGGAGCTGCTGTCAGCGCTGTATGTCACGGAGCTGCTGTCAGCGCTGTATGTCACGGAGCTGCTGTCAGCGCTGTATGTCACGGTGCTGCTGTCAGCGCTGTATGTCACGGAGCTGCTGTCAGCGCTGTATGTCACGGAGCTGCTGTCAGTGCTGTATGTCACGGAGCTGCTGTCAGCGCTGTATGTCACGGAGCTGCTGTCAGCGCTGTATGTCACGGAGCTGCTGTCAGCGCTGTATGTCACGGTGCTGCTGTCAGCGCTGTATGTCACGGAGCTGCTGTCAGCGCTGTATGTCACGGAGCTGCTGTCAGCGCTGTATGTCACGGAGCTGCTGTCAGCGCTGTATGTCACGGAGCTGCTGTCAGCGCTGTATGTCACGGAGCTGCTGTCAGCGCTGTATGTCACGGTGCTGATGTCAGTGCTCTGTATTACGGTGCTGCTGTCAGTGCTCTGTATCTCCTGCACCCTCTTGTTTGCCTACCCTGGTCCCTGACCTTCCCTCTCCTCCATTGCCTTCATTAGCTCCATAGTCCTGAATTGTCAGAACAATTTCCCAAATAAAAAAAAAATGCTTGTAGTTATCGATCCCAAATTCACCTCATACATGTATTATGCTATTGTCCAGGTGGTGGGACTACGTGCTACCCCCTAATAATTACCCCGTGGCCGCAAATTCGACCTAAAGGTTTGCGAAATTCGCCTCCCATTGAAGTCAATGGAGCCCGCGGCGAACGGTCGTTTTCGCGAACGTTTGTGCCCGTTCGCGTTTCGCGTTCGCGAAACGTCCCGTCGGAAGTTCGTCCATCACTACTGATCAGTCCTAGACTTGATATTGTTCTTAAGATCCCTTTCACACTGAAGCGTTTATCAGGCGCTACAGTGCTAGCAATAGCGCCTGTAAAGCGCCTGAAAAAAGCCTCAGCTGCAAACCCAGTGTGAAAGCCCAAGTGCTTTCACACTGGGGCGCTGTGCTGGCAGGGCGTCACAAAATGTCCTGCCAGTAGCTTCTTTGCAGCGGTGTAGGAGCTCCTCCACCACTCCTTCCCATTGAAATCACTGGGGCAGCGCTGCTATACCACTGGCAAAGCGCCTCTGCAGCGGCGTTTTGTGGGCGGTTTTAACCCCTTTTCGGCTGCTGGCGGGGGTTAAAACCACCCTGCTAGCGGCCGAATAGCCCCACTAAAACGACGGTATAGCGGAGCTAAAAATAGCACCGCTTTACAGATGTGGCCCGGGGCGGCTCAGTGTGAAAGGGTTCTAAAGGATAAATATAATAGTTTTTGTTCTTTTATTTACAATTTGTAACAAGGGGTTTGCCAATTGATAAATTGAAGTTTTTCTTCCTTATTATGGCATCATATGATATCACAAGTATCCTCACCCCATAATTTCCTGGACCCTCTGCCATTTGGGTTCCTGTCATTACAACTCCTTTGTGAAGAGCTCTCCATCCTGGAAATGGCAACATGTTGGCGACCTTTCCAGTGATTGCGCCATTGGCCATGCTTGTTAGTTCCTGCTCGGGTCTGGTTTATAAAGTGTTAATAAGAGCAGTATATGTCTCTGGAAGGCTGTAGAGGAGCAGGGTAACAATATGGTTATCTTTGATGTCCTCTACAATGGCGTGTAGCTGCTCTATGATTTCTATCTTTTTAGTGGTCACACATATGCTGGCCTTCTTCTAGTCTCATCTTATACAACTTTCTTAGCTTGCTGTTTAGACTTGAACACTCATGCAGTTTCTGTAATGAAGTCCACATACCTTTGGCCATTTTCTCTGTCTTATGTGGATAAGCTGGTCATCTTCCACTAGTACGTTTATGGTCGCTTTTGCCTGTCTATCCTCCCTATCCCAGTCCTCCGTTTCTCCATTTGTTGGTCTGCCTGTAGTCAGCATTTGCCATAAGTCATCCTTGCTGAGAAACACTTCCAGTTTAAACTTCCACAGCTGGTAATTGGCATTGTTAACCTTTGCAATTACAAACTTCACATCTGAACTGCTTGCCATCTTCCTGTAGCTTGTATACAGTACTCACTGACTCACTGTAGAATTCTTTCCAGTGCCTGTTTGGCTTGTAGTATCCTCTCCAATGCCTGGGTTCCAGGGACCCATGACCTGTTGTACAGTGTATTGAAACATGCGCTGGAAGCTTCTTGTATACAGCAGAACACCTTTACTTTCATGTGACGGCACTGGTGCTTTATGATAATTATGATACCTTTATCATGGCTTCCTGTTTCTGTCTACATGATGTAAAACCATGATAATGATATCCTCCATGAAAGTAAAGGTGTTCTGCTGTATACAAGAAGCTTCCAGCACGTTTCAATACTCTGCACAACAGTGTTTACATCTAGAGTGGAGGCAGTTATTTTCCCCAGAAAAGGGCTGGCAGAAAAACCGGGGAACCTAAATGGGTCCCACTAGAGAGGTCCAACTAAAGAAAGACCTTTTGATCCACAACACAGATAGAAAGTGTCCTCTATCCAGCCAGTGGCCATGTTGGGTTAGCCTGTATATCAATGAGATATAGTGATTTTCTCAAATCAGAGTGTGCATTCGTTCTAGCCATGTTTGAGTTCATATAAACTCATATCAATTCATATAAACTTGTTTTTACCGGGGATGACAGCTGACTAAATAATTATCATACTTTGCAAAATTTGAGGTTCAGTGCTGCCCCTCTGCTCTTCCCAGGCACCAGCCCACAAATGTTTATAGGTTAAAGATAACCCTGGTGTAAACAGCTAAACCATGATAATTCTGACCGTATATCTGTTAAAAGGAATTGCACTTTAAAACAAAATGCACTTATCCTTTTTGCCTTCTCCCACTAACCTAACCAACCCTCCACAAACGCATACTTACCTTGATCTGATGAATGCAGCTTTGCTTGATCTTATGAATGCAGCTTTGCCATTTTTTTTCTACATCCAGAGCTGCAAGTCTTTACTGTCTTGGCCATGCCTGTGAATTACAACTCCTTTGTGAATAGCACAGCAGTGTGAAGGGCATGGGGGTACTACACCATAACTGGCGTTGTTCATAGGCACCATTTGGATACAGCAGAGGGCCAAATCTGCAGTCCCTGCTGTACAATCATATCAGAATCGCTCAGTGGAGTTTAGAGAGCCACTAAAGTAGGTTTAATGTGGGTATTAAATAATAGGATAAATATATATATATATATATATATATATATATATATATAGCTGTTCCTGGAGATTGGAACATAATGCAAACCTAAGCTTTGCCCATGCATGGGAAAGTAACAGGTTTAATTGAATGGCTCCTCCCCGTCTTTCTTTTCACATATGGTAGGAGCATGCAACTTACTGCAGCTTCTCTCATGTGACGGCACTGGTACTTTATGATTGGCCCAGTGCTGTCACATGGGGGTGGGAGATGGTCTAGTGTAAGCTTTAATCTGGACAAGCATATTTAACCACTTTCACCCCCTTCCTGCCCAGGCCAATTTTCAGCTTTCAGTGCTGTCACACTTTGAATGACAGTTACTCAGGCATGCAACACTTCATTTTATTTTCGTTATTATTTTAGACAGATTAAGCTTTATTTTGGTGGTATATAACCACTGGTGTTTTTATTTTTTGCTAAATAAATAAAAAAGACAAAAAATTGTTTTTTTTTAGTTTCTGTTATAACATTTTGCAAATAATAAATATTTCTTCTTCACTGATGTGTGCTTAAGGCCGCGTACACACGCGGGGACTGTTCGCTCAACTTTGTCCGCTGAACAGTGTTTCGGCGGACAGTCCGCTCGTGTGTGGACTTCAGCGGACAGTTTCAGCGGACAGTCTGACGAACAAAGTTTTTCGGAAATTCCGTAAAACTGTCCGCTGAAACTTGGTTTGAGCGGACAGTCCGCCCGTGTGTAGGCTTGTTCGTCAAACTAAGTTCCGCGCATGCTCAGAAAGGATTTACACGCCGAAGGTTGCATTGCAGTGTATAGGACGTCGTATTTCTAGTCCCGTCGTACGTGCCGTTCACGTCATCGCGCAAGTTTCAGCGGACTGTTCGTTCGTCGTGTGTGGCCAAGTCCGTCCATGCTAATTTTGAGCGGACTGTCCGCTCAAACTGTTTGACGAACAAAGTTGGGCGAACAGTCCCCGCGTGTGTACGCGGCCTAAGAGGCTGCACTGATGGGTACTGATAAGGCTGTGCTGATGGGCATTGATGAGGTCTTGCGCTGATAAGCACTGATGAGGCTGTGCTGATGGGCACTGATGAGGCGGAATTGAGGCTGCGCTGATGGGCACTGATGAGGCGGCACTGATGGGCATTGATGAGGTGGAACTGATGGGCACTGATAAGGCGGCGCTGATGGGCACTGATGAGACTGCGCTGATGGGCACTGATGAGGCTGCACTGATGGGCATTGATGAGGCAGCATTGATGGGCATTGATGAGGCGGCACTGATGGGCACTGATGAGACTGCGCTGATGGGCACTGATAGCGCTGCACTAATGGGCACTGATGAGGCTGCGCTGATGGGCACTGATGAGGCTGTGCCCTGATGGGCACTGATGAGGCTGCACTGATGAGGCTACACTGTTGGACACTGATGGGCACAAATAAGCTGCACTGATGGGCGGGGAGTGTTAGATGCACTAGCACATTTAAAGACACCAACAAATTGAAGTCATACTCCAGATAATACTTTATGATAAGTTACAGCAACATTTCTTTTACTTTTGGGATAAAGGTTTTACATTAATAAAATCAGATCATTGTAAGGACCCCTGCCAGTGTTAAATGATTTGTCTCATCCCTATAACTGCTTGTTCTATTGAAAAAGAGATGTATTGGCTGGATCACCAGATGAAAATAGAAGAAAGAAAGCCTAAAATTTTAAACTAATGTAGCCATCTAAGAATTGGTATGCTGCAATACAATAAATGTTTGCTTTTGGGTTTTAGCCTCTCACAATATTATTAACGATTTATATAGCGCCAACAGTTTACGCAGCGCTTTACAATGTATAGGGGGGACAACACAATTACAGTACAATACAAAAGGTACAGGAGGGCCCGTCTCATAGAGCTTACATTCTAAAGGGAGGGGGTGGTGGTACAAAAGGTAATAGCTGCAGAGAATGATTTGATGGGGGTGAACAATATGATTTTAATGAAATTTGGCAAGGAAACAAATCATCCAAGATAATTTGTTAACTTATAATACCATCAAAGACACACAATTCCAGGGTTTTACAGCACTTATTCAGCAAAGCAAAGAGCAATCCATAAAATGGAGCAAGCCATAATACCCGATTAGCAATCACCTATCACTGATAGAACTATAAAGTTTTGGGCTAGCGAACTGCATATTATTGCTGCTCTTTGCAGTGAGTTAGAAAATAAACCAAAAACAGTCCAAAAAATGTCTGCATTTAAAAAATTGAAACATAGAGACTGGTTCATTAACCACATTATTCTAATGTATTTATTTCTTTGCATTGAATAGTACATTATATGGAAATCTCAGCAGTAGCCTAGGGGCATGCTTGTAGACCAGAATAATTATAATCTAATTATGTCTAATGAAGCTTTTTTTTGTATAGCAATGAGAATAATTTCTGTTTTTAGATTTTAGATTTCGGGCTGGCTCGCCAAACGGAGAGTGAAATGACTGGATACGTGGTGACACGCTGGTACAGAGCGCCGGAAATTATTTTAAATTGGATGCACTACAACCAAACAGGTGACTGGGACTTCATTAGGACTTCATTAGGATTTTCAGAAATGCCATGCATTTTGCAAAATTGAGGCAAAAGTGTAACTTGACAGAGTAACCAACTGAGAAGTACCAGTATGGGCAAGATATATAGGGCCACATTAGAGATGGCAATGAACCATTTACACCAGTTCTTACTATCAAATGAGCTTAAAATCTGTTGCCTCTACCGTACAAATGCTCTTGCTTCAATCTGGGCAAAACCTGATTGACCTGCATTTTGGGTGTAAAATGGTGCACCTCAAGGAAATCCATGCACATATGGGAAGAAACTGAAAACACTGTATAGTGACCATAAAGAAAGACATCATGTGCAGGCAGCTTCAAAACAGTGTTATGTATGTCAGTAGACTAGAAAAAAGGAATATACAAGGCCCTCAGGCATACTAACCCAACTCTTGCTCTCTTTACAGTGGACATTTGGTCTGTTGGATGCATCTTGGCTGAAATGATCACTGGCCGTGTTCTGTTTCCAGGAGGAGACTGTATCCTTTTGTGAGAATTTTGTATAAATGTCAGTAAGGGCCAGTTTTGGAAGTGGCTGTCATGTCTCTGGTAGAGGAACCTGAAGTGATGTGGATGACCTCTCCTATACCTTCCGCTCAGGGCTCCCAGGAAAGTGACAGGTGGTGCAAGGGCATGGAGTGGCATGAGTGCCTCATAGTTCTTGGCAGCAGTTGGAATGAGTTGATAGGCTGAACATCAGCAGAGTCAGACCGGGCAGCAGGCAGAAGATCAGAGAAGTACAAAAAAGTGGCAACCACCCCACCCTACAACTGGTCTTTGCAGCAAGGTGCACATGGAAAGTAATGCCGCGTACACAGGATCAAACAATCCGGTGGAAAAGTCCAGCAAACTCAAGTCCGCCAAACAATCCCCCCGTGTGTAGCCTCTGGCATACTTTTTTGACCCGAAAGTACGGTGGACTTAGAATGCCGTGTTGCACTCCAATCTTCCCGCCGGACTCGCATTTCGGTGGACAATCTGGCCGTGTGTATGCCAGTCCGCCATACTTTTGAAATGAGCGGACTTTTCCCGCCCGGAGAAAAGTCCGCTCATTTTGAGCGGGTCTCCAGGTAGGCGGGGCCCGCGAAGGAGACGTCGCTGGCCCCGCCGCCTGGTATGGACTTAAAGGGGAACCCCAACGGCGGAAAAAGACGGCGTGGGGGTCCCCCCCAAGTCCACAAAAGACCCTTGTCCGAGCACGCTACCCGGCCGGCCAGGAAAGGGGGGGCGAGCGAACGCCCCCCCCTCCTGAGCCGTACCAGGCCGCGTGCCCTCAACATGGGGGGTGCCTTGGGGAAGGGGGGCCGCGCGCCCCCCCACCCCAAAGCACCTTGTCCCCATGTTGATGAGGACAAGGGCCTCTTCCTGACAACCCTGGCCGTTGGTTGTCGGGGTCTGCGGGCGGGGGGGCTTATCGGAATCCGGGAGCCCCCTTTAATAAGGGGGCCCCCGGATACCGGCCCCCACCCTATGTGAATGAGTATGGGGTACAATGTACCCCTACCCATTCACCTGTAAAATAAAAGTACAAAAAAAACCACAACACACGAGATAAAATACTTTATTGCACAGCTCCGGGGGTCTTCCGTCTTCGGGGGTCTTCTCGCCGGACTCCTCCGCTATCTTCTTGTAGCTCTTTTGCTAGCAGAGGAGCCCGGCTTTCTTCCTCGCCGCCGGCCTCTTCTTCCGACTTCGGGGGTCTTGTCCCCCTCTTCGGTTCTTCTGCCGGGCCACCGCGCCTTCTTATAGCTCTTTTACAGGCGGTGGCCCGGTCTTCTGTCGCCGCCGCCTTCCGTTCTTCTTCTTCTTCTTCTTCTTCTCCTTCTTCTCCTGGAGATGTTGACTCGACGATCTCTCCGGCCGCAATGCCAGGGACGCGCTGCGCTGCCACTTATATAGGGACAAGGGGCGGTGTCACATGGGTTTATGTCACATGGGTTGGTCACATGGGTTGATGACACATGGCGACAGTCCCAGCATCCTCCGGGACTGTGACATCGTAAGGGGGCGGGGTCACTATGTGACCCCAACCCATGTGACATAAACCCATGTGACACCGCCCCTTGTCCCTATATAATTGGCAGCGCAGCGCGTCCCTGGCATTGCGGCCGGAGAGATCGTCGAGTCAACATCTCCAGGAGAAGAAGGAGAAGAAGAAGAAGAAGAAGAAGAACGGAAGGCGGCGGCGACAGAAGACCGGGCCACCGCCTGTAAAAGAGCTATAAGAAGGCGCGGTGGCCCGGCAGAAGAACCGAAGAGGGGGACAAGACCCCCAAAGTCGGAAGAAGAGGCCGGCGGCGAGGAAGAAAGCCGGGCTCCTCTGCTAGCAAAAGAGCTACAAGAAGATAGCGGAGGAGTCCGGCGAGAAGACCCCCGAAGACGGAAGACCCCCGGAGCTGTGCAATAAAGTATTTTATCTCGTGTGTTGTGTTTTTTTTTGTACTTTTATTTTACAGGTGAATGGGTAGGGGTACATTGTACCCCATACTCATTCACATAGGGTGGGGGCCGGTATCCGGGGGCCCCCTTATTAAAGGGGGCTCCCGGATTCCGATAAGCCCCCCGCCCGCAGACCCCGACAACCAACGGCCAGGGTTGTCAGGAAGAGGCCCTTGTCCTCATCAACATGGGGACAAGGTGCTTTGGGGTGGAGGGGCGCGCGGCCCCCCTTCCCCAAGGCACCCCCCATGTTGAGGGCACGCGGCCTGGTACGGCTCAGGAGGGGGGGGCGTTCGCTCGCCCCCCCTTTCCTGGCCGGCCGGGTAGCGTGCTCGGACAAGGGTCTTTTGTGGACTTGGGGGGGACCCCCACGCCGATTTTTTTCGGCGTTGGGGTTCCCCTTTAAGTCCATACCAGGCGGCGGGGCCAGCGACGTCTCCTTCGCGGGCCCCGCCTACCTGGAGACGCGCTCCAAATGAGCGGACTTTCCTCCGCGTGTGTGGGCGAGTCCGTTCATTTCAAAAGTAGGGCGGATAGTACGGCGGACTTAGTGCGCCGTATTAGTCCACTCAAAAAGTGCCGTGTGTGGGCAAGTAGCCCGTTCGGAAAGTCCGACGGACAGTCTGGCGGGAAGTCCGCCAGACTAAGTACGTCGGACATACCGCTACGTGTGTACGCAGCTTTAATGCACATGACAAACAAACAAAATATTTCCCAGCACACTTACCACCCAGCCTACAAAACAACCAAATTGACCCCATCTAAGGCCGCGTACACACGGGCGGACTGTCTGACGGACTTGGTCCGCTGAAACGTGTTTCAGCGGACAGTCCGCTCGTGTGTGGGCTTCAGCAGACTTTTTCAGCGGACAGTCTGGCGGACTAAGTCTTTCGGAATTTCCGTAATATTGTCCGTCCAACTTTGGTTTCAGCGGACAGTCCGCTCGTGAGTAGGCAAGTTGGACGGACTAAGTATGGTGCATGCTCAGAAAGGATTTACACGGCCGAAGGTTGCATTGCAGTGTATTGGACGTCGTATTTCTAGTCCCGTCGTACGTGCTGTACACGTCATCGCGCAAGCTTTCAGCGGACTGTCTGTTCATCGTGTGTGGTCAAGTCCGTTCATTCAAAAGTAGGACGGACTGTCTGTCGGATTGTCTGACGGCCTTAGTTGGCCAGACAGTCCGCCCGTGTGTACGCGGCCTAAGAGTTTACGTTAAAAACAGAGGATTTTTGTTTGCACACATTTGCAAATATATGCGCATGCCACATTGTCCATGCTAAGGGACCTTTTTTTTTTTTTTTTCTTTTTTTAATTCTCTTCATTGGTATTTCCAAAGAAGTAAGAAAGTTACAATACAGAGCCTTTGAGCATTGTCCAGCTCGAGAAATACAACTTATAAACAGGTAGATAACAGGTTATCTACCCAACAATACAACAGATCAACCTAAAATTCAACTGCTCTATCTTTCCATTTTAAAAAGCGATGGAATTAGAATGTGCTGCACTTCTTCAATAGGAGGGAAATGTCCCAAGAGGAAACTTTTGTACTAGGCCTAGTATTCCGAGGGATTGAAACAGAGGAATATTGTGAGAGTTTTAGCTGGTCATCTTATAGTAAGAGTAATTAGAGCACATCAGATATAACCCCTATTCTTGAACAGCATTAGTGGAGATAAATTCCAGACATATTTTCCACACGTTGTCGAATTTAGCATTACACCCACTAGAGTGATATGTTGTTTTAATTAATGGAATTGCAGAATTGATCAGAGATTTCCAAGAATTCAGGCAGGGAGCCTCTGATTGTTTCCATGTTAGTAATATTTCTTTACGGGCATAAAAGAGCAATAGTCTTATGAGGGTCTTGTTTGTGTGCGGTGCGCACCAGGCCCAGCAAACAAATCGATACAGTCTGTGGGATTAGAATTTTTAAAAGCGAGGTTATGAACTGCGTTACCTCCTCCTGCGTCTGATCAAGTGTAATCCCGTGGAATTCAGGCTGGACACTGAATAGGGAAGGAGGAGGCAGAAGCGTGGTCTAATTGCAAGCCAGGGTCGGTACAAGCAGATATTAGCCCTTGTACACACGGTCGGACATTCCGACAACAAAATCCGTCTGATTTTTTCAGATGGATTTTGTCCGAAACTGGTGTTGCATTGCATACACACGGTAGGACAAAGTTGTCAGAAAATCCGATCGTTCAGAACGTGATGACGTTCATTCGTTACGACGGGACTACGTTCAGGCTAGTAGCCAATAGCTTTGGTCTCATAATTTGATCTGAGCATGCGTGGCACTTTGTCCAATCGGAATTCTCTACAAACGATCGGACAAGGTCCGATCGGATCATGTTGTCTGAAAATTTTATAGCCAAGCTCTCCAACTTTGTTCGTTGGATATTCCGACGGAAACAGTCCGATGGAGCCCACACACTGTCGGATTATCCGACAACCCGGTCCGATCGGACATTTTCCATCGGATTTTCCGACCGTGTGTACAAGGGCTTAAAAGTAGTCAAGTCAGGCCAGGTCAATAGCAAGTTTTACAGGAACGCTGTAGACAAGACTGATCATGTGCAGCAGATCAATAAATAGCCTGCGTGGTGCTATAATTAGTGATAGGCATGTGTGCATTTTCTTGTGCATGCGTACAGTATTCGCATGTGTTCCTATGTGTGGGCCTGCACCAACATTTTTCCGATGTACCATTTCGTATACTGGTATGCCCTTTCTGACAATTTTGCATTGCAATCTCCCATTTTCATAACCTGACACAGCAAGAATTGAATTTGCCAAGTATCTAGGGAAAGGTATATGAATTTTTTTTTTCGATCCGGATGGCCGCACTCCAACAAAATCTAGGGCAAGGTGGCGGTGTTTTTGGAAAGGATACTCCCAATATCCTTATACTCATCTTACCTCACAGCTTCTTGCTACTCTGCAACCCAGGCAATGGTGATTTTACTCAATGGTCATGTGACAGTGCTGGGGCCTAGTGGTTGGCTGCTAAGCCCCAGCTCCATCACAAGGAAAGCAGGTCAGATGTTCTCCATACCAAGGTGAGGTATACCAGGTACCAAGTAAGGTGAGAATATGGGAGTCATGGATGCATTTTCCTAAGACACCTTGCCCTAGATGATTGACTATTTAAATTCTTGATGTGCCAGGTTATGAGAATGGGAGCTGCATGGACAAGTTAACAGTATCAACTAGCTCAAAAAAACAGTACCAAAGTAAAAATTCACCTCTCCTGTTGTCTGCACCTCCAAAAACCTTCCCATTGAACAGAAATGCTCCACTAAAATCTCTTCTCAAACAGTCACTTCCAGGAGTTCTGAATGATGTTTGGGGTCCCCGGCTGAACTCTGTGGTATATCTTGCCAACTAATAGTGATGGCCGAACGGTTCGCCCGGCGGTCGTTTCGCGGCGAATTTCCGACATTCGCGGTCCGCACGTTCGAACGCCTTTTTCCGTCGTTCGCCGCGGCGGACTTACGTGTTTAATGTATACAAGAACTTTAACCTTTGGTGACACGTTTATCATGTGATACAGGACAGCCAATTGAGACATGACAGCACATGGACACTTGTACATTCCCCCTAACCTATAAATACACCCGATCCGGTGGCCATTTTACATTCTTTCTTCTGTTAAGATAGGGACAGGTTCCTGTGTGGAGTAGGGAGAGATAAACCACTAGCTATTTGGTACACAAAAGTTCTTTTCAGGACTGGTATAGGTGTTAGGTGTTGATAGGTTTGCTGTGCTGCTGATTCTTGCAGCAGCCTGAGTGTCTTTTGTTAGTTTAGAGAAAGGGAAAGGACGGTGTATGCTACAGGGACAGCCAGATTAGTCTTTCATCATCATCATCATCATCATCATCATTAGCTGTTACTATCAAGGTCCACAAAAGAGCTGTTCCAGTAACCACTAATCGTTCTCTTTTTTTGCCAATTTGTATAGGGACAGGAAGGAAGCAGTGTTGTCAGGCAGTGAGGGTAATTTTAAAGACTTGCTGTTATTATTAGTTCCACAAAGGTTCTTTTCAGGACTGGTATCAGTGGTACAGTAATAGGCTTGTACATGTATAATATTCTTTCTTCCAAATATAGAAAGGATATTATACTTGACTGCTGCCCTTCTGCTGCAGTCTGCTAAACATTCACAACTCACTTGTTCCACAAAAGTTCTTATAAGGACTGGTAACTTGGTATAGGGTGCTACGGTACATAGGCTTGAGTGCGGTACAGTCTGCTGTTCTGTAAGGACCGCTATCGGTCCACAATAGATAGGGTTGACGTGCACCACTGCTGACCGCTGCCCTATACTGCAGCAGTCCTTCAGCGGTATAGGGACTGACGTACAGTCTGCTAATCACTAACACACAACCTGCTTGTTCCACAAAAGTTCTTATAAGGACTGGTAACTTGGTATAGGGTGCTACGGTACATAGGCTTGAGTGCGGTACAGTCTGCTGTTCTGTAAGGACCGCTATCGGTCCACAATAGATAGGGTTGACGTGCACCACTGCTGACCGCTGCCCTATACTGCAGCAGTCCTTCAGCGGTATAGGGACTGACGTACAGTCTGCTAAACACTAATACACAACCTGCTTGGTCCACAAAAGTTCTTATAAGGACTGGTAACTTGGTATAGGGTGCTACGGTACATAGGCTTGAGTGCGGTACAGTCTGCTGTTCTGTAAGGACCGCTATCGGTCCACAATAGATAGGGTTGACGTGCACCACTGCTGACCGCTGCCCTATACTGCAGCAGTCCTTCAGCGGTATAGGGACTGACGTACAGTCTGCTAAACACTAATACACAACCTGCTTGGTCCACAAAAGTTCTTATAAGGACTGGTAACTTGGTATAGGGTGCTACGGTACATAGGCTTGAGTGCGGTACAGTCTGCTGTTCTGTAAGGACCGCTATCGGTCCACAATAGATAGGGTTGACGTGCACCACTGCTGACCGCTCACCTATACTGCAGCAGTCCTTCAGCGGTATAGGGACTGACGTACAGTCTGCTAATCACTAACACACAACCTGCTTGTTCCACAAAAGTTCTTATAAGGACTGGTAACTTGGTATAGGGTGCTACGGTACATAGGCTTGAGTGCGGTACAGTCTGCTGTTCTGTAAGGACCGCTATCGGTCCACAATAGATAGGGTTGACGTGCACCACTGCTGACCGCTGCCCTATACTGCAGCAGTCCTTCAGCGGTATAGGGACTGACGTACAGTCTGCTAAACACTAACACACAACCTGCTTGGTCCACAAAAGTTCTTATAAGGACTGGTAACTTGGTATAGGGTGCTACGGTACATAGGCTTGAGTGCGGTACAGTCTGCTGTTCTGTAAGGACCGCTATCGGTCCACAATAGATAGGGTTGACGTGCACCACTGCTGACCGCTGCCCTATACTGCAGCAGTCCTTCAGCGGTATAGGGACTGACGTACAGTCTGCTAAACACTAATACACAACCTGCTTGGTCCACAAAAGTTCTTATAAGGACTGGTAACTTGGTATAGGGTGCTACGGTACATAGGCTTGAGTGCGGTACAGTCTGCTGTTCTGTAAGGACCGCTATCGGTCCACAATAGATAGGGTTGACGTGCACCACTGCTGACCGCTCACCTATACTGCAGCAGTCCTTCAGCGGTATAGGGACTGACGTACAGTCTGCTAATCACTAACACACAACCTGCTTGTTCCACAAAAGTTCTTATAAGGACTGGTAACTTGGTATAGGGTGCTACGGTACATAGGCTTGAGTGCGGTACAGTCTGCTGTTCTGTAAGGACCGCTATCGGTCCACAATAGATAGGGTTGACGTGCACCACTGCTGACCGCTGCCCTATACTGCAGCAGTCCTTCAGCGGTATAGGGACTGACGTACAGTCTGCTAAACACTAATACACAACCTGCTTGGTCCACAAAAGTTCTTATAAGGACTGGTAACTTGGTATAGGGTGCTACGGTACATAGGCTTGAGTGCGGTACAGTCTGCTGTTCTGTAAGGACCGCTATCGGTCCACAATAGATAGGGTTGACGTGCACCACTGCTGACCGCTGCCCTATACTGCAGCAGTCCTTCAGCGGTATAGGGACTGACGTACAGTCTGCTAAACACTAATACACAACCTGCTTGGTCCACAAAAGTTCTTATAAGGACTGGTAACTTGGTATAGGGTGCTACGGTACATAGGCTTGAGTGCGGTACAGTCTGCTGTTCTGTAAGGACCGCTATCGGTCCACAATAGATAGGGTTGACGTGCACCACTGCTGACCGCTGCCCTATACTGCAGCAGTCCTTCAGCGGTATAGGGACTGACGTACAGTCTGCTAAACACTAATACACAACCTGCTTGGTCCACAAAAGTTCTTATAAGGACTGGTAACTTGGTATAGGGTGCTACGGTACATAGGCTTGAGTGCGGTACAGTCTGCTGTTCTGTAAGGACCGCTATCGGTCCACAATAGATAGGGTTGACGTGCACCACTGCTGACCGCTCACCTATACTGCAGCAGTCCTTCAGCGGTATAGGGACTGACGTACAGTCTGCTAATCACTAACACACAACCTGCTTGTTCCACAAAAGTTCTTATAAGGACTGGTAACTTGGTATAGGGTGCTACGGTACATAGGCTTGAGTGCGGTACAGTCTGCTGTTCTGTAAGGACCGCTATCGGTCCACAATAGATAGGGTTGACGTGCACCACTGCTGACCGCTGCCCTATACTGCAGCAGTCCTTCAGCGGTATAGGGACTGACGTACAGTCTGCTAATCACTAACACACAACCTGCTTGTTCCACAAAAGTTCTTATAAGGACTGGTAACTTGGTATAGGGTGCTACGGTACATAGGCTTGAGTGCGGTACAGTCTGCTGTTCTGTAAGGACCGCTATCGGTCCACAATAGATAGGGTTGACGTGCACCACTGCTGACCGCTGCCCTATACTGCAGCAGTCCTTCAGCGGTATAGGGACTGACGTACAGTCTGCTAAACACTAATACACAACCTGCTTGGTCCACAAAAGTTCTTATAAGGACTGGTAACTTGGTATAGGGTGCTACGGTACATAGGCTTGAGTGCGGTACAGTCTGCTGTTCTGTAAGGACCGCTATCGGTCCACAATAGATAGGGTTGACGTGCACCACTGCTGACCGCTCACCTATACTGCAGCAGTCCTTCAGCGGTATAGGGACTGACGTACAGTCTGCTAATCACTAACACACAACCTGCTTGTTCCACAAAAGTTCTTATAAGGACTGGTAACTTGGTATAGGGTGCTACGGTACATAGGCTTGAGTGCGGTACAGTCTGCTGTTCTGTAAGGACCGCTATCGGTCCACAATAGATAGGGTTGACGTGCACCACTGCTGACCGCTCACCTATACTGCAGCAGTCCTTCAGCGGTATAGGGACTGACGTACAGTCTGCTAATCACTAACACACAACCTGCTTGTTCCACAAAAGTTCTTATAAGGACTGGTAACTTGGTATAGGGTGCTACGGTACATAGGCTTGAGTGCGGTACAGTCTGCTGTTCTGTAAGGACCGCTATCGGTCCACAATAGATAGGGTTGACGTGCACCACTGCTGACCGCTGCCCTATACTGCAGCAGTCCTTCAGCGGTATAGGGACTGACGTACAGTCTGCTAAACACTAATACACAACCTGCTTGGTCCACAAAAGTTCTTATAAGGACTGGTAACTTGGTATAGGGTGCTACGGTACATAGGCTTGAGTGCGGTACAGTCTGCTGTTCTGTAAGGACCGCTATCGGTCCACAATAGATAGGGTTGACGTGCACCACTGCTGACCGCTGCCCTATACTGCAGCAGTCCTTCAGCGGTATAGGGACTGACGTACAGTCTGCTAAACACTAATACACAACCTGCTTGGTCCACAAAAGTTCTTATAAGGACTGGTAACTTGGTATAGGGTGCTACGGTACATAGGCTTGAGTGCGGTACAGTCTGCTGTTCTGTAAGGACCGCTATAGGTCCACAATAGATAGGGTTGACGTGCACCACTGCTGACCGCTCACCTATACTGCAGCAGTCCTTCAGCGGTATAGGGACTAAGAGTTTTGTCACAGGGTCATTTAAAAAATGACATGCAGAGGAAGAGGCAGGCCCTTCCGCAGGGGTGGTAGGGGTAGGGCAGGAGCAACAGGCTTGAGCCAAAGTGGGAAGTTGCAGAAGGTGCGTTCAATTACTTTAAAGGATGCACCAGACTTGGTTGAGTGGCTCGCTCAGCCTTACTCTTCTGCACCCTCCTCATCCTCTCGATCTGCACCCTCTTCTTCACTCTCTGCTATGTGCACCCCCAAAGACACTACCACCAACAACACGACCACCACCACCACCACCACATACCTTCCGCTTGAGTCACTGGAATTATTTTCCGATCCATATCAAGAGGACATTTCTGATGCGCAGCCACTCTTGGTATTGGATCAGGAAGAGGAGGTAGCAACAAGCGCTACTCAGCAGTCTGACGCCAGTACCCAGATCAGCCCAAGGAGGAGGTTGGTCCCCGGTGTTGCTGCCTACTCTACTTATAGCGGTGGGGAAGGTGACGTTGATGATGACGTGTCTAGTGATGTCACGTGGGTGCCCACAAGAGAGGAAGAGGAGGGGAGTTCAGAGGGAGATATGGACCAGCAGATAGGGAGGAGAAGCAGCAATGACTTACATTGCACAGCAGGGACAAAGCAGACTGCAAATGTATCAGGAGCGAGTCATCGACCATGTACGGTCACATCTGGCGCTCCCAGGACACCGGCACATGGCTCCGCAGTGTGGGCTTTTTTTAACGTGTCCGCTGCTGACAATAGCGTTGCCATCTGCAATCTTTGCAGTCAACGCGTTAGTCGCGGTAAGCCCAATACTCACCTAGGGACGACCGCCTTAAGAAGGCACATGAGCAGCCATCACCGAGCCCAGTGGGAGCAACGGAACACACAAAGCCACACTGCAGGCTCTCACCGTCCAGCCTCGTCTTCTACTTCTCCTTCTCCTCTCTCCTCACAATTGTCCTCCACTCCACCTTCCATCACGCCAAGCTCACATTTTTCTGCAAAAAGGCAGGCTTCCGTGGGCCTAATGTTTGAGCGTAAAAAAATGATGACGCCGGATAACCCTCTTGCCCAACGGTTGGCGGCTGGCTTGTCAGAACTCATAGCCCGCCAACTACTGCCATATAAACTGGTGGACTCGGAGGCCTTTCGCAAATTTGTGGCCATTGGAACACCACAATGGAAGGTCCCAGGAAGGAAGTATTTCTCAGAGAAGGGCATCCCAGAGCTATATGGCCATGTTCAGCGGCAAGTGAATGTATCTCTGGCACACAGTGTCGGTGCCAAGATACATCTGACCACAGACACGTGGTCTAGCAAACACGGGCAGGGAAGGTATATCAGTTTTACTGCCCACTGGGTGAACCTTCTGACGGCCGTCAAGCATGTAACCCGTGGCACCCGTGTAGATTTGGTTTTACCGCCACGGATTGCATGCAGGCCTGACTCTTCTTCTCCTCCTCCTACTCCATCCTCCTCCCTCTCCTCCTCAGCTGCCTCCTCCTTTTCCGCTGCTAGCGTCTCTTCCACTGCACCGCCCAAGCTCCCCAGAACCTATTCCACATGCCAGGTGAGACGTTGCCATGCCGTGCTGCGTCTGTTGTGCCTGGAAGCAAAGAGCCACACTGGCCCGGCACTCCTTTCAGCTTTGCGTTCACAGGCAGATGAGTGGCTAACACCGCTCAATTTGACAGTTGGTAAAGTGGTGTGTGACAACGGTGCCAATCTGCTTAGCGCATTGAAACAGGGCAAAATCACGCACGTGCCGTGCATGGCACACGTCTTAAACTTGGTCGTGCAGCGATTCCTTGTCAAATACCCTGGGGTCCAGGACATCTTGCGGCAGGCAAGGAAAATCTCGGCCCATTTCAGAAGATCTTACACGGCCATGGCTCGCCTTGCTGACATTCAGCGGCGACACCATCTGCCGGTCAGACGTCTTATTTGCGATTGCCCGACGCGATGGAACTCAACCTTCTATATGCTTGATAGGCTGCTCCAGCAGAAACGTGCAGTTAACGTCTACCTGTATGAACTCTGCGAAAGAAACGGTTCTGGGGAGCTGGGTTTTTTTTCACCGCGCCAGTGGCTGCTCATGCGCGACACATGCAGACTTCTGCGGCCATTTGAGGAGATCACCAAACTGGTCAGTCGCAGCCATGGCGCCATCAGTGACATGGTACCTTATGCCTTCTTTCTGGAGCGTGCATTGCGTCGTGTCATTGATCAGGCTGTGGAGGAGCAGGAGCGGGAAGATGAGGAAGTCGCAATGCTGGATGAATTCCCAGGGGGGGCTACTCTATCTGAGACAAGTCAACAACAGGAGTCTGATGAGGAGTCAGAGGAGGATGGTGCCGGGGCGGATGAGCAGGAGCAAGAAGAGCATGCTTTAAACCTTTCTGGGATCCCTGTTGTGCGAGGATGGGGAGAGGAGAATGAAGAGGACGACATTATCCTGGATGATGAGCAGGAGCCAGGCCACCACACCGCTTCCACTTTAGTGCAAATGGGGGCCTTCATGCTCCAGTGTTTTAATAGGGACCCCCGTATAAAAAGCATGAGGGTCAAGGACCAGTACTGGGTGGCAACGTACTTAGACCCCCGGTACAAACACAAAATGGCGGAAATGTTACCGCCGTCGCAGAGGGCTGTCAGAATGCAGCACTTCCAGGCCTTGCTTCGAGAAATGCTGCATTCTGCTTTTGCGTGCGCTGGCAGAGGAGCAATTCCCACTCCCAGAGAAGGATTTGCGGGTACCAATCCAACAGCGCCTGCAAGAAGAGGCCGGTTTGAAGATGTGTTGGTGACTTCGGATATGAGGTCATTCTTTCAGCCGACCCATCGACAGGTGTCATCCGGATCCAGCATCAGGGAACGCCTAGACCGTCAGGTGTCCGACTACATTGGGTTAACGGCCGATGTGGACGCTCTGAGGAGTGATGAACCCCTAGACTACTGGGTGGGCAGGCTTGACCTCTGGCCAGAGCTTGCCCAATTTGCAATCGAACTGTTGGCTTGCCCCTCATCCAGTGTCCTGTCCGAAAGGACGTTCAGCGCAGCAGGGGGGATTGTGACCGATAAGCGTACTCGCCTAGCTCACCACAGTGTTAACTACCTCACATTTCTAAAAATGAATGAGGCATGGATCTCGGAGGAATTCAACACATGTGATCAGTAGACCATGTATATGTCTATAAACAATTTTTGGAATCAAGCACACAGACCTTCTTAATTCATTTGGCTCACTTCCCTGACCCAAAAAAGCACACCGTACTATATGCCCCTACCCTCCTCTTTGAAGAGGTTGAGCGGTGTCATATTTCTACTGGGGCTGCTTATTATGAGGGGTTCCCACCATCCCTGTGCTGTGCTGACTTCCTCCTGGGTGTTCTTATTATGAGGGGCTCCCACCATCCCTGTGCTGTGCTGACTTCCTCCTGGGGGTTCTTATTATGAGGGGATCACACCATCCCTGTGCTGTGCTGACTTCCTCCTGGGGCTGCTTACGGTGCTGCTGTCAGCGCTGTATGTCACGGAGCTGCTGTCAGCGCTGTATGTCACGGAGCTGCTGTCAGCGCTGTATGTCACGGAGCTGCTGTCAGCGCTGTATGTCACGGAGCTGCTGTCAGCGCTGTATGTCACGGAGCTGCTGTCAGCGCTGTATGTCACGGAGCTGCTGTCAGCGCTGTATGTCACGGAGCTGCTGTCAGCGCTGTATGTCACGGAGCTGCTGTCAGCGCTGTATGTCACGGAGCTGCTGTCAGCGCTGTATGTCACGGAGCTGCTGTCAGCGCTGTATGTCACGGTGCTGCTGTCAGCGCTGTATGTCACGGAGCTGCTGTCAGCGCTGTATGTCACGGAGCTGCTGTCAGTGCTGTATGTCACGGAGCTGCTGTCAGCGCTGTATGTCACGGAGCTGCTGTCAGCGCTGTATGTCACGGAGCTGCTGTCAGCGCTGTATGTCACGGTGCTGCTGTCAGCGCTGTATGTCACGGAGCTGCTGTCAGCGCTGTATGTCACGGAGCTGCTGTCAGCGCTGTATGTCACGGAGCTGCTGTCAGCGCTGTATGTCACGGAGCTGCTGTCAGCGCTGTATGTCACGGAGCTGCTGTCAGCGCTGTATGTCACGGTGCTGATGTCAGTGCTCTGTATTACGGTGCTGCTGTCAGTGCTCTGTATCTCCTGCACCCTCTTGTTTGCCTACCCTGGTCCCTGACCTTCCCTCTCCTCCATTGCCTTCATTAGCTCCATAGTCCTGAATTGTCAGAACAATTTCCCAAATAAAAAAAAAATGCTTGTAGTTATCGATCCCAAATTCACCTCATACATGTATTATGCTATTGTCCAGGTGGTGGGACTACGTGCTACCCCCTAATAATTACCCCGTGGCCGCAAATTCGACCTAAAGGTTTGCGAAATTCGCCTCCCATTGAAGTCAATGGAGCCCGCGGCGAACGGTCGTTTTCGCGAACGTTTGTGTCCGTTCGCGTTTCGCGTTCGCGAAACGTCCCGTCGGAAGTTCGTCCATCACTACCAACTAAGTTATACGTCACTTCAAGACACAATAGTGTCAAATCATGACCCAAAACCATTATAGTTTTCGTTTAAAATGCGGGGGAAAAAGGTTTTTCTCTGTATGTGTTGTGGAATAATTGTTTACTTAATGTACATTCAGATTTTGATGAACTGAACAAAATTATTGAGGTAATAGGAAGTCCCCAACCATCGTTAATCAGCAAGATGGAAAGCAAACATGTAAGTACCTATATGTTCTACAGATCGACGTTGGCTAGGCATTTAGGCCATAATTTTGCATCTAGTCTTAATATGGAAGTGTTTGGGACTAACGATTGGCTGCTGGAGGTGAAAACGCTGCATCCTGGAGGGAGATCACATACTCCCCCCTATACCCAGAAGAACCAGGTCTTTGTTGTGTTCCATAAAGATCCAAAAAACGTGCAGTGCATATAAACTAGACAGTGACCATAAATGATATGTAAATTGCAACATTACTTAAATTGAACATAGAAAAAAACAATAAAGTAAACAAAACAATGATGTTTGCATAAATGTCCAAAATCACAAACTGTGAGAACACCAGAGAAATGAAAAAGGTGAACATTGATAACATAAAAAGAAGAAGAGTCCCACACTCCGTGATGAAGCTGGAAAATGGCTGTTAGGATAGCTGAGGTGAAAACAAACACCAGAGGCTTAACGAAATACCAGTGACCCCCTGGTCAGAGTCAAAGGATGGAATGGCGATACAGGCACAGCTCACTTTTCTAGTACACCGAAACTCCTCCATTACCCGGCGTAGCCCAAAAGGCTTGAGATGGATCATAGAGTATATAAAATAAAAAGGATCCTCATAGTGTAGTATTGTAAAGTGAGCTGCATTTAAAAAGAGAAAAAATGCATTTACAATTTAGCAGGTAATAAAAGACATGTCATAAAACATAATGACATAGAAGGGAACAGAGTCTTCCTCCAGTAATGGCCGCACATGCGTGGTAAAGTGTGTGCATGGCGCCACCCTATATGTTTCGTCATATATGACGCCATCAGGGGAATTTGTTATGTTTTGATAGAGGAACAGAGTGTCAGGGGAGAGTGGTGAAGGTTTGTATTAGTGGGTTGGGTTGTCCTTACAAATAAACCTAACACTTTACCCTGAAAGTGACAGATTTTCTTAAACTTAAGGAATCCTGAACGCTCCTTGCATACTTCCGCCTGAAAATGCTAACTTCCTGGTGGTCGCTGGCTTTAATATTTTATAAGCTGTTGACTTGGAACAGGGACACAGATCAGAAAAGTTAGAGCAAAGGCATATTACTTTTCTGTCCTTTTCTGCAAGTGTGGGGGGGCAATATGACTGCTGGGCAAGTCACATTTTTATGTGAAGAAATCAGCAATGGCAGCTTCCATTTTTTTCTCATTAGAGGTTTCTTTTGACATTGATTGTTTTTGTTTTTATAGGCTATCAGTTAATATATAGTTTTTTTTTCAAATATCTTTTAGTACTTGCCAATTTGATTATGATTTACGGCCCTTTATTTCTTTTTACAGGCTCAAGACTATTTAAAAATGCTACCACACAAGCAAAAGAAGAATTTTAAAGAGGTTTTCCCGACAATGAATGCACTAGGTATGAAAACCGCCCAATGAGACATCCCATTATTCAGCCATAATAGCACAAAAAGATCATCTGTGATCTGGGTGTGCTCTGTCTTGATGTTTTCTAAATTCACCTTACTGTAATATTTGGGTAGTTCCTCTTTTCTTTTATATTGTGTCGCAGGTCCAGCCAGGACCTTGTCAGAAATGTCCATATCCAGCATTCTTCCCACCGTCTATTACTTAAAGTGTGTGTATAGCCAAACTTTTCTTTTAGTTTTGGATTGTGTATTGAACCATTCAAATCTGTGCAAGTTCATTTTTTATGGAGGTTTCCCTTCACTTGTCCTATACAGAAAGTAAGAGGGAAAATTCTCTCTTAAGCCCCATACACACTATCAGATTTTCTGCTGACTTTTTCCTTCAGATTTACCAAAACCATGTAGTACAAGGGCCTGCCTGATTGCATAGAAATTGAAATTCCTAAGGTTTGACCTCATATTATATGGTTTTGGTAAATCTGAAGGAAAAACTCAGCAGAAAAACTGATCGTGTGTATGGGGATTTAGACAACTGTCATCAGATGTCCCCATTGGAAGATTTCTCCTTACCTCTTTGTATAGTGACAACTGCAAAAATTTGATGAAAAATTCCAAGATAGTGGTAACCACGACAAATAGAGAGGATACATCTACCCAGTACAGCAAAGACAAAATCCAGCAGGCAGGGCCAGGACAAGGGGTGGGCAGGAGGGGCTGCCCTGGGCACTGTGGTATCATGTAAGGTGGTGAGGCACCACAAGGAGGCAAGGGGGAGGGGATTTGTGTTGGAAAGGGGAATTTGGGGGGCTGCAGGGGATAAGTATTGTTCTTGGAGGGGAAGTGGTGGGGGTATAAGTGGTCATTTAGGGGAATTTGTGTTGGGAGGAGGATGGCGAAGGAGATTTGTGCTATGGGGTGGAATTGGGAGAATTTGTCCTGGGAGTGGGGATTTGAAGTGGTGGGGAGAAGGTGTGTACTAGGGGAAATTTTAGGGGGGATTTGTGCTAGGCAGAGTGAATTTTTTTTTTTTTCTAAATCTGGAAGCTGTGGGCCCAAAGGAATCGGAAGAGCCTTTGACTCAAATCTTCTTCCCACCTGAGCAGTTGAACCCCCATTTTGTGAGATGCCTCAACAGAGGCCTATAGAGATTGACCATGCAGATATGGCCAGAAATAAAAACTTTGACTAGAGGCTCAAAAGATTCAGGTGAGCCACAGCCATCCAATTCAAGAAGTAAGTATACCCTATATTACCAAGAGTATTGGGACGCCTGCCCTTTACACGCACATGAACTTTAATGGCATCCCAGTCTTAGTCTGTAGGGTTCAATATTGAGTTGGCCCACCCTTTGCAGATATAACAGCTTCAACTCTTCTGGGAAGGCTGTTCACAAGGTTTAGGAGTGTGTCTATGGGAATGTTTGACCATTTTTCCAGAAGCGCATTTGTGAGGTCAGGCGCTGGTGTGGACGAGAAGACCTGGCTTACGGTCTATGTTCTAATTCACCCCAAAGGTGTTCTAGGTTTGGAATCTGTGCAGGCTAGTCAAGTTCGTCCATCCATGCCTTTATGGACCTTGCTTTGTGCACTGGTGTGTAGTCATGTTGGAACAGGAAGAAGCCATCCCCAAACTGTTCCCACAAAGTTTGGAGCATGAAATTGTCCAAAATGTCTTGGTATGCTGACACCTTAAGAGTTCCCATTACTGAAACTAAGTGGCCAAGTCCAACCCCTGAAAACAACCCCAAACCATAATCCCCTTCCACCAAATGATTTGTACCCATGCACAAAGCAAGGTCCATAAAGACATGGATAAGCGAGTTTGGGGTGGAGGAACTTGCCTGCACAGAGCCCTGACCTCAACCCGGTAGAACACCTTTTAGATGAATTAGAGCGGAGACTGCGAGCCAGGCCTTCTCATCCAACATTAGTGCCTGACCTCACAAATGTGCTTCTGCAAGAATGGTCAAACATTCCCATAGACACACCCCTAAACCTTGTGGACACCCTTCCCAGAAGAGTTGAAGCTGTTATAACTGCAAAGGGTGGGCCAACTCAATATTGAACCCTACGGACTAAGACTGGGATGCCATTAAAGTTCATGTGGTTGTAAAGGCAGGTGGCCCAATACTTTTGGTAATTTAGTGTACATGGGGGTAGGGCCGGGACAAGAGGTGGACGAGCGGGCCGTCTGCCTTGGGTGCAGTGGTTTACTGTAGGGATAGGGGTGCAGTTTGGCATCTTTGCCCTGGGTGCTGGATGACCTTGTCCCAGCACTGTACGGGGGTGGTGAGGGGGTAGATAGTAGGGGTTAGGCTTCTCCAACAGTACAGTTATCTTTAAAAGCGAACCTGTCATGAGAGCCATGGAGGCTGCCATTGTAGCCCCCTGCTTATGAAAGTGCTAGTTACCTGGCTGTCATGGCGTCATCTTGTTTCAGCACTTGAATCTAGAGTCACCATTCTAGGACAAGTATGGAAATCAGGTCTTCTGACTTTTCTAATCCTCATACTTTTCCAGGTCAGTGAACCCGAGGGTCAGTCCCCATATTTCTCTCATGCTATACTAGGGAAGGGATGGAGGTGGTCGCGTGGCTTACAGATCCCAATAAAAAGTCAGTGAAATCTATATGTGATTAAAAAAAAAAAAAAAAAATGAAGACAGGAACCCAGGAGAAGTTTTTTTTAAGCCAAAAGTACATACATTTCTTAGGGAAAGAAGAAAAGTGCCCTAAAGAAAAACGATTGTTGAAGTGAACCTGTATTGAAAGCGGAGGTCCACCCTAAAATGGACCTCCGCTCATCGGAATCCCCCCCCCCTCCGGCGCCACAATCGGCACCTTTCAGGGGGGAGGGGGGTGCAGTTACCTGGATAATCCAGGTAACTGCACCCACTTCCGGGCTAGCTCTCTGCGGAACGGGGCGTACGTTACGCCCCCGTTCCGCAAGCGCCCGCCCCCTTCAGCAAGTGCCCCGCTGCCTGCTGGGAAACACACAGCTCCCAGAGGCAGCGGGGACCGTCCGGATTGCGCCGCAATGCGCAGTAGGGAACCGGGAAATGAAGCCGAAAGGCTCCATTTCCTGATTCCCATACCCAAGATGGCGGCGGGACCCGGCAGCCGAGCGAGCGATCGGCTTCGGGTCCCGACATCGCGGGCGCGCTGGACAGGTAAGTGTCACTATTTAAAAGTCAGCAGCTGCAGTATTTGTAGCTGCTGGCTTTTAAAAAAAAAAAAAAAAACGCGGAGTCCCGGTGGACTCCCGCTTGAAATAACTGTACTGTTGGAATGGGAGTTTCTTCTCCGCACAACATTGGGCATTATAATCTGATAATGGGGAACAGGAAATCCCATCTGAAATGGACGAAAATAGTGACGTCCATTGTAAAATATCTTCTGTGTTCTGCATTGAATACTTTGTACATTGAAAACAATAAACTCAACTCACAAAACTGGCACAACAATATAAGCACACCTCCCAACTTTTTGAGATGGGAACGAGGGACACCTATTAGCAAAACTATTTAGACATAGGACATACCCCCCTGCTTCAGCTCCTGTAAGATTGTACCCCCTTCCTCACCTTTTGGGATTCGGCACTGCCTCGCTTTAACTGACAATTGCGCAGTCATGCGGCGTTACACCAAAACAAAACTGACATCCTTTTTTTTCCCACAAATAGAGCTTTCTTTTGGTGGTTTTCGATCACCTCTGCAGTTTTTATTTGTTGCGCTATAAACCAAAAAAAAAACGACAATTTTGGAAAAAAAAAATATATTTTTTAGTTTTTGCTATAATAAATATCCCCCGAAAATATAAAAAAAAACAATTTTTTTCCTTAGTTTAGGCCGATATGTATTCTTCTACATATTTTTGGCCAAAAAAATTGCAATAAGCATATATTGATTGTTTTGTGCAAAAGTTATAGCGTCTACAAAATAGGGGATAGATTTATGGCATTTTTATGATAATTTTTTTTTTTTTATTAGTAATGGCGGCAATCTGCAATTTTTATCATGACTGCGACATTATGGCGGACACATCGGACACTTTTGACACTATTTTGGGACCATTGTCATTTATACAGTGATCAGTGCTATAAAAATGCATTGATTACTGTGTAAATGACACTGGCAGGGAAGTGGGTAAATACTAGGGGGCGATCAAGGGGGTAAGTGTGTCCTAGGGAGTGATTCTAACTGTGGGGGGGGGGATGGGCTACCACTGACATGACAGCAATCACTGCTCCCGATGACAGGGAGCAGTAGATCCTTGTCATGTCACAAGGCAGAATGGGGAAATGCCTTGTTTACATAGGCATCTCCCCATTCTGCAGATCCGTGATGCGATCACGGGACACAGGCGGACATCGAGTCCACAGGACCCACGAGCACGGTCACGCTGTACGTGGCGGGCACATGTGGGCCCACTAGCCCCGCCAATTAAAGGGGATGTACAGGTACGCCCATTTGCCCATTGCTGCCATGGTGCCGATGTATATCGGCGTTCAGCAGTCGGCAAGGGGTTAAAGGAGAATTTAAGTGCTTTTTTTTAACACTACTATTCCATTATATTGGCTTTTGAAATTTACAAATGCAACAATTTAGAAATTGGACGAAAGGTTTAGCACTGGGGAACACTTTTTGAAAGATAAAAAGTGCATTTTATATACAACTAAATAGATGGGACCAGAATGAGGGACAAATGAGGAGGAAAGAGGGACAGAGGGACATCCAAATCAGAGACAGCCCCTCAAAATCAGGGACAGTTGGGAGCTATGATAAAAGGATTTTGAATAAAAAAATAAAAATAAAAAAAAGTGATAAATATTCTGAGTGGTTTCAATGAGATTTTGAAAACAACAGTCACATAAAGATCCTTATCCTTGTGAAATGCTTCCCGAATTGAGGCAAAAGTGTCTTAAAACTGAAATGCGTGAGTGCACCGGGCAGCTGTGCACAGAATCACCCTTCAATCCAACATGAGTCACCCGCAGTCAATATTTGAATTGGCATTTACAATCTAGACAGGTAGCTGACGGATTATTTCCTTCCTGTCTCACCAGAGATTGATCTGCTGGAGAAAATGCTGGAACTGGACCCAGAAAAAAGGTTATCGGCTACCGAATGTCTGGCACATCCGTACCTAGAAGAATTCCAGGACTCGGACCCTGACCCGCCTGCAGAGAAATACGATGATTCCTTCGAGAACCTGGACCTTGGTATCGCGGAGTGGAAAAGTAACGTACCCGTGTTTTATTATTAATCTAAACACAGCCGGGATCACACAATAAAAAGACAAAGCAGAAGGCTAGGCTCAAAGAATGCAGATTAATGAGAAAGCTCCAGTGGAGTACAAGATCCTTTATATATTTAAATACTTAAAATAAATGGAGAGTGAGGAGGAAAAAGGAAGAAAGGAAAGGGAAAAATAGAGAGCCGAATGAGGAAATGAAAGAAAAGAGGGAAGAGGAAACATATAAAAGAAAGTAAAGAATATAATAGAATATAGAATAGAATATAATAGAACATAGAACAGAATAGAATATAGAACAGAATATAAAATAGAATATAGAATAGAATAGAATAGAATAGAATAGAAAACAGAATAGAATATAGAAAAGAATAGAAAAATAGAATAGAACATAGAGTAGAGTAGAATATAGAACAGAATAGAAAATTGAAAAGAATATAAAATAGAATAGAGCATAAAATAGAAAAGAATAAAGAAAATAGAATACAATAGAATATATTATAGACTAGAATATATAATAGAATACAGAAAATAGAATAGAATAAAATAGAGTATAGAATATAGGAGTAGAATATAAAAAAATATACACTATATTTCAAAAGTATTGGGACGACTGCCTTTACACACATATGAACTTTAATGGCATCCCAGTGTTGGTCCATAGGGTTCAATATCGGGTTGGTCCACCCTTTGCAGCTATAACAGCTTTAACTCTTCTGGAAAGGATGTCCACAAGGTTTAGGAGTGTGTCTATGGGAATGTTTGACCATTCTTCCAGAAGCGCATTTGTGAGGTCAGGCACTGATGACGAGAAAAGACCTGGCTTGCAGTCTCTGATCCAGTTCATCCCAAAGGTGTTCTATTGGGTTGAGGTCAGGACTTTGTGCAGGCCAGTCAAGGTCCTCCACCCCAAACCCACTCATCCATGTCTTTATGGACCTTGCTTTGTACACTGATGCGCAGTCATGTTGGAACAGGAAGGGGCCATCCCCAAACTGTTCCTACAAAGTGGAGAGCATGAAATTGTCCAAAATGTCGCCTTAATAGTTCCCTTCACTGGAACTAAGGGGCCAAGCCCAACCCCTGAAAAACAACCCCACACCATAATTCTCCCTCCAACAAATGATTTGGACCAGTGCACAAGGCAAGGTCCATAAAGACATGAATGAGTTTGTAGTGGAGGAACTGGCCTGCACATAGTCCTGCCCTCAACGCGATAGAACACTTTTGGGATGAATTCGAGTGGAGACTGTGAGCCAGGCCTTCTCATCCAACATCAGTGCCTGACCTCACAAATGCACTTCTGGAAAAATGGTCCAACATTCCCATAGACACACTCCTAAACCTTGTGGTTCTCAGAGGGCAGTGTGAACCGCTGGCGATTCAATTGCGATGCAGGAACCCGCACTAGATTCGCAGGGTTTCCTGGATCGCACCAGTGTGAAACGAGCCTCAATGTTAACATGTCAATTTCAATTTAAAAGTAATTTTCAGTATCTTAAAATTCGAAGCTTCAATTAAAATAATACCCAGTAATCATTTTGTGAAGGTTCTTGTTCAGGGACTTTCTGTAATGGGGGACAACCTTCCAGTCCATTCCTCCCAAGTGTTCTCCTGCATTGGTACAAAGAAGGAGCAGAAGATATTGGAGCACCAAAGGAAAGATCAGTCAAATAATTAGGGAAGGCCATACAGTAAGCAATTTTCTTTCCATCAACCACACTGATCATATTGATGGAGGAATCCCTTCGCCACACTGCCGGCAGAATACAATGATCACTGCCGGCAGTGATCCAAAGAAAAAACCCAACAGGCTGGTTGTACTGTAGTCAACTGATACATCAACTTCAGTAACACCAACCTGCCCATTTTGATCCATCTATGGCCAACTTAGGTAAAGATTTGAACACATTCCATTGCCTGACTGACCCTTGGCTTTCTATTATCTTCTGTACCTCAAGCTTTCACCCAATATCCCCCAGGGGTTGGTGGTATTGTGGTCCAAGGATCAGCCTAGTCACTATGTTTATGCCACAAGACTGACCTTCCTTCCATTATGATATTAAAGATTGAGACCTTTCCAATCTGTAAAACTTTTTCAAATCCAGAGCCACCCTTCAACCCAACTACCCTTTGGAAAAATGCCATTTCCCTGGCTGTATCTGGCCAACAATAATTTAACTCAGAAACAAACATTCAGCACATTAAAGGCAGAACTCCTGAGCTCTAGACCTGTTCTAAGTCAGTGACTTGAAGTATTGAAACCAGATCACATGTATGGCAGCCAAGTAGATTATGGGATCATCTAAAATCAATGGGGAAATTAAACTTGGCCATGAAACATACACAATAATTATTGTTAGGTGGCAGCAATGCTTAACTCCTTGAGGCCGACAGTACGCATATATGTGGCCTTTTGGCAGGTGGGTAAGCCTGGACCAGCAAGCTCCCAATGCATACTTGCGATTGGGTGCTTTCAGATCATTTGACCACTGTGACAGCCAATCACAGTGGTCACATGACCCGGAATGCCCACCCCCGGCTTTTAGAACTCTTAAAGAGTCGGGGGGCGATTGGCAGGAAGGGGTTAAGCAGGCCATAACTGTTAGAAAAGTTTTAAATGTTTATTGTGTGACTATTAGAAAAACAATAGTCCTGAGACTGATTTGTTAAAAAGCTTACTTCTGAGCACATTATTGTATTAACTCATTGTATTGTTTTGTCTTAATTAACTCCATAGTAAGTTGTAGAATCATTAGATTTAACTAAATATGATAGCCTAAGAATGTACGGAACATGTATAGCTAATAAAGTGCCAGCCTGTGCCATGACAACGTTATTTATGTTCCCTCAGCCAATAGAAGCACAGAGATGTTATTCTTATGGGGTATGTGAGGGCGTAACACGGTTTTTTGGGAGACATTTTTCTTCAGCTTTCGTGCTGTAAGCATGTCTCTCTGTTGTGGGCCACATCAGAAATAAATTTTCCTGCTTCTCAGAACACCTGAAGTTTTTTTACTGATCACAAGGGAAATTCCTAACAATAACCATGGCTTGAAGGAAAGAAAATGGCTCAATTTCCCCATCAACAAATTCAATGAAACTTGCTGAATTTCGATCTGTCTATGGCCGGCTTTAAAGGAATACCTAAGCTACTCGCTCATCGGCCCTTTGCTACTCCTTGTGTGGCCCTTAGGGGGTCCCTGCAGACAGTAATCACTTTACCTCGCCTAGGTGCTTCTTCAGGCCAGCGAGGGAAAGATATTCTGGGTTCTAATGGTTAAACAATCTATTTTATTTCTTTCCCAGTATACCTCTTTTTATGTGCTGCCTATGCTTTTTTAATTTTGATCTTTTATAATGAGTCTACTAAAAGAAATATCAAATGTTGCACAAATCATTTTTAAGGAGTCTGAAGGGAGCACATTGTAGGAGTATTGATTTATAAAAGGGTTGTAAAAACAGTATCTCTAGCAGACTTGTATAATATGTCTTTAGTCTATGACTCCCCAGTTTCCAACAACTCCAACAGCATGTCCTCATTCTCTGACCATCATTTGTAGCATGCCCGTAGTCTCTGACCATCATTTGTAGCATGCCCGTAGTCTCTGACCATCATTTGTAGCATGCCCGTAGTCTCTGACCATCATTTGTAGCATGCCCGTAGTTTCTAACCATCATTTGTACCATGCCCGTAGTCTCCGACTATCATTTGTAGCATACCCATAGACTCTGACCATTATTTGTAGCATACCCATAGTCTTTGACCATCATTTGTAGCATGCTGTAGTCTCTGACCATCATTTGTAGCATGCCGTAGTCTCTGACCATCATTTGTGGCATGCCCGTAGTCTCTAACCATCATTTATAGCCTACCCATAGTCTCCGACCATCATTTGTAGCATACTTTTAGTCTCTGACCATCATTTGTAGCATGCCCGTAATCTCTGACCATCATTTGTAGCATGCCCGTAGTCTCTGACCATCATTTGTAGCATACCCATAGACTCTGACCATCATTTGTAGCATACCCATAGTCTTTAACCATCATTTGTAGCATGCCGTAGTCTCTGACCATCATTTGTAGCATGCCGTAGTCTCTGACCATCATTTGTAGCATGCCCGTAGTCTCTGACCATCATTTGTAGCATGCCCGTAGTCTCTGACAATTATTTGTAGCATACCCGTAGTCTATGACCATCATTTGTAGCATGACAGTAGTCTCTGACCATCATTTGTGGCATGCCCATAGTCTCTGACCATCCTTTGTAGCATGCCTGTAGTCTCTGACCATCATTTGTAGCATGCCGAAGTCTCTGACCATCCTTTGTAGCATGCCTGTAGTCTCTCACCATCCTTTGTAGCATGCCCGTAGTCTCTGACCATCCTTTGTAGCATGCCCATAGTCTCTGACCATCATTTGTGGCTTATCCGTAGCCTCTGACCATCATTTGTAGCATACCCATAGACTCTGACCATCATTTGTAGCATACCCATAGTCTTTAACCATCATTTGTAGCATGCCGTAGTCTCTGACCATCATTTGTAGCATGCCCGTAGTCTTTGACCATCATTTGTAGCATGCCCGTAGTCTCTGACAATTATTTGTAGCATGCCCGTAGTCTCTGACAATTATTTGTAGCATACCCGTAGTCTATGACCATCATTTGTAGCATTACCGTAGTCTCTGACCATCATTTGTGGCATGCCCATAGTCTCTGACCATCCTTTGTAGCATGCCCATAGTCTCTGACCATCATTTGTAGCATGCCCGAAGTCTCTGACCATCCTTTGTAGCATGCCTGTAGTCTCTGACCATCCTTTGTAGCATGCCATAGTCTCTGACCATCATTTGTGGCTTCTCCGTAGTCTCTGACCATCATTTGTAGCATGCTCATAGTGTCTGGCCATCCTTTGTAGCTTGCCCATAGTATCTGACCATCCTTTGTAGCATGCCCGTAATCTCTGACCATCCCTTTGTAGCATGCCCGTAGTCTCTGACCCTCATTTGTGGCATGCCCCTGGTCTCTGACCATCCTTTGTAGCATGCCCGTTGTCTCTGACCATCCTTTGTGGCATGCCCGTAGTCTCTGACCCTCATTTGTGGCATGCCCCTGGTCTCTGACCATCCTTTGTAGCATGCCTGTAGTCTCTGACCAACCTTTGTGGCATGCCTGTAGTCTCTGACCATCATTTGTGGCATGACCTTGGTCTCTGACCATCATTTGTGGCATGCCTGCAGTCTCTGACCATCTCCTGTCTGCAAAGTCTGACAGATTTTTGTAGCATTACATTAATAGCATGTTATGTACAGCCATGATATCAGGTGCCACACTTGAGTCCACTTGCGCGGGAAGGTTGAAAACCACTGATTAGCCCTGGTTCACACTGATGCAATTTTATATGTGTTTCAGAATGCTCTATTTGTGGGAAAAAAGGACATCAATTTTATTTGGGTACAGCGTCACATGGCTGCGCAATTGTCAGTTAAAGCGACGCAGTGCCGTATTGCAAAACAGTAAACTTTGGCAGCTCCCGCCCAACACCCCTCCCCATCAGAATGACAGGGGGTGGAGGCTGGGAGAAAAAAAACGGCTCCCGTTCAACCCCACATACAGCTGGATAAAATAAAAACTGTGTCTGGCTTAATTTCAGGCTGCAAAGCAACAAAATGCGATTATTTTACCCACTGTATTTCATAGTTTTGCTGTTTGCTTGGGAGTTCAACTTTAGGTTCTGCCAATCAATGAGAATTGTTATTGCCGGTACAGAAATCACTTCTCAAACATTTTTTACAAGTTCACTAATCCAAGCATTTTAGTTCAAATTCTATTAGATTGTAAGCTCTTCTGAGCAGGGCCCTCTAAGCCCTTGTACACACGGTCGGAGAATCCGTCGGAATGTGTCCTATCGGACCGTTTTGTTGGATAATCCGACTGTGTGTGGTCTGCATCGGACTGTTTCCGTTGGAATATCCGTCGGACCAAATTTTTCAACTTGCTGGAAATATTTTCAGACGAACTGGTCTGATAGGACATACTCCGATCATGTGTAGAGAATTCCGATCGGACAAAGTGCCACGCATGCTCAGATCAAATTCCTACATCAAAGCTATTGGCTACTAGCCTGAAGGTAGTCCCGTCGTAACGAAATTATGCCATCACGTTCTGAAAGATCGGATTTTCTGACAACTTTGTCCGACCGTGTGTATGCAACGGTTTCGGACAAAATCCGTCGGACAAAATCCAACGGATTTGGTTGTCAGAATGTCCGACCGTGTGCACAAGGGCTTAATCCTCTTGTATTTTATTGTATTATAACTGTAAAGCGCTGCGTAAACTGTTGGCACTATATAAATCCTGTATAATAAAATACTGAAAATATTATTTTTTTGTCCAGGAGACACATAGGTAACAAAAAAAAACATTTTAGCTCTGCCAGAGAGACTAAATATCTAGCAATGTATTTACTTTGTGAAGGGCAATTTTAAATAAGATTTATTTTGTCAGCAGATCTTCCAAGACGTTTGCAAAATTCCATTTCTCATTCGTGTTTTCACAGGTTTAAGTCACATGGAAGTCATGACATTCGATCCGAAAACCCCGAGCCAACGCGCTACTTAACCACACCGGCGCAGGTCCTTGTTGTCTGCTAGGGGCCGCATCATGGAACTTTGAAGAAGCTCCAGAACTGAATCAGAGCAAAGAACAGCCTGTTCACCAACGATGGATCCAACTTGCTAATGGAAAGACCTCTTTTTTTGTCACGGACCAAATAGGTCTATGAACATAAAAATGTATTGCGTATATTTCTAACATGAATGTGTCTTTTTACAACCTGTGGAGCTCCAGTGTTATTGGACATACAAGCCTCAGCAAACAAACTTTTATTTCTGTTTTGGATGGGTGTTGGTAGACTGAGACACTCAATACCTTCTTATGACTATTAGGGACTACATCATCGAGATCTCTGTACCCACCTGCTTCAGCCAAAAAAAGGCTCCATTCACACTTGTGCAACTTGTTATGCAACTTTGGGCACTAAAGTTGCATGACAGCTGTTGAAATATGTGCAACTTAAAGTTGCAGTGACAAGTGCACTACTTTGGTCCAACTTTCATGCGACTTGTGTGCCATAGACTGCAATGTAAACCTCACAAATTGCATAAAAGTCGCACCTGAATGTCATACATGCAACAGTTGTCCATTATCATTGGTCAAACTTTCATGCGACTTGTATGCCATAGACTGCAATGTAAACCCTCAAAAATTGCATAAAAGTCGCACCTGGATGTCATACATGCAACAGTTGTCCATTATCATTGGTCAAAGCCACATCCAAGTCGCACCTACCCAAAGATGCACCAAAGTTACACTCCAAACTCTCTGAACTTTGGAGTCCTACAAGTGTGAATGGAACCTAAGGTTGGGTTCACACATTCTGCGGCCAGGGGTTTGGTGTGTCCCTGAACACCGGTTCAAGTGCGAATCAGGTCCAAATTTTTGCCTGAACTTTCACCTGATTCAGAAGCAAAGATGCACAAGACCCTTTCCAAATGCGGACCATGGCCGCCCCGGAGCTGTGTGAATCTGCTCCATTGCGAGCCAGGCACACTCTCCTGCCATGCGAATTGGATGCGGGAAAACCCTCATCCAATTCAAATAAGTGTGAACCCAGCCTAAAGGGATCTCATGTTCATTGTTGAATATTTACTTTATAATATATTAAAAAAGAAATCCAAGCATAGTATATCTTTACATAGGTCCAGCAATATAACTATGACTGATCGAGGTTAAGAGGCTTGGCGCTGATGTCACACCCTCCGCCTTGTCCAAACAGAGAATGCTTTGCATTCATTAAGAAAATGCAAAGGATTCTCTGAATGACGCCCATGCCAAGCAGCCAACCACAATTCATTAGACTGGCTGCACAAATCACAGCAACAGTGTCTACTTCTGTGATTTCCATCTTTAAGGGGCATCAGCTAAGTATGGTACAGTGGAACCTTGGATTACGAGCATAATCCGTGCCAGGAGAATGCTTGTAATCCAAAGTACTCGCATATCAAAGCGAGTTTCCCCATAGAAGTCAATGGAAACAAAGATAATTTGTTCCGCATTGACTTCTATTGCATGCATTAATGAAATGTGGCCAGAAGTTGGGGGTCGCCAGAGAGCCTCTGAAATACTCGGGGAAGCTCGGCTGAACTCGGAAACTGAGTATTTCCAAATGATTCTGAGTATTTCCGAACGATCCGTTACGAGTGTCACGGTGCCCCTGCACTTCTGGCCAAATGTGGTACTGCACATCACAGAGGCTTGAATTCCTCTGTATCCCAATAGTCATCAATGAGACTGCCTGCATACAGATGTATGGAATGCCTGTGCATGTATAGACAGCCCACATGTGTACGGAGAGGTATGCCTGTGTTAATGAGGTCTCAAATGCAAATAGTGTACCTGAATATGACTTGATAACACCCTCCAGCAATTCTCTTCACAGCAGCACTCAGCCTAAAAGAGGAAGGGGCAAGATTTGAGCCTAATCAAGTTTGTTGCGTGCAGGGCAGTGGGATGCCCTAATCAGTCTGCTGCTTCTCTTTCAGTGTTCAGTCAGTGGTGGTGCAGCCTATTCATTAACTGTAAAGCCCCTTGCACATGAGGGCATATAGCTGCATCCTGCTGACACACGGGGCTGTGTCCACCCCCCCGGCCTTGCACCTATAATAGTCAATGACAGAGGCTGGACGGAGCTGAACACTGTACCAGGACTCTGTGCAGGCCAGTCAAGTTCATCCACCCCAAACTCGCTCATCCATGTCTTTTTGGACCTTGCTTTGTGCACTGGTCCAAATCATTTGGTGGAGGGGGATGGATTATGGTGTGGGGTTTTCAGGGGTTGGGCTTCGTGTCAGCATACCAAGACATTTTGGATAATTTCATGCGCCCAACTTTGTGGAAACCGTTTGGGGTTGGCCCCTTCCTGTTCCAACATGACTGCACACCAGTGCACAAAGCAAGGTCCGTAAAGACATCAATGAGCAAGTTTGGGGTGGAGGAACTTGACTGGCCTGCACAGAGATCTGACCTCAACCAAATAGAACACCTTTGGGATGAATTAGAGCCGAGACTGTGAGCCAGGCCTTCTCGTCTAACATCAGTGCCTGACCTCACAAATGTGCTTCTGGAAGAATGGTCAAACATTCCCATAGACACACTTCTAAATTTGTGGACAGCCTTCCCAGAAGAATTGAAACTGCTATAGATGCAAAGGGTGGGCCAACTCTATATTGAATCCTACAGACTAATGCCCCCCCGTACACATGAGCGGATTTTCTGTCAGAAAAAACTTGGATGGTTTTTCCGACGGAATTCCGCTCAAGCTTGGCCTTGCATACACAAAGTCACACAAATGTTCTCTGAACTTTCCACCATCAAGAACGCAGTGACATACAACACTACGACGAGCCGAGAAAATTAAGTTCAATGCTTCCGACCATGCGTAGGAATTTTGCACGTAGGAATTCGTACAGATGATCGGAATTTCCGATCTGAACTTTTTCCGACCGAAAATTGAGAACATGCTCTCACTCTTTTGCTGGGCAAAATTCTGCCAGCAAAAGTCTGATGGAGCATACACACGATCGCATTTTCCGACCAAAAGCTCTCATCTGACTTTTGTTGGCAGAATTTCCGATCATGTGTACGGGGCATAAGACTGGGATACCATTAAAATTCATGTGCATGTAAAGGAAGGTGTCCCAATACTTTTGACAATATAGTGTATGTATTTTATTTATGCATTTAGCTCCTTGTCTGGAGTTCAGCTTTCTTATTTAAAAGGTAACTCCACTTTTGTGGGAAAGGCTTGAGAAAGAGGCAGGTGCCCTTCGAAAAGTTGCCATGGAGACCAAGCTTAGCTTCTGTAAATCCGGAGACACCTTCCTCAGAAGGACCATACAATTGGACATCACTTCTGGTGATGTCACTTCTGATCTGCCATGGTTGGAGCAGACCAGCAGCTCTGTGTCCTCTGCCTTCTTGGAGCATATACCATCGCCAGCCAACTTACCACTCTTTGCAGCACCACCCCCCCCCCCATGTTCCCTCTTGATCCCCCTGGTGGCCACAGGCGGTATGAGTCTCAGCTACACCTGGCACAGTTTGTTGCAGATAGAGCAGCTGGTTAATCCTTTCATGTAAGTGACTTTATCTCATTGATGGATTTACATGCATCAGCACTGTTCACATCTGGACATTGAGCAAAAATGTTCCCTGTATGTTATTTTTTAATGCCACTGTTGGGACTTTTTGGTCCCCCTTCCCGCAGTGGAATTGGCATTTCAAACACATCTCTGTGATGGGAGTCACTTTGGGCGGGGGGCTTGTGGAACCCAGCTTACCTTAGAGAGGCCAGGAAATTCTTTGTCCAGCTCCCCCGTCCCCTCCTATATGTAAGTTACCCTGTGTCTGTCAGGGGCACAGGGTGACTGAGAACCCATCAGGTCTGCACTAACGAGACTCACCGTACAACCACACCAGACTGAGCATTTTGGTGTTAACCTTTATCCGGGGTTCTAGAAGTGCGGTTTGTATTGAAAGAATGAAGCGGTTCTTTCAATTGGGACATGAATAAATTCTGAACAATATCCCTCAAATATGCGAAGATAAATTCCACATTTCGCCTCAGACCATTGCTAGATGGTTAGAGGTGGGATGGGGGTTATGTGTTTGTTTAGTGCCTGTATCCCATTCTTCTATTGTTTCTGTCGGCCTTTGGAGCAAAGTATTATGGGATGTATATGTGTACGTGGATTAGAAGCTGGGGGGGCGGGGGGTTCTCCAGCAGCACCTTCTAAAGATGGTCTACTGTTGGAAAGTTGAATACACCTGTGTGTCATGGAGGTAAAGTTTGGATAAAGAAGGGGGATTGTCCCCTGAGTGTATCTCTCCTTTGTACCTGTGTTTGAATAAACAGTCATATGTCTTTTCCACCACCCTACACTGATGTCTCAACAAGCGACTGGGTGGGCTAAGGGATCTTGGATCATCCTGGTACCAGACAAGGGAAGCTCATATGGCGGACATACTCCTCTTGAGTACGGGGGTCCATCACAATATCCATCTATACATTGGCTTTGCGCTGGGCTCAGGGTTTCACATCTAAAGGGATGCAGACCCTGCCAGTTTCTCAATTAGAACCCAACAGCTGATTGATAATAATAAAATCACTCCAATACAGATTCACTCTACATATGGACACAGACAAACAGCTATTTCTTCAGAATAACAAAAGGTTGGATTCTGCAACAAAGTTTGACAAAATCCCTGCAATGTACATAGATCAACCAGAGGGGAATGTTTTTTTACTCAACAAAAATGGAATCACTCTTTAAACAAAAGGGTAGAAAAAAAAAAAACCACAACAAAGACAAGCATGTATTTTAAAACAGAGATTTGAAGTTCTTTATTTCTAGTTTGGCCATATTTAGTTCCCTTTGAGTAGGACATACATTACTGGAAATGTTAATGCGACCATAGTACAAGTCAGTGCAGTGCTGTATATGGAATTCCTGTTAATCTGTGTTCCCAGTCTCTGCTCCGCATCAGCCAATTCAAGAATGACGTTTTGCAGGGGTGCTTCTCGACTTCCATCCCTCGGAATGTTAGCGGTAACCGGTAGCTCCGCAGTCCGCATAGAAACCTTCGAGTTGATGTTTTGCACATCTGTTGCTATTTTGTTAATACTCTTTTCTAGGTTACTGTATTGCTGCTGTAAATTTTCCAAGTGTTTCCCCGTTTCCTTAGTGTAGGTCATGTGTTCTTTAATGTCCTTTAATGCCTGATCTGCTGAACCCGATAAGTTTACCGGAACTGCAGGCCCTCCTATCTGTGTTTCTTGGCTCCGGGGCAGCGCAGTTGGTACCATATCTCTTAACAATAAAATGAGATCACCCAGGTCCCTCTGTTGGCCCTCATGCACCGAGGCGTGCTCGTGTATGGCTTCCTGTAAACTGATTGGTCCTTTCTGAGCTTCTAGAAGCAGAGACTTTAGTTCTTGCAGCCTAACGCGATTGATGTAAGTAGATCCCATCACCCCAATGACCGCCCCTAGAACCGATCCGATGATAGACCAGTTCTTAGTCCGTTCTGCTCTGGTCCTCTCTTTCTCATGACTCTCCCTGACAGAAGCGGAAAAAAGGGCAAACTTCTCTCTTTCGCTCTCCTCTGCATGGGTGTACGATGCTCTCAGCCTTTTTTCTTCCTTAAAGGGAAAAGTATAAATTGACATCAGAAAGACAAAGTGATCCTAGTATGATGGCCCTACCCAACACAGATCAGGATCCCAAGAAAGGTCTGCCATTGCCAGACTCCCAGAAGCCATGCTCATTCCAATGCATGTGTCCTAGCCGTGGAATGAGGTTACGTAGCACCACATCTGGAAGCTGGCCAGTGGCAGCCTTCCATGGACGTGGCAGAGAACAACGACCCGACAGGTTCTGGTTCCATTATCAGGCTGAACTGCTACAACACGGCTTACAAGAGGCAAGCAGTTCGTTAGTTACTCATAATAGCAGTCTCATCTCCACTGATCCTTCCTCCATATTAACCATAACCTCACAATACAGTGTGGAAAATAATTATTTGATCCCCTGCAGATTCTGCCCACTTACAAAGAAATGAAGGGCATATAATTTTTATCAGAGACTGAATATCAACCAAAAATCTATCCAGAAAAAACATGATACAAATGTTATAAAGTGAGTTTCAGTTCAGTGAGTAGAATAGGTATTTGATCCCCAAGCAAAACATGACTTAGTACTTGGTGGAGAAACCCTTGTTGGAAGCACAGAAGTAAGAGGTTTCTTGTAGTTGGTGACCAGGTTTGCACACATCTCAGGAGGGATTTTGGTCCACTCTACAGACCTTCTCCAAATCCTTAAAGTGGAGCTCCACCCCCCCCAAAATTAAAAGTCAGCAGCTACAAATACTGTAGTTTCTGACATTTAATATCAAGACAATTACCTGCCCTGAAATCCAGCGATGTCCGCACCCAAGTCAATTTTCCGAAAGGCTCTCGGGGGCTTCCACCATCATTTGTGGTAAGGGAAACTGGCAGTGAAGCCTTTCGGGCTCACAGCCGCTTCCCTAATGTCCATGCATGATGTGCCCTGCACTTTCTAACTGGCCCGACGGTGGAGCAAGGAGAAGGGGGGCGAACCACTGGAGGACCTCACCGCAGCCAGGTCTCCCGGAAGTGGGGATGGGTACCTGTCGAAAATAAGTACACATTAACCCCCCACCAAAAGCTGCTGAATATGGCACTGTAGGGGGGTGGGGGGGGGAGAAGAAGCAAACAAGCGGAGCTTCCCCTTTTGAGTGGAGCTCTGCTTTAAGATTTCTTGGCTGTCACTTGGCAGTTTCAGATTTCTTCCTCCAAACACAGCAAGTCGAGTAATGTCAAATTTGCTCAATTTTCATTAACACGACTTGCCGTGTTTGACGGAACAAAAACGCTGACTATGACCCTAAGAACACCCTCCCTACAGCCAAGCACAGTGGTGGAAACATTATGCTTTGGGGCGGTTTCTCTGCAAAAGGTACAGGCTGACTTTGCCACATTGACGGACCAATGGACAGGGCCATGATTGTAAAATCTTGGAGGAGAACCTTCTTTCCTCAACCAGAAAACAGAAGGTGGGTCATGGATGAAAAACATACCGAAGAAGCACATTAAGATCATGGAGTGGCCTAGTCAGTCTCCAAACCTTAATTTTATTGAAAATTTATGGAGGGAGCTGAAACGGAGTTGCCAAGTGACAGCCAAGAAACCTTAAGGATTTCGAGAACATCTGTAAAGAAGAGTGGACCAAGATCCCTCTGGAGATGTGTGCAAACCTGGTCACCAACTACAAGAAACGTCTTACCTCCATACTTGGTGAAGAAACCATTGTTGGCAAGCACAAAGTCATGTTTTGCTCGGGGATCAAATACTAATTTTACTCACTGAACTGCAACTCGATTTATAACAACATTTGTATCATGTGTTTTTTCTGGGTTTTTGGTTGATATTGTCTCTATCGATTAAAATACACAGATGATAACAATTAAAATTTGTAAGTGGGCAAACTTACAAAATCTGCAGGGGATCAAATAATTATTTTCTCCACTGTATGTAAAGAAATAGGCCCAACTGTCATATTTTGGCCGGGGCTGTGTGCAGGAGAGCAGCTCCAGATCACAGCCTTGGTGCTATTTATTTATGAATGGTTAAGAGGGGGGTGGATTTTTAGAAGGCAAGAGGAAATAAGAGATTTTGACACAGAAGGAAGTGTCAATGATTCCATTTTTAATGTATAGCCCCCCCCCCCCCCACCCCGAACTGAAAACAGGCTGGGTACAGCAGCAATTAAGAAAGCTATATACCAGCCATTCTCAACCAGGGTTCCTTCAGGAGGTGGCCAGGGGTTCCTTGAGCTGTGGCTGATTTACCTACTGTTTGGTGGTGCCTACATAGTTCTGAGCCAATGCCACTTGGAGGAGCCAGTGGTATGACACCAATGATCTTTACAGCTCTTTGTAAGGGGGGCAATCTTACCACCACTGTAAAAAAGGGCATTTTTCTCCACCAAAGTAAAGGGCATTGTTCCCACTGACTCCCAATGAATGGGTTTTATCAGGGGTTTCCCGAGACCTGAAAATTATTTTAAGGGTTCACCTGGGGTAAAAAAGTTAAGAAAGACTGCGATATACACTTTGTGGCGGCCTCAATTTTGAAATGGAAATACAAGCTCAGAGTCACATATACCCGTTTCCTGTTGGTGGAATATTTTTAAAAATGACAGAATTACAGGAAAGAAAATTAAAAAGAGAATTGCAGTAGAAAGTAAAATTAGAAGGTAAAGTGATAAAGACATTCAGGAAAAATATCTTCACTCACTTTACTTCTGAGTTTAAAATACTAACCAGATTCAGTAAATTTTTACACAATATTTTGGCTCGGACTACAGACAAGTCACATTATTTATTTGATGTGTAAATTTCTATTCGGTTTCACTGTTAAAAAACAGCACAGGACAGACACGCAACACCTGTGCACCCCAATGCCAGTAAAAGACAGCCCTGCACGGGTCCCTGCTTTTAAAATTGAACATCTAAACAGTCCGTCAGATTTCTAAATATTGTATTTGACCTTATAAGCTCCGTTTTCTGTTAAAAATAAGTGTGAAATAAAAAACTCAGGTGGGTGTAACAAGATGTCCGCTTGCCCCTCCTCGTGTATCCTTACTGTGGAGGACTGCAGGGTGTAGCAAGATGGCGGCGACCAAATGTCAATTTCATTACAAATTTTGACGGATTGCCTAATCTGACGAAACACCGGCATTGCAAATGTGGGCGCCCAGCTGTGACAGCTTGCAGTTTCACAACTGCGTGCGCACTGCACATGCTCGAGTCGCGCTGCGCGTTCTGAATGGAAGGGCAATCTTTCGGGACCCGTCACATGTCCCAGAAGATTACGGGGGGGGGGGCGGTGGAGGAGAGGAGAACTTCCGTTCCAGGTTGCAGGAGCGGAAGTGGGGTGGGAGCTGGGTACCTGTAAAAACTAGGTACCAAAAAAATGACATGCCAAATGTGGCATGTCAGGGGGTAAGGATTTATTAAAGCGGAAGTTCCACTTTTAGGTGGAACTCCACTTTAAGGAGTTTCACCCTCTCCATTTGTCCTGATTACTGTTATCATTGAACGTGAAAGGAAAAGAAAATCCCAAATTTTGGGCTGTTCCCAGAAAAGTAATAGAGGGGAATTCTTCCAATGGAGACACTAGGTCTGGTGACCTGGGGGTCGCCAAGAAATTCCCTTAATTTGCAGGGATTTTAACTCTATTCTTGTCTGGCTATGGGACAGGAAGGGAAATCTCTGTAATGGGACACAGATAATGAAAAAAAAAAAAATGTGACAGGGGTTATAACCCTCCCTTACTCTATCCAAAATGAAAAAAATAAAATAAAATTTCCTATAGTTCTACATTAACCGCTTGCCGGGCAGTGCAGGGCGATATACATCGGCACAATGGCACAGATGCGCAAATGGGCAGGTACGTCCCCTTTAAGAAGCAGCATTGTGGGCGCATTCGCTCGCCGGGTGCTCCATGACCGTGGGACCCGTGGACTCCAGTGTTAGTGACAATGTCTGCCAGTGTCCCGCAACCGTGTCACGGAGCGGCAAAACGGGGAGATGCCCATGTAAACAAGGCATTTCCCCATTCTGCCTAGTGACAAGACAGAGATCTATTGCTCCCTGTCATCGGGAGCAGTGATCGCTGCCATGTCAGTGGTAGCCCATCCCCCCCTCTCAGTTAGAATCACTCACTAGGACACACTTAACCCCTTGATCACCCCCTAGTGTTTAACTCCTTCCCTGTGAGTGTCATTTATACAGTAATCAGTGCATTTTTACAGCACCGATCGCTGCATAAATGACAATGGTCCCAAAATATTGTCAAAAGTGTCCGATGTGTCTGCCACAATGTCGCAGTCACTATATTTAAAAAAAAATAAAAAAATTGCAGATTGCCGCCATTACTAATAAAATAAAAATAGCCATACATCTAGCCATAAATAGCTAAAATAAATAGCCATAAATCTATCCCCTATTTTGTAGATAGCTATAACTTTTGTGCAAATCAATATACAATTTTTTTTTTTTTTACCAAAAATATGTAGAAGAATACGTATCGGCCTAAACTGAATACATTTTATATATATATATATATATATATATATATATATATATATATATATATATATATATATATATATATATATATATATATATATATATATATATATATATATTTTTTTTTTTGTGGATATTTATTATAGCAAAAAGTAAAAAATATTGCTTTTTTTTTTTTTCTAAATTGTCGCTCCTTTTTTGTTTATAGCGCAAAAAAATAAAAACCGCAGAGGATCAAATACCCCCAAAAGAAAGCTCTATTTGTGGGGGAAAAAAAAAGGATGTCAATTTTGTTTGGGGGCAACGTCGCGCGACCGCGTAATTGTCAGTTAAAGCGACGCAGTGCCGTTTCGCAAAAAGTGCCCTGAACAGGAAGGGGGTAAATTCTTAGGTCTGAAGTGGTTAAAAGGAACTATTTATTTTACAGATCCATATTCTACATAAAGTTGGGCATGTGCGCTACCAGAAGCACTCCTCAGTAAATAAGTCACAGATCAGAACTGCATCTAAGTGGTTAACATGTGCCTGCAGCTTGTCCCATTAGGGTTTTATTAAATAACTTTTAAGCTGGAAATACGGAACACATGTTGGACATGAGGCCATTTATCGGATTAGCTACGGCCTGCATGGAATAAATTTGATTAATAAATGACATATTTGAGGCTGACTCACTGGCTTTTTTTCAGTAAGATCTCAGAGAGGAGGAGAACATCACAGGAAACATAGGAAGATCTCCATCTCCCCTGATAATCCAAAATCAGTTTGACAAACTGTTCTCATTTTAAAACAGATCCCGGGGGGGGGGGGGGGCGCCGCTTTCCTTTTTCTTCAAAAAACGGAAAACAAAATACTTTATAAAAGAAGATGGGTAATAACGGATGTGTCAGGGGAATTGGTGGAACACACAGACTGTTACTCTTCAGGGACTATGTCATGCTATTATTGTGCTGTATGGTAAGAGCTCCCCTTACAGATCTATGAACAGAGTATGTGTCATACTACTATTTTGTTAATAGCTCTCCTTACAGATACAGCGGTACCTTAGATTTCAAGCAGAATTTGTTCCAAACGTATGCTTGGAATCCAAAGCACTCGTATAATCAAAGCGAGTTTCCCCATAGAAGTCAATGGAAACTCAGATAATTCGTTCCACAGTGACTTCTATTGTATGCAGTACCGCATGTGGCCAGAGGTGTGGGGACGCCGGACACTCGGAAACTTGGAAACACTTGGGAACGGAGTGTTTCCGAGCGGCTTCAAGTGCATCCAAGAGGCTCCGAGTGTCACCGGCACCCCCACACCTCTGGCCAAATGCGGTACTGCACACCGCAGAGGCTTAAACCCTGCTTATTTTGTGAGACAGCAGGATTAAAAAAAAAAATAGCTCGTATTGCCTTATTGTTACGCGCAATCCGAGGGGTTACTCTATAAGAAAAGAAGAGGGATAATTCACAAAGGCAGAGCCTCATCTGCCATGAGCATAACAAAACAAAACAAAAAAAACTATCGACTTTGAGGGTCGTAGCTCGGTGACCTGGGGTCACAGAGCAGTCCTACCCCACCACTGGTCAAAATTTGGGGCTCCTACGATCTGTGGTTCCAGAGATACGGGGCTCCTTGTGCAGATTGTAAGAAGCTACATACAGAGTGGCCAGTTTAAATACAAGCTGGACAGGCTTGGAGTCTTGGACCAGTGGTAAAGTACCATTAGCCCAAGCTGTCCAATAAAAATGCTGCAGTGTGGAGGCTGGCCTCTCACTGCACTGTCATAGAAGGGGGCATGTGTCTAAAAGACACATGCTCCCTTCCAGCCCAGCCCTCTTAATTACAAGGAAAAAAACACGGGTTTATGGGTATAAGATTTACCCACAATCCCATGCTTTTCTCAGGCAATTAAGAGGGAGAATTAGAATCTGCTGCTGCTGAAAAGGTACAAGCTAAATCATATTATTATGCTATATGTTATAAGATAATAAATGTATCTATTTTCTGTGAAATTACTGGTTGGAAGTTATAACTTCAAAATACAGTAATTTTTCCATTAAGCCACCTGCTTGTGAACACTTTTTGCAAATATAGTAAATTACCTTAAAAACAAATATATAATAATTATTTGTATATTACTTACAGAATTGGCCACCCTTCTCTCCTACATGTGATAATCATCATTGTTTTGTTAGAAAATTACTTAGAACCTCTAAACAAACATACATATATATATATATATATATATATATATATATATATATATATATATATATATATATATATTTTTTTTAGCAGACACACTAGGGAATAAAATGGTGATCATTGCAACTTTTTATGTTACACAGTGTTTGCGCAGCAATTTTTCAAATGCATTTTTTTTTTTAAAGAAACTGTTTCATGAATAAAAAAAAAAAATAAAAAATAAAAAAAAAAAAACACTAAGGTTAGCCTGATTTTTTTGTATACTACAAAAGATTATGCTACGCCGAGTAAATAGACATCTAACATGTCGTGCTTTAAAAAATTGCACACGCTCGTGGAATGGCGCCAAACTTCAATACTTAAAAATCTCCATAGGCGGCGCTTACATTTTTTTTTTTTTTACAGATTACATGTTTAGAGTTACAAAGGAGGTCTAGTGCTAGAATTATTGCTCTCACTCTAATGTTCGAAGTATGTAACCTGTGTGTATCTGGCTTTGATACTATCCAGTGCCTCACCAGCCACTGACCTCACAGCAAGTTCCCGCACTTTAAACGGCTTCCCATCCACCATAAAGACATATACGTCCTTGGATGGGAGCAGTAATATCTTTGTCTTTGTTGCAGCAATCATCAAGATATTTTTATTTCATTTCTTTTTTTTTTTGTCGGCGATCCCCTACAAAGTTGATTGGAGCGGTTATGTAGCCACTCGGTCACTTTTACAGGTTGCCACTGCCTTTACTGGGCTCTCCTGAGCGGTCAGGGAGCCCAGTAAGGATGCGATCACCTACAGTGCCTTGCGAAAGTATTCGGCCCCCTTGAACTTTTCAACCTTTTGCCACATTTCAGGCTTCAAACATAAAGATATAAAATGTTATTTTTTTGTGAAGAATCACCAACAAGTGGGACACAATTGTGAAGTGGAACAAAATCTATTGGATATTTTAAACTTTTTTAGCAAATAAAAAACTGAAAAGTGGTACGTGCAAAATTATTCGGCCCCTTTACTTTCAGTGCAGCAAACTCACTCCAGAAGTTCAGCGAGGATTTCTGAATGATCCAATGTTGTCCTAAATAACTGATGGTGATAAATAGAACCCACCTGTGTGTAATCAAGTCTCTGTATAAATGCACCTGCTCTGTGATAGTCTCAGGGTTCTGTTGAAAGCGCAGAGAGCATCATGAAGACCAAGGAACACACCAGGCAGGTCCGTAATACTGTTGTGGAGAAGTTTAAAGCCGGATTTGGATACAAAAAGATTTCCCAAGCTTTAAACATCCCAAGGAGCACTGTGCAAGCGATCATTTTGAAATGGAAGGAGTATCAGACCACTGCAAATATACCAAGACCTGCCCGTCCCTCTAAACTTTCAGCTCAGACAAGGAGAAGACTGATCAGAGATGCAGCCAAGAGGCCCATGATCACTCTGGATGAACTGCAGAGAACTACAGCTGAGGTGGGAGAGTCTGTCCATAGGACAACAATCAGTCATACACTGCACAAATCTGGCCTTTATGGAAGAGTGGCAAGAAGAAAGCCATTTCTCAAAGATATCCATAAAAAGTCTCGTCTAAAGTTTGCCACAAGCCACCTGGGAGACACACCAAACATGTGGAAGAAGGTGCTCTGGTCAGATGAAACCAAAATCGAACTTTTTGCCCACAATGCAAAACGATATGTTTGGCATAAAAGCAACACAGCTCATCACCCTCAACACACCATCCCCACTGTCAAACATGGTGGTGGCAGCATCATGGTTTGGGCCTGCTTTTCTTCAGCAGGGACAGGGAAGATGGTTAAAATTGGAGGGGAAGATGGATGCAGCCAAATACAGGACCATTCTGGATGAAAACCTGTTGGAGTCTGCAAAAGACCTGAAACTGGGGGCCGAATACTCAAGGGGGCCGAATACTTTCGCAAGGCACTGTATCTGCAGTTCATACAATTACACATTAATTAAGTACCATCTTCCTATTTATCATAAAAGAATAAATGCACCCAGCCTGTTTTTTTTTGTATCCTTACTGAGGTTCTCTTATTATCTGCTTCCCATCCCATTTAAAAAAAAAATAAAAAAAAATGTAACACTCTTTTATCTTTACATTTTTTATATCAACTTTATTGCCATCACAAGGGATAAACAAAATCCCTTGTGATAGCATGGGCCACGACAGGTCTTAAAGCGGGAGTCCGACGTTTTTTTTTTTTTTTTAAAAGCCAGCAGCTACAAATACTGCAGCTGCTGACTTTTAAAATAATGACACTTACCCGCCCAGCGTTCCCGCAATGTCGGCATCGTCTCTCGGGTGCTGCCGCCGCCATCTTGGGTATGGGAATCAGGAAGTGGAGCCTTTTCGGCTTCATTTCCCGGTTCCCTACTGCGCATGCGCGAGTCAGGATGGTCCCCGCTGTCTCTGGGATCCGTGTGTTTCCCAGCAGGCAGCGGGGGACCTTCGGAAAGGGGCGTAGATTCTGCGGAAAGGGGCGTACCTTCTGCAGAATCTATGCCGAAAGTGGGTGCAGATACCTGTACTGTACAGGTACCTGCACCCCCCTCCCCCCTGAAAGGTGCCAATTGTGGCGCCGGAGGGGGGGAGGGTTCCAATGAGCGGAAGGTCCACTTTAGGGTGGACCTCCGCTTTAATTATGGAGAGATTTGGGATCTCCAATGCAGCCGATCAGACACAGATCGGTCTGATCGGCTGTTTCACTGGCTGGCAACAGCCAGGTAAACAAAGAATCGAAACCGTAAGTGACGGAATCCTAGTCGCTTCTAGTTCATGACCTCACAGAGAGCGAGGAACAGTATCAGTTCCTCTCTGTTCAATGCATCAGATGCCTCCGGTTGAAGTGTTCCCAGGGGGTCCCTGATTGGATGGGAGAGCCCAGGAATGGACCTCCTTTTTGCCACTGTAGAAGTAATTGAGTGGCTCTATAGCCACTCAAATCACTTCTACTTTACATACCATTGGCTGCTGAAAATGTTGATAAAGTGATGATGCCTGCAGGTGCCGGTATCATCCCAGTATAACCACTGAAATTCCAAGAGGTCATATAACGTCCTACGGAGGTGAAGTGGTTATAAAACAAATGCACCCAGCCTGTTTTTTCTTTTTTTTATTATCCTTTTAGAGGATATATTATTATAAAATGAAGACACAGTTTGCCTTTCATGCCAGGGTTCATGGAGGACACAAGTAGCAGACTAGTGGAATGTTGTACCTGCAGTAGTTTATGCTCCAGAGTGGCCAGCTCCAAGTACTGCACATCGTCCCGGGACACGCGGTCCAATCGATCCCGAACTTCTTTCAGCTTTACCTGCTGGCGTTCGGCGTTCTCGCGGGCCTCTCGCACTATCCCACGGGCCACCATGAAGTCTTTCTCTGCCTGAGGATTGAATATTTGACATAGGATGTTGTTCTTCATTACACTGTAGTCTCAGAATACTCAATGAAAAGGTTTAGTTTCAATAAATCAAAGATTGTGTTGTACCTTTGTAGTGATTTTTTTGTTGCTCACAGTAAAGCTGGCCATACACTAGTAGATTTTCTTCAAACTTTTTCATTTTAAGAACATTTGCTTCATTTTCTAATAGTTAATGAGTTCAGAACAATGTTCGTTTTCAACCATAATGATGAGAAAATTTAGGAGTAGGATGGAATTTTTTTTTTTTCTTGAACGAACGTGGCTTCCACTAGGGAAAGTCCATTCAATCCAAAATCAAATGTTAAAAGCCATCTAAATTTTGAAGTACTTTCCAACGACATTTGTCAACTCATTGAATACTAATATGAACTTTTAGGCAAACAACTGTTAAAAAATCTACTAGTGTATGGCCAGCATAAAGAGGAGCTCCAGGCTCCTGTGTAAAAGTCACCAGCAAAAAAAGTGTAGCTGCTGAGTTTTGATAAAACAGCCACTTACCTGCCCCACGATCCAGCGGTGGGCTCACCCCAGTCATTCCCACATCTCATCTTCTGTCTTTGGTGCCAGCATCTTAAAAGGGAGTTGGAAAGTCAGAAGTTTAACTTAATGCATTCTATGCATTAGGATAAAAATCCTTCTGTGTGCAGCCCCCCTAATACTTACCTGAGCCCCATCTCTATCCAGCGATGTCCACAAGTCTCTCGGCCATCCGGGGCTCACCTCTCGATTGGCTGACACACAGCAGCGGTGCCTTTGGCTCCCATGGCTGTCAATCAAAGTGAGTTAGACAATCAGAAGAGACAGGGGGCAGCCAAACAACAACTCAATGTCTGAAAGGACACACTGAGCTGCAGCTCGACTCGGGTGCTTCCATAGCAAGCTACTTGCTGTGGGGGCGCTCGACAGGAGGGAGGGGCCAGGAGCACAGAAGTGGGACCAGAGAAGAGGAGGATCTGGGCTGCTCTGTGCAAATCCTCTACAACAGAGTAGGTAAGTACAACTTGTTTGTTATTTTTTTTTTATTATTAAAACAAGACTTTAAATCACTTTAAAGAGAAAGTAAACCCTGATGGGTTTTACTTCCACTATTTTTACCAGCAAAGTAAAAGCATAATGAGCCAGTGTGCATCGCATACCAGCCCATTAGGTGGCACCTAGCTACAAACGAAACCTGTGATGGCCCCATCCATCTTTGCCCCTCTTCCTTCTGGGGCTGCGCACTGCGGCTCTGTGACTGGCGTGCACGTGGTAGCCATCAGTCATAGCACTTGCAAGTGAAGAAACGCCACAGAAGGCTGCTGAGAGGAGGGAACTGAGAGAACTAAGCTGCTGCATCACTGCTGAGAGAGGAGGAGCAGGAGCTGAGCTGCTGTGTCACTGCTGGGAGGGGGGGGGGGGACAGGAGGAGCTGAGCTGCTGCATCACTACTGGGATGGGGGGACAGGAGGAGTTGATCTGCTGCATCTCTGCTGGGATGGGGGGACAGGAGGAGCTGCTGCATCTCTACTGGGATGGGGGACAGGAGGAGCTGAGCTGCTGCATCACTACTGGGATGGGGGGACAGGAGGAGCTGAGCTGCTGCATCACTACTGGGATGGGGGGACAGGAGGAGCTGAGCTGCTGCATCACTACTGGGATGGGGGGACAGGAGGAGCTGAGCTGCTGCATCACTACTGGGATGGGGGGACAGGAGGAGCTGAGCTGCTGCATCACTACTGGGATTGGGGGACAGGAAGAGCTGAGCTGCTGCATCCCTGCTGGGAGAGGGCAAGCAGGAGAACTTGAACTGTTGTATTACTGCTGGGAGAAAGGGCAGGAGGAGCTGAGCTGCTGTATCACTGCTAGTGATCTACAAGGATGTTTGGCCCCTCCTCCTTCCAGAAGGCTTCACCGCCGATGCCTACACCTGATGCAGAATGAAGAACTGGCTTGGGTGTTGACATTGCTGGATACCTGGACAGGTTAGTGTCCTTATATTAAAAGTCAGCCGCTACAGTATTTGTAAATGCTGACTTAAAATTTTTGGGGGGGGAGACTGGAGCTTTAATTTCCATCAGTGTATGTCCGGATTTACACAGGGTTTGGACCACCCAGCTCTGACAAAGTAATGGTAAAGCAGGGGGGTGAGTATATATGGGTGGTGGTGACTGTTTTTCCAAGAGATTTTGGGGGAGATTTCCCTTAACTGGAGAGTGCAAAATCTGGTGCAACTCTGCATAGAAACCAATTGGCCTCCCGCTTTAAATGTCAAAGTTTAATCGCATAAGCTGAAGCTAGAAGCTGATTGGTTACTATGCACAGCTGCACCAGATTCTGAGTGCTCCAGTTTTAGTAAATCTCCCACGCTGTCACGTTGCCTTGAATGAGCAAAGAGACAGCGTCTCTCGAGAATCTACATATTGAGAACAGTGACCTGGCACTCCTTTTAATAGAAATACCAGGATTCCCTTTAAAGCGGTTGTAAAGTATTTTTTTTTTTACTTTTACCTCCAGGTAAGCCTATAATAAGGCTTACCTGTAGGTAAAAAAAATATCTCCTAAACCTGTACGGTTTAGGAGATATCCCCCTCGCAATGAGCTGCTGACTTCAGTGGCGCATGCGCACAGGGGTTTCTTGGCTGGAAGCCCGGCAGACGCCGGACCCTGCCGGGAAGAAATATCCCGCGCCCATGCGGCAGAGCTGCGATATCCGGAAGACACGCCGAGGGAACATGTCAGCTCCCTCTGCGTGGATCGGGCGAGATGTCAGGGTCTCGTTCTAAGGTAAGTATTTCATAACGAGCTAGTATGCGGTCCAAAAAAAATAAAAAATTTCAGCGGGTTTACTACCGCTTTAAGTTAATTCGAATAAAATAAAATGATTTCACCTCTGCAACATTTCCCTGAGCTTCTCTAACTTCTACAAGGCCCACAAACTCTTCATATCGGTCCCACCAGTTCTTGGCCGTAGTGGACACGGCCTGCATTGTGTTTCTGCCCATTGTCTTCCCCACATCCTTCCATCGCTGCAAGGGGCTCACACCGGGATCCTCCGCAGGGGGTTTGGTGTCGGGAAGTTTAGACGCAGGAGAACAAACAGTCCTAATACAGAGACGGGTGACTCGACTTCTAAGAAGAGGGGACTGGCGAGAAGGTCTTATAGAGCTAATGACACAGATGTGGGTCATCCTGAGATGCTATAGAATTACGCAACACCTGCAAGTAAAACAGATACAAGTTATTTTTCGCTCTAAATTTTTTTATAAATTATATATATATATATATATATATATATATATCACACACACTTTTTTTTATTATTTATATTTTTAAATTCATTTAGTTTTACAGCAGAAAAAACAGCAGCATGTCCCTAGCATTAAAAACATTGTCAGTAGACATGTGCACTGTAAAAAAAATTGTTTGTTTTCAGTTTCCTTTCACTAATTTTTTTACTTTTTTCGGAAATCCGAAAATTCGATTTTCACATTTTCACACTTCCGAATTTCCGTAGTTCTAAAATTCTAAAATTTCAAAAATCTGAAAAAAAGAAAGCAAATCAGAAATATTCAAAATAATAATGAACTATTAAATTATAGGTATTGGAATTAAGTTTTTGAACATAACCAATAAAAATGTATCTGAATTTACGAATTATCCGAAATAAAGAATGCCACACCTAAACAAATGGAATGGAACAAAATTAATAATAATAATAATAATGTTTTATTATTATTATTATTATTAATTATTATTTGTTCTGTTCTATTCGTTTAGATGCGGCATTTGTCATTTTAGAGAATTCGTAACTTTGGATAAATTCGTACTCTTTACGTTCACAAACAGCTAAATTTGAAAGGAAATTCCAATACCTATAATTTAATAGTTCATTATTTAGAATATTTCTGATTTGTTTTCTTTTTTTCAAATTTTCAAATTTACGAATGCTGAAAATCTGAAAATTCGGAATTTGAAAATTTGGAAATTCGAAAATTTCTGAAATTGAAAGATTTCGGAAATATTGGAATTAACGAATTTGTCAAAATTTGTTAAAAAGTACCAGTTACTTACCGGTAACTGTCTTTCTGGGAAATCTTCCAGGACGGCACACCTGAGAGATGAGAGGCTCCTCCCTACAGGAAACACAATCAATCGACAGCTGTTTTAAGTCCCCACCCTTCCCCTTGATCCTCAGTTTGTAGAGAAGTAACTCCTGAACCAGGTTCACAAGGGAAATCATTCCTCATAGGTACTCACCTTCTAGTGTTCTAGAATTTTCCCTCCTCCAACGGGCGGGAAGTAGGCCTGCCGTCCTGGAAGATTTCCCAGAAAGACAGTTACCGGTAAGTAACTGGTACTTTTCTCAAGTCATCTTCCAGGACGGCACACCTGAGAGGATAAACAAGTACCTCAGGCCTACCTTAGGGTGGGGCCACTGCAAAACCCTCTTGGCGAACCTTGGCTCTGCAGTGAGCTTTACCTCCATTCCATACGCTCATATGCTTGATGAAGGCATCTTAGCTGGATCATGCGGCTGATCTGCAGGTCTGCTCCACAGATGTTCCTGCCTTTTCCGCTTCAGATGCAGTATCTAGGTGAAATGGGCTCTTAAAAATGGAATCAGAAAACATGTTAAACTTGTAGGTTAGCAATGTTGCCTATCTCACACATCTAACAACCATGGCCTATTATGCCTGTAGGTGCTACTTAGAACCACTAAAAAGATAAATAAGAGACCTGTGTAAGACAAGGACACTACATTAATCAATAAGAGGGCCTGTCTTAACACTATCCTGTTGAGGGAAATAAAACTGCTTCCTTTTTATCTTTATGTCAGCAAAAGACTAAAGGGAAGCCTACTTAAGGGAAATAGATTAACAGAAGCTTGAACCCTGGGTTTAAGGCACGCCCCAATCTATGTCCTTACTTACGCCTGAGAGCCTTCTTCAGGAGATTAAAGTCCCTAGCAGGAGTAGACTACCCATATTGCTATGTCTAGTTTTGCTAAAAGGGCAAAATGAAGGCCATGCACCGAGCCGAAACCTCTTCGATCGGGTATACATCTTTATACTTCATCCTTAGGCCCTAATACTCCTCTGAACAGAACTCTCCAAGTTCTTACTAAACAGGGCGATTCATTATCCCCTTCCTCCAGTGTCCCATAACCCTACAGGGCTTCAACCCTAGGAAATGGTTCTGGCATCCCTGAATGCAAGTGGTCAAGGTTTTCTGACATGTGACAGCTGCAGCCCGAACTCCTGGCCCCTCCATGGAAAAGAAGGCTGAAATACAAAAAGGTGATACATGCATTATTAATATCACAAATAAAATGATCATAGATTGTGGGCACGGCACAATAGATTTAGACAGAAAGGACACAAGCATAGACAACAATGTTGTGTGCCTGAGTGTGACTAGCTAAACCAATATATCAAATATGGGAAGAGACCCAAATCTGAACCTCAACGTAGACAAACAGTCCTCATAGTCTGGTTTTCTGATGTGCTGCCAAGACGTAAAAACATTAAGACTCAAGCAAACCCTAAATGCTGCGTATTTCTTTAGTGCAGCTAGCTAGGTCATAACTGATATATAAATACGGAAAGGACAGGAACCCCCTTTACTGTTGTGCTTTACCTATGTACAGCAAAACAAGGCTATAAAGACAGAAAGACCCAAACTTCTATGTTGTGTATTTCTGACAAACCACCACAGTTATAAGATTAATATGAACACCAACTCCCGTGTTGTGCATTTTTGCTATGCCACAGGGAAAAATATGGAACACAAGACAATCCTTTCTGTCATGCACTTCTGTAGTGTAGTTCAGATAGAACCAACACTGAGAAAGGACACAAGCAACCTGCAGCATTGTGTTTTTCTGAAACAGAAAGCACCAACAAGCTTCAATCTTGAGTATTTCTGCTGTGCAACAACATAAAAGCAGACAGCCTTTACAGCTGCAATCTTTCTGGTCTGCTGCAAAATAAAACAATAACGTCATGATGAGTATTCCTGCTGTGTAGCAAAACCTCAATCAGAAGGGACAGATAAGTTTAGGGTTCCCACACCCGTGCGACCCAACCTGCGACTTGGGACTGCAAGACGCATGAGAAGTCATATACTATGGCTTCCAATGGGTACCATTTGTGTCTGTGCGACACCAGCAGTCCCTGATTCCTGGATCCACAGACCTCAAGATTACACAGGTCGCAGGGAAAAAAAAAACAAATAGCAATTTTCAGGTCGAATAAGTAAGGGGTCCCCAATGCTGTGACTCCCTGGAGGATTGCAGCCAACAAACCCCTGCTGTGTATCCCTAAGATGCAGAAAGGTAGATCCATGAGAAACACTGCTTAGCCTGATATACAAACGATAAGGCAGTAAATATAGGACATACAGGACACAAACATTCAATCTTTGTGTATGTCTGATGTGTAGTAATATACCAATACTGAGCAGAGAGGCCACCATCCTCAATGTGTCTCTCAGCTGAGCAGCAAAAACAAAATCAGAAAAAGACAAGCAATCTTCACTGCTGTGTCCTTTCTGATAGGCAGCCAATAAGGCAGTATATGCAAGACATAAAAGAACAGACAACCTTCAATCTTGTATATGTCTGATGTGCAACAATATAACAATTCTGAATAGAGATAGCACATCCATATTGAAGCGATTTGGCCTTGCGACTCAACATGTCAAATCGCATGGCTAAAATCAGCACAACACCACTTTGTGGTGCTACATGGATTACCAAAGGCAGTATATGTACTACACCTGGCAGGGGTTCAATTTGTATTTCTACTAAGTAGCCCAACAAATTCGAACCATCAATTTTCACTGCTGCCTTTCTGATAAGGCAGTAATACAGGACACAAAACCTCACAGACCTTAATGCTGTATAAATCTGATGTGCAACAATAAAACACTATGAATAGAGATAGCACATCCATATTGAAATGATTTGTCATGCGACTCAACATGTCAAATCGCATGTTTAAACTCGGCAGCCATTGCTGTTAATAGCACTGTCTGAATCAGCACAGCGCCACGCAAATCAGGACCATCAGACTTCACTGCTGCCTTTCTGATAAGTAACCAACAAGGCAGTAAAACAGGACACAAAGCCCCACAGACAGACCTCAATCTTGTGTATGTCTGATGTGCAGCAATATAACCATTATGAGCAGAGATGTCACCAGACTCAATGATGTGCATTTCTGCTGTGCAACACAAAACCAGAAAGTACAGACCACCTTCACTGTTGTATTCTTCTGATCTGTAGCCAAACAAAGCAGTACCTTTAGTATATAAAGGACAGAAAACAAGCTTCAGTGCAGTGCATTTCTGATGTACAGCAATATAGTCCTTATTAAGCAGAGATGTCACAAAGCTCAATGTGTATTTCTGCTGTGCCACAAAAACATCCCAGCAAGCACAAACCTTCACTACTGAGGTCTACTGGTGTGCAGCCAATGAGGAGTCATGGTCTATCCCTTTATGAAATAACCAGCAGGCAATTTATTTCATAGGCATAGCCTGGGCTGTAGATACTAAACCTTCACCACCAGAGAAGGAACAGATCCTAAAATGGTTGGACACCCTACTATTAGTAGTAGTTGTTGTCCTACCTTACCTCCATAGACTGAGCAAACGCTAGCCAGCACATATCCAGGTGGTGCTGATTAGCAACTAAAGTCTCAATGAGCCCAGCCCTAGAGACCAATTTAAGACCTCTCTAGAAGAGGTGGTTACCAGTTTAGCCTGGGAGGTAAATAGCTATTTGCAGGCTTCAAGCAATCAATTATGTAGCTCTTGCATAGGTTTGCACAGAAAATCCTCAATTAAAAGGATGTAGGGAGCGATCTATGGTGAATCGCCTTTAGATCTGCCACTGAGTGGATTGTAGCCCAAACCAATAAAAAAAGTTTCTTCTTACCTCCTACACTATAATATAAACACAGTGTAAAGGTGGAGTGGGAGGTTGGAGCTTATGAAAGTTAACTATAGCAGGCAACCCCCAAAAGGAGGATCTGTGACAAGGGAACCCCTACTGTGCCACACAGTAGCTTGGTCTCTGCCCATCCTTGAATGTTAGGTCAGCTTTTAAACATTGTGAAGCAACTTCAGATTCCTAGCAGCTGGGCTAATAGGGCCGGTAACCTAGTGCACCTGCTGACCAGGGGAGCTTCTGAATCCACCAACCACTGCCCAATTAATAACCTGTTCAGTGGTATACCTGGCCTGTAAGTAACTTTGTATCTACCAGGTCCCCTCTGTACGCTATATTCATCCCTACTAAATGTACCACAACTGGGCATGTAGGGAGAGGCTGGCAACCTACTGCTGCGATAACCACAGTGTCTCTGCTGTAAGAGGGAGCTGTGGCTGGTGGTTTTAGCAGTGGCGTCTGCGCTATTTGTATCCCGACCCCAAGTTCTGCACTGCACCAGTCAGTATATACACGGGGAAGGGGGAGCAATGGCCTACCTACCTCTTTCTCATCTGAGGTGGTTTAGGCACACTCGTTCCTCTGCACCACCTGTCCACCATACAGCTTCTCTGATGTAAGAGGGGCTGCAGCTGGTGTTTTTAGCAGAAGCTTAAGGGCTATTTGAATCCAGACCCCAGGTGAGATCTCAAATGCCCAGGAACCCTCTGGCTGGAATTGGGGATTTTGCAGCTAATTTCCCACGGCAAAAGGAAAGTAAAGTACTCACCGTTGTCGTCTTCCTCTTTTTGCCACAGCCAGCGGGCTTGCTTTTCCATCCTTATGGTCCACACGCAAGGAGGATAGCCGCCAAAGTGCTCCCCCCCCCCCCCCCCAACTGCTGTCCCCATAGGGAGGTGCTAGGTTAGGCTGTGTCCTGCACTGTACCAGTCAGTCAGTCTATATACATGGGGGGGGGGCAATGCCTTCCATTCCTCATTCCCATCTTCATATCTGAGGTGGTTAAGGCAGACATACACCGTAGTAAACTGGTGCCTCCTCGCTCTAGAGAAAGGAGGATGTGGGCGCCTGCTCCTACTGACTCTCAGCCTTCCCTCCTGGGTAAGAACGCCGCTGCCATTTTCCCGAAGTTTGAAAATGACGCGGGTGCTTGTTGCCACGCCCTCTCCGGCAGCCCACGCGAGCTACCGGGGACCCAGGAGTCGGGGACAAGATCCCCCTGGAAAGAACCGATGGCCAGCACCCCCGTCTGAACAGCCACCTGTACAGGTAAGGAGGGGGAGACAGGATAATGGCCCCTGAAGTTCTGGGTACACCACTGTACCCAGGGTCCTTCAGCTCTCAGGGGGGCTCTTCCAATTTCTGCTGCCCGCCCTGAGGAAAAGATAGGGGAACCCCCCAGGAAGGACAAGAATATCCTACCAGACCCAGAGGCTTCCCAGGCTTGTGGTCCGGCTCCCAGGGGGAGACCACCAGCCCCAGGCTTCGGGTCATTTGGAAAAAAACAAACAGTTTCGCTGTGTAGGGAGAAACACAATCAAAAACTGAGGATCAAGGGGAAGGGTGGGGACTTAAAACAGCTGTCGATTGATTGTGTTTCCTGTAGGGAGGAGCCTCTCATCTCTCAGGTGTGCCGTCCTGGAAGATGACTTGAGAAAAAACGAATTCGGAACTAAACCAATTGCACAGGTCAAAGCAAGTGTGATTTCATCTGTGGCTTGCCGACATCTGTGAGACTTCATGCAAGTCACACATGAAATCGCCAAAAATAGTGCAGGAACCTTTTTAAAAAAAAAAAATCGATGCTAGTCAGAGCTGCACCAATTTGAACGGTTCCATTGGCACAAACAGGATGCGGCTTGTCATGCAACTTTAAACTGTCAAAACGCATGACAGGTCGCACTGGTGTGAATCGGAGCTAACCCCTTAAAGTCCAGGATGTTTATAAATGGCCTAAGGACAGCGGGTTGTTAACATACTACACTATTGTAGTCTTTATGCTGTTCTTTTCGGCCTTACTTCAGTACAGTTTTGCTCGCCCTCCTCTCTTCGAAAAGTTGGCTGCACCGTCCTCATTTGATTAGTATTGGGGCTTGTTCCCAGGTGGCTGAGCCGCAGTTTAACACCCCCCGCCCCCCAAATGCCCACCTGTAGAAGGGCATGCAACCAGCAAAAGCAAACATGAAACTGCCCGTTGCATTTGGCAGGCAATGCGGGTGAATGAGGTTGTGCCGCAACCACCCTGTGACCACATGCAATGCACGCGGTTGTGGTTCTGCATTGCATTGAAACAGGTGTTTGAGGAGACATGTCACCTTCTCACCACTACAGATGAGCTCAGGAGACTTCCGACATGAGCCTGAACTTGAAAGCTGTCAAACTCGACAGCCAATCATAGACGGTGGAAGTATTCTCTGTCCCCCAGCCGCACGTATGCGAGGGGCATGCACTAAAAAAGAGCCCTTGGCTATATAATAATTAGCATCTAACTATATCCATCCAGACATTTCTCTTTTGCTAATACTATTATATGTCAGAATCATCTATTACCAGGACTAGGGACCCTTTTCCTTACAATTGTCTTTTCCTTCTCTCTCTTTCCCTTCCTGCCGCAGTGTTTGGTTTATTCATTCCCTAATAAAAACACTAGGGGCGCACCGATACTAGTATTGGCATCAGTGCCGATACTGAGTATTTGTACAAGTATCGGTACTCGTGCAAATGCATCAATACGTGAAAACTATACTTTCAGGCTCGGTTCTTTGGGCTGTCAGTGGGTCTCCCCGGTGTTAAAGAAGCTCGGTAATTGGAGCCGTCAAAAAAATAAATAGATAAAAAATAAAAACAGCCGGCAATGTTTATTAACAACATTGCTCAGCCCTGAAACACTAAAATAAAAAGAAACACTGTTTATTTTTGTAGCTTTCCGTTTCCTCATCTGCAGATCAAAGGGATGAACAAATGTTCCTCTGTTTAACCCCTTAACCCCTAATTTACTCTAATCAGCCTTAAAGTGGTTGTATAGCCTTTTTTGGGACTTTTACCTACAGGGAAGCCTATAAGGCTTCCTTGTAGGTAAAAAAAAATCTCCTAAACCTGTACGGTTTAGGAGATATTCCCCTCGCAATGCGCCGCTGACTGCAGCGGCGCATGCGCACAGGGGATTCCCGGCTGAAAGCCCAGCAGACTACGGGCGCTGCCGGGAAGAAATCTCCAGCGCGCATGCGCGGGAGTGACGATTTTGCGGCTCCGGCCACTCACAGTGCCAGAGCCGCGATACCCGGAAGAAACGCAGAGGGAACATGTCAGCTCCCTCGGCGTGGATGGGGCCGGGATGTCAGGGTCTCGTTCTGAGGTAAGTATTTCATAATGAGCTAGTATGCGGTGCATACTAGTTCATTATGCCTTTTCCTTTGCATGTAGAAAAAAAAAAACATCCGCGGGTTTACTCCCGCTTTAACTCCCTATTCTCCTCCATTTAATTATTATTTTCCTGTTTTTTTCTTTTATTCACGTCTATTTTATAAACGATAAATAATACATTTTTTTTGTTCGCTTTGTTAGCGAATATTTTTACACATTTCACATTGAAAAAGCGCTAAATGAAAAAAAAAAAAAAATCTATTTATTTCATTTGTAAATAACTTTTCAATGCTTTGTACCATTGCTGACAGCTGAAGTTAAAACAAAACAGTTGCGGTTGGAATCGGCGAATACTAAAAAATGTATCGGTACTCGTACTCATTGTAAAAAAAAAAATGGTATGGGTGCATCCCTAACCGATACATTTAAAAAAAATAAAAAAAATAAAAAATCAGCGAGTATGAATACTTTCAGATCAAGCGCTCGCCAATACCGAGTACTGATACTCTAAGGTGCGATTTGTGCCAAAATGAATGGCCTCAAATATCGCTGCAAAGAATTGCACTCGATTTGAACAGGAATGCGGTGCGATTCCTGTCCAAATCACATGTTTTTCACACCGCTCCTGTGTGTACCCCAGGCTCATCATAGTGATTTCAGCATGGATGCACACAGGAGTGGTGCGGGGAAAAGCGCATTTGATTGGAACAGGAATCGCACCGCAGTCTTGTTCAAATTGCATGCGATTCTTATCAGTGTGATTTGAGTCCATTCATTTTTGTATGGGCGTAAATTGCATTGCAAAGTATTGGTTTTGGGTATTGGAGCATTTTCACAAACACGAGCACTGGTGAAAATACTCGGCATCAGTGCATCCCATGAAAGAAAACACCATGGTGCTTCATTTTGTTCATTTATTTTTGTCCGTGGTGGTGCAAAACCTAGAGCAAAAAAAAAAAAAAAACGTAAGTGAACAAAAAACATACATGCTTCGCACATTCTGGTCAGGGCGACAGTAGCGCGCCACAGTGCACACCCTCACTGAATGGAGAGTTCCATAAATGTGGGGGTGGGGACATTGTTCACTCTTCTACTTTATAGAGAATTGGGCTGGAGGATCTGACACATGTAGAGCCCAGAAGTTTGGGATGGATATATATATATATATATATATATATATACACACACACACTTACACACCCACACTACACAACATCCCAGGGTATGGGTGCTGACACACCACCATGTCTCCCGTCACTTATGACTTATAGAGTGCAAGCTAAGAACATTATACAAATGTCACAGAACATACAAATAAGCACAATAACAGGAAATGCTGGAAAATAGTGATGACCCCTCTGAGTCTATAACAGCATAACAAGCTGTCAGTGTCTCCTGTATATGACATTACACATTGCTCTGTTACCTGACTTCATCAAAGGCTGGTCCTGGGTCATTTCTCTGTCCTGTGAGCCCTGCAATGGTCTACAGTCCGCTTCATCCGAATGACAGAAGGGTTACTCTGCACTCTATACACTTCCTACAACTACTGGGTGTACCAAGATGGCGGCCCAAGCATTTCCTGCACTGGGTGGCACTGCCATAGTCAGGGTATTTTCTTAACAGAATTTGCCTAACGTCATTTAAGTAAACATAGCAAGCTGAGTAACTACAAGGACTAAATCAAAGTGTGAAAAGCCACGATTGGCGTACCAATATGGCCGAATTCCTATAGCAAATAGCTTTAGCTAATTCAATGTATAGGAGTACCAATATGGCCACATTCCTACTTCCGGCGGTGTAGTGTCACAGTTTGATGCCTATCACAGGATGGTGCGGAAGTGACGTTGTTGCGTACTGCGCATGCGCGATGCGCTCCAAACGCTCGCGCCGTGCGTTCCAACATAGTTTCGGCAATACAGTTCAGCGAAACCATCACATAATGTTACGGAAGTGATGTTACACACAACACAAACACGGGCCACGTTGTTGCGTACTGCGCATGCGCGATGCGTTCCAAACACTTGCGCCGTGCGTTCCAACATAGTTTCGGCAATACATTTCAGCGAAACCATCACATAATGTTACGGAAGTGAAGTTACACACAACACAAACACTGGGCCGTTCGTTACAACACTAATACTTCCCTTGTTACCTAGTAGGTTTTGCATTGCTGGGACTTGTAGTGCCTATCCTGAGCTACATGCTTCAATGTTCAGTGTCCTCATCCCTATCCCCATGCTTCAATGTTCAGTGTCCATCCTTATCCCCGTGCTTCAATGTTCAGTGTCCTCATCCTTATCCCCGAGCTTCAATGTTCAGTGTCCATCCTTATCCCCGTGCTTCAATGTTCAGTGTCCTCATCCCTATCCGCGAGCTTCAATGTTCAGTGTCCTCATCCTTATCCCTGTGCTTCAATGTTCAGTGTCCTCATCCCTATCCCCATGCTTCAATGTTCAGTGTCCTCATCCCTATCCGCGAGCTTCAATGTTCAGTGTCCTCATCCTTATCCCTGTGCTTCAATGTTCAGTGTCCTCATCCCTATCCCCATGCTTCAATGTTCAGTGTCCTCATCCCTATCGGCGAGCTTCAATGTTCAGTGTCCTCATCCTTATCCCTGTGCTTCAATGTTCAGTGTCCTCATCCCTATCCCCATGCTTCAATGTTCAGTGTCCTCATCCCTATCCCCGAGCTTCAATGTTCAGTGTCCTCATCCTTATCCCCGAGCTTCAATGTTCAGTGTCCTCATCCCTATCCCCCTGCTTCAATGTTCAGTGTCCTCATCCTTATCCCCGAGCTTCAATGTTCAGTGTCCTCATCCCTATCCCCCTGCTTCAATGTTCAGTGTCCTCATCCCTATCCCCGAGCTTCAATGTTCAGTGTCCATCCTTATCCCTGTGCTTCAATGTTCAGTGTCCTCATCCCTATCCGCAAGCTTCAATGTTCAGTGTCCTCATCCTTATCCCCATGCTTCGATGTTCAGTGTCCTCATCGAAGCAGGGGGATAAGGATGAGGACACTGAACATTGAAGCTCGCGGATAGGGATGAGGACACTGAACATTGAAGCAGGGGGATAGGGATGAGGACACTGAACATTGAAGCTCGGGGATAAGGATGAGGACCCTGAACATTGAAGCAGGGGGATAAGGATGAGGACACTGAACATTGAAGCTCGCGGATAGGGATGAGGACACTGAACATTGAAGCAGGGGGATAGGGATGAGGACACTGAACATTGAAGCTCAGGGATAAGGATGAGGACACTGAACATTGAAGCACAGGGATAAGGATGAGGACACTGAACATTTAAAGCTTGCGGATAGGGATGAGGACACTGAACATTGAAGCACAGGGATAAGGATGAGGACACTGAACATTGAAGCTTGCGGATCGGGATGAGGACACTGAACATTGAAGCATGTAGCTCAGGATAGGCACTACAAGTCCCAGCAATGCAAAACCTACTAGGTAACAAGGGAAGTATTAGTGTTGTAACGAACGGCCCAGTGTTTGTGTTGTGTGTAACTTCACTTCCGTAACATTATGTGATGGTTTCGCTGAACTGTATTGCCGAAACTATGTTGGAACGCACGGCGCAAGTGTTTGGAACGCATCGCGCATGCGCAGTACGCAACAACGTGGCCGTGTTTGTGTTGTGTGTAACATCACTTCCGTAACATTATGTGATGGTTTCGCTGAACTGTATTGCCGAAACTATGTTGGAACGCACGGCGCGAGCGTTTGGAGCGCATCGCGCATGCGCAGTACGCAACAACGTCACTTCCGCACCATCCTGTGATAGGCATCAAACTGTGACACTACAGCGGCTTCACCTAAAGCCAGCTATTGGAGTACCAATGTGGCCGCGCTCATACCTCTTTGGGTTCAGTGAAGCCAAAGTCTTGGCTTCACACCTGGTTTCAACGCAACGTAATATGATACCAATTTTGCCATTCGTCTGCAACTCTGCATCCGACGCCATGTATGGGAGTACCAATATAGCCGCGCTTCTACATTCGTCAGCTTCCTCAATGTATTAGATGTACCAATATTCCTGCATTTGGCGACTTCAGCTAACTCAAAGTAAATGAGTGCCAGTGTGGCCGAGTTGCCAAATCGCCAGGCTTTAGCTAACGCCATGCATGGGAGTACCAATATGGCCGCACTTCTGTTTAGACGCTGTCATTGAGTACCAATATGGCCGCGCGTTACAAGCGACACTGTTCTATTATTATATCTCTGCCCGTCGGATAATGTGACGGAAGTGACGTTCCGTCAACTGCGCATGCGTTCTACCGCAGCGGCTTTAGGCAGTCATTTTTGGTGTGCTAATTTAATGTATCAGTGTACCAATATGGCCGACAACTTTTTTTTTTCTCTTAAAATATTCCACACAAACAAAGCTTATTACTTTAATAAAAAAAATAGTGTAATATATTCATTGTCAAAATAGTGAACTGGTTATATATAGTGTTCCACGATTAGAAGCGCGAGGCGGAAGTCAGAGCGCGGCGCGCGCAGGCAGTGCAGCGGACACCTATTTCCGGTGCACAGAGGGGTTCTTGTCCTGAAGTCGCGGCAAACATGTCTGGAAGAGATGGTATGTGACTTGAATGGGGGGGTGGCGGGATCCGATGCCATCCTGTGTGTGAGGGATGATAAGGAGGGTGTGGGGAGGTGTACGCGGGCTGTGTGGGGGAGATGAGTGGGAGATGAGGGTGATGGAGAGCGCACACCTCCAATGTCTCTATAGGTGAAGCGGAACTACAATCACCACACAGGTTTCCCACCGGACTGACAAAGAGTCCTTAGGAGAGGGAGAGAGAAGATATAATATCTCATACCCAGATAGAGAGAACCTGTCATCAGGGGATGCTGGAAGTGTCACTATTCCAGGTATTCAGCCCTGTCTGAGCTCCTGTTATGGAGTGTGTGTGTGTGTGTATATATATATATATATATATATATATATATATATATATATATATAAACCACTTTATTAGGTACACGTTGCTAGTACCGGGTTGGACCCCCTTTTGCCTTCATTCTTCGTGGCACAGATTCATCAAGGTGTTGGAAACATTCCTGAGATTTTGCTCTATAGTGACATGATGATGGCGTCACACAGGTGCTGATTTGTTCGCTGCACATCCATGATGCCAATCTCCGGTTCCACCACATCCCAATGTTGCTCTATTGGATGAGATGTGGTGAGTGTGGCGGCCATTGGAGTACAGGGACCTCATTGTCCAGTGGTGAGATGATTGGAGCTTTGTGACATGGGGCATTATCCTGCTGGAAGGAGACATCAGAAGATGGGGACACTGTAGTCATAAAGGGATGGACATGGTCAGCAACAATACTCAGGTAGGCTGTGGTGTGTAAATGATGCTCAGTTGGTACTAAATATCCCCCACACCATTACACCACCACCAGCCTGAGCCGTTGATACAAGGCAGGATAGATTCATGCTTTCATATTGTTTACACCAAATTCTGACCCCACCATTTGAATGTTGCAGCTGAAATTAAAGGGGTTGTAAAGGCGAATTATTATTTTTTTTTTTTTTTTTTTTTTTTTAAATAAACATGTTATACCTCCACTGTGCAGCTCGTTTTGCACAGAGTGACCCCGAACCTGCTCATCTGGGGTCCCATGGCGGCTGTCTCAGCTCCTCCCCGCAAGTAATTCTCATGTTCATGCGAGCTCCCTCACATGGTGAAGTACTTGTGGGCACGCTCCTGTGATACAGCTATAGCCGCTCACTGTATCACTCGGCCCCCCAGGCGGGCCACGTCATTGGATGTGATTGACAGCAGCGCGAGCCAATGGCTGTGCTGCTTTCAATCCAGCCACTCTAGCCAATCAAAGGCCAGGCTGAGCGGCGAAGAGGATGACGTAGGTGAGCGTGGGACTTTCGAGGGGTCAGGTAAGTAAAATGGGGGCTGGAAGGGACGGCACTGTCAGATGTTTTTTCACATTAAGGTGAAAGAATGTTTACCTTTTACAACCCCTTTAAGACTCATCAGACCAGACAACATTTTTTCCAATTTTCTATTCACCAGTTTTGGTGATCCTGTGTGAATTATAGCCTCAGTTTCCTGTTAGCTGACAGGAGTGGCACCCGTTGCTGCTGTAGTCCATCTGCTTCGAGGCTTAATGTGTCGTGTGTTCAGACAATGTAGCACTGCACAATTCTGGCTAAAATGATTTATTTTATTTTTTTGCTTGGAATAAAGATCACGATTCTCACGGCATAACCTTATCTTTCACATTTTATACAAAAAATGGGCTAACTTTATTTTTTCCTTTTTTAAAGAGGGATTCCGCCCAAAAAAAATATTAAAAGCCAGCAGCTATAAATACTACAGCTGCTGACTTTTAATAAATGGACACTCACCTGTCCCGGGTTCCAGCGATGCCGAGGCCGATCAACCGCTCGGGCCTCGGCTGCTGCCGCCGCCATTCTAGGTGAGGGAATCAGGAAGTAAAGCGAATCGGCTTCACTTCCCGGTTCCCTACTGCGCATGCGCGAGCCGCGCCGCGCAATAGGAGATCTCCGTGCTGTCACTGGGACCCGTGTGTGTCCCATCAGACAGCGCGGCAGGGCAGGAAATGGCGTAGACTCCCGTGGGAGTCTATGCCCGGAAGTGGGTGAAAATACCTGTCTTTGACAGGTATCTCCACCCCCCTCCCCCCTGAAAGGTGTCAATTGTGACACCGGAGGGGGGTTCCGATCAGCGGAGGTTCCACTTTAGGGTGGAATCCCGCTTTAAAGTGTGTGTGTGTGTGTGTGTTGTTTTTCCCCCCCCCCAAGAAATTGCACTTGAAAGGCCCCTGCACAAATACAGTGTGACAAATAAAATATTGCAACAACTGCTGTTTTATTCTCTGGGGTCTCTGCTAAAATTTTATTTATTAGTGTAATGGGGGGGGGTGTTAAGTAATATTCTGACACAATATTGGGACCATTGGCAATAATACAGAGATCAATGCTAAAAAATTAAATTTTTTTACTGTAAAAAAGTCATTGGCAGTGAAGGGGTTAATCGCTATGTGGCGCTGTAGGTGTGCCCTAGGGAGCGATTCTAACTGTGGGGGGGGGGGGGCTGGGGTGTGACACGTCACTGATCACAGCTCCTGATCGCAGGGAGAGCTGGTCAGTGTCATTAGGCAGAATGGGGAAATGCTTGTTTACATTAGCATCTCCCCGTTCTTCCTCCTGGCGGGTGCGCCCCTGCAAGCCGCCTCTTAAAGGGCAATGTACAGGTACGCGATTCTGTCTGTAAGTTCCCTTCTGCTGCACTATATCTGCGTGAGGCGGTCAGGAAGAAGTTAATAAATTAACCAATTTTAGAGAATGAAGTTTATCCTTTTAATCTAAAAGAACTAAATGTTACAATGTTTCTCTTTATCTCCACCTGAGCGATTGTCTGTCTGATAAACTTTGCAGACTGCCTGGTTTGTTTGCGTGTGTGTTTTTTTTTTTTTTACCTTTTTGAAAGGAGTGAGCAGAGAACTCTGCACTGAATCAAGGAAATGCTGTATTGAGACCGTGTGGGGGTTGAATCTCGTCTGTCATCCAATCCAACAAGATACTCTGAAAACAGACATCTGGTGATACGTTCACCATTCATCCAGCAAATGGGATTGGATGAAAACAGACAGCCTGTCCGTTTTTCATCCGATCCCCCCCATAGAGGACAGCGGGACTGACGGGTCCGTCTCTGCACAGCGAGCGGAGACGGACTTGTCATCCGCCGGTTTTGCCTAAACAAAAGCTGGTTTGCCTCATCCCTGTAACTGCTACATCTGCTGGAAGAGAGCTTGTTCTTTTGAAAGACAGACTTTCTGTTTGGGTCACTAGATAAAAATAGAAGCAAGCCTAAGAAAGGAAACTAATGTAGCCGTCACATGCAAGAATTGGTAAGCTGCAATATAATGTTTTTTTTTTTTTTTTAAAGCAGTATTTAACCCAAATGTAACTTTATTTGATGTGTACAGAGTGACACTCTATGGCAGTGCGCTGTGCTGCTGTACAGTGACATGTGATCCCGTCCTGTGAGCTGTGAGAAAATGCAGCTCATTGCAGCACACCTCCAAGGGAGGGTGGATTTGAATTAGATGAACTCTGTTAAAATCATAATTTTTAAAGAGCAGCTTTCATCTGTCCCTCAGCGGCTCCTCCTATGACCCGCTGTTGACTCAACGACCATCCCATTCACTATAATAGGAACAGCTGTTGAGGCGGCAGTGACACAACAAGGTGAGGGGCGTGGCGGCAGCAGGTAAGTGGGAAATCCCGCTCGCAGGCGCTGCCATGATGGATCTGAAATGACAGGTGCTCTTTAAATGTCAGGACTTGGTAGTTGGTGTGAATGCATCAATGCAGTGCATGTTATCTCAGCTTGCAAAGCTTGGATTCATGTAACTCTTGCAGAATGCACAGCCTCATGCTACATAACAAAGCTCTTTCATGCTGAATAAACTAAATTTTATTAATATATCGTAAAAAGAAAACTTTTCAAATAGATTTTTACTTCAAAAGCATTTTATTAAACTAAATTTTGGTTAAAAAGAAGAATTTTTTTTTTGTTTTTGTTTTTTATCCACCCTGCCTCCAGGCTGTCTTGTGGTGTGGATAGAAAACAATTGTTTCCTAGCAGTGGGTGGAATCCTTCCAGTGCACTCTGTGGCTATTGCCTGCTTGGAGGATCCAAACGTTGTCTGACCCCCACATAGACCAAGCTATTGAAAAGATTGTCCAATCAGACATCATAATATCTTTGGATAGCAAAACCATTTTAAGGTACCTTTTTTATGTTTTCATTTTGCAGGTGGAAAGAAGAAGCCACTGAAGCAGCCTAAGAAAGCCTCCAAGGATTTAGATGAGGTACTTACCAGTTTGTCTCTCGCTCTGTACAAGTTTGTCCGATGGAGCGTACACACGGTCGGATGTTGCTCCAAAACCGCTAATTTGCATGTTTATTGTCAAAAAACTGAAATATTTTAGGAGGGGGGGGAAGTAAAAACTTATGTGGTTGCATAAGTGTGCACACCCATAACTGGGGATGTAGCTGTGTTCAGAATAAAGCAATCGCGCTTAAACTCATGTTAAGCCCAGGTTCATGCTGAATGCTGGTGTTCTGCCCAAAACTGCCCACCCGTACTGCGCAGGAGCAGCACTTGCACAGTACGGAGGACAAGGGGTCTCCGAAGATGAACAGTGCCTGCGCACTTGATAGTACCTTCTGCCCTGAGTCCAGTTTCAAGCCCCACCATGCAAGTGCACATACAGTATCACTTAGTAACAGGCCCCCTCGTGGGCTTGTTTCGCTCGTCAATTTTTTTTATTCTAACTCTGTGTCCACTTGGATGGTGGGGCTTGAACCTGGACCTTCGGCGTCTCCTTGTCCTCCATACTGCGCAAGCACAGTACAAGGCGGACACTATCCGACGGACAATATTCAAAGCAACATTGGTTTGAGATTGTGTGAGTTCAGCTGAACTCGTACAATCTCAAACCTGCACTTTAGTCAGACTTTGGGGGCGACGATTTGAGAGACATCTGTGCGGGTTCCTGCACAGATGTCTATTGCTATCTCCCTTGAAGTTGCTAAAAAGTAGTGCAGGAACTACTTTTGGAAATTGGGGAGTCGCACCGAGTTGGACGTTGCCTGTAAGAAGTGGAGATTTGACATGTCAAATCAGCCCAATGTGAATGGGGACTAGGAATCAGTACACATCTGCCATCATTTTAAAGTGCCTCTGGTTAACCCCAGATAAAGTTCAGCTGTTCTAGTAGGTCTTTCCTGATATTTTCTTAGTCGTATCGTACAGCAAAAGCCATGGCCCGCAGAGAGCTTCCAAAGCAGTAGAGGCATCTCATAGTTGAAAGGTATCAGTCAGGAGAAGGGTAAAAAATAAATTCCAAGGCATTAGATATACCATGGAACACAGTGAAGACAGTTATCATCAAGTGGGGAAAATGTGGCACAACAGTGACATTACCAAGGACTGGACGTCCCCCCAAAATTGAGAAGAAAAGCTGCAGGAATATCTGGCAAATACTGGCTGTGTGGTACAAGTGACAACAATCTCCCATATTCTTCATATGTATGGGGTAGAGTGGATAGTGGAGATCACCGGAGTAGCGGGGTCTGCTTCAGTGATTTCCAGGGGGGATCCCACAGATATGGTGTATCTACACAGTTACTTTATCCAAGATGGACCATTGTAACTATGTGTAAGAATATACCATACCAGGACCATGGCTGCAGCTGCCCAATCGCTTACACAGGGCTTCCTCCCTCTCCTCTGTGACAAATGAAGCAACAAGTATTTCGTCACTTTCAGTTTATTGTTTTGCTGGCATTCAAATGAATGAGTCGCATTGCAATTGCACAAGAATGCGGACCATGTTCCTGTGTGTTTCAGGTATAAACCGGCCCTTAGAGTATTCCATACATTTACATTTGGCTTTTTTTTTTTTTTTTCCTTGCATGTATTTTTTGCGATCCGATGAGGTCCGCTGTCAGTTTTTCAGGCAGACCACCTCAGATGGTCCATGTATCCCTATGGACCAGCGGCCACCAATTTAATCCGGTCTCCTAAAGCAGAAAGTGAAGGGGAGCCGTCTAGGCGAATCGGAGGGCAGCCGGTCAGTTGCCAACCATAGTGCAGAGCAAGCTCTGTGTCCGCTCTGCAGAAACTGATTGGAAATGGACCTGTCATGTGTCTGTCTGCTCTGCAGGGGATTAACCGGCAGGTCCCCTGCTGAGTAAATCCTATGCTTCCCCATGTGAAAGGGGCCTCGGAGCCAGATCATACCAGGAAAATGAATGTTGTTGGATGTTTACAGCTGTGTCCCTTACTGTGGGCTTAATTGTTCTATGGACAGATGGCTGCTTTGCTCAGCAGGTCTCATCTATAGCTATCTAGTTGCCCATTCAGAGAGAAGTGATGACATAGGCAAGAGCTTCCCAGGAATTGAGGGGCCCTCTCCAGAAAAGGGGGCAGTTGTTTGGACTCTTCACAATTTTAGATGAATTTTGAAAGTGAGGTCACAGATGTGTTTTTTGTGCTATCTCAATGGTACCTTAAAACAGGGCTTGACAAATTTGCTTAGAATCTAGGAGCCAGCTAAAAAAGTTAGGAGCCAGTTATTTCAGTCCTCTGCCCAGTGCCCAGAACTGCATGTCTGGGGCATCGGACAATAAAAATTGCTCATGGCTGATGCCAAGAGAAAAAAGGACTATTTTAAAATAAAAAAAAAACTTTTGTTTTGTTATAAGATTTTGCAAATAATTTTTTTTTTTTTTCTTTCTTTCTCCTACACTAATGTGCTCTGATAGGCTGCACTGATGCACACCAATAGGCGGCACTGGCAGGTGGCACTAACTGGCATTGTCAGGTGGCATTGATTTACACTGGCAGGTGGCATTAACTGGCAGATTTCACAGCATAGTGTAACTGTGAAACTGAATGCTCCCTGCGGTGCTGCACTGTGTGAAACTGTATGGAGAGAGAGAGGAGCTGACAAATTCAGTGTGATGGCAGAGGTGGGTGGGACGCGGCAGCTATCCAGCCAATGATTGGGCGGCGTAAGGGGTGGCACCACATACACATATCAGCCTGCCCAGATCCCACCCCATTGGCTGGTGTTGGAAAGCTGAGTCCCGCCCACCCCGACATTCAGCCTTAATTTTGACAGCTCTCCACACACAGTTTCACACACTGCGGCGCTGCTCTGCCAACAGTGTGGAGAAGGGAGGAGGATGTCAGAGGCTGCTGAGCTCCATCCCGACTACCAGACAGTGCCCTGTGTTTGGAGACACCAGACACAGAGGCACCTGTCAGTGACAAAAACCCAGGAGCCAGGGCACAATTTCTAGTCGCAACGGCGACCTGGCGCCTGGGATTTGTCGAGCCCTGCCTTAAAAGTCCTGTCTACTTGAGATGTTTTTTGGGTCTTTTATAAAACGTTGGGATATGGTGTTTGGTGCTAGCCCCTTGTGCCATCCCCCTGTTTTTTTTTATTTTTTTTTTGTTTTTTTGAGTCACAAGTTTTAAAGGATATGTGTGGAAAATCAAACCAATTGGTTTGCTGCTGCAGATGTCCCCTGCTAGCTCCACGCTCCAGAAGTGAGCAATCACATGATCGCTCAGTTCTCATTCAGCTTTGAGCAAAGAATGGTGACTGTCCCTCCAATGCTCCAGTGGTGCGTCGGGTTGTAGCTTGGGTGGGAGTGGCTGGCTCAGGCTCTCTGCACCGTGCGGAGAGGCTGACCCAGCTGACAGTCAGACATCTGGGTGGATCCCAACATTGTCGGGATCCTTCCAGAGCCTGCACCGACTTTGTGATGCCAGCTAACAGCAGGCTTTAGCCGATTCTGGGTCACAGGAGTGCAAAAGTAAAGCCTCATACACACGATCAGACTTTGTGCAAACTTTCCCGTGGACTTTTGTACAAAGGGCATTGGCCGTAAGTTTGTATTGCATACACACGATCTGTCTCTTTAGGCAACAAACACGAACGTAGTGACGTTTCAACTTGCTGACGACACGTCAAGAGGACGTTCAATTACTCAGGAGCCACCTTTGGTCAACTTCTGTATTGTCTGATCTTTTGCATTGGTTCTGAGCATGCGTGTTTGTACTTTGTACAAAAGTCCGATGGGTTTTGTGTACACACGATCGTACTTTGCTCCATTGGACTTATGTTGTCAAAAAGTTTGTCTGTTCGCACAGCTAACAAAAGTCAGATGAAAACCGAAAAAGTTTGTCCGATGGAACGTACACACGGTCGGATGTTGCTCCAAAACCGCTAATTTGCATGTTTGTTGTCAAAAAGTCTGATCGTATGTACGGGCCTTAAAGTGGGGTGCCCACAAAAAAAAAGCCAGCAGATACAAATACTGCAGCTGCTGACTTTCAATAATCGGACACTTGCCTGTCCCAGGGTCCAGCGTTGCGGGGGAACGAAGTCCCTTCCCTCGTTCTCCACTCGCAGCGCCGGAATTCTTACTGTGGCCACAGCCGGGCACCTAATGCGCGAGCGGCGCAGTGATACACCGCACAGTCATCTGGGACACGTGACAGGTCCCAGATGACTGTGCAGCGCGAGGGGAAATTATGTCACCAGCCCAGGCATTGAAGAAGACAGACTACAAGGGACCCCCTAGAAACAGGAATTTAGAGGTGTGTGTGTGTGTGTGTGTGTGTGTGTGTGTGTGTGTGTGTGTATATATATATAATTTGTGGCAACACCACTTTACGTGCACTCCTGTTACCCACAATAGTAGAATGCCCCCAAAAAATTGCTTTTTTTTTTTTTTACTGCTAGCTGTTATTGTACAATTACACAAATGAATACTACTAATACAAATAGTAATGGGGGGGAATCTATTAAATCTGGAGCATGTGTGCAAGGCAACCTTTTAGCCTTCTTTCTTCAGCTTGTTCAGTTAATCTTTGAAAGAACTTATCTGATTGCTGTGCACCCCTGCTCCAGATGTGGTCAATCCCCCTCAATGTGTTTTTTTAGGGTCTGCATCAATAGGCAAATGCAAACAGAATGTGACCCAAAGCAAACTGCATTTGACCTCCGTTTGAGATCATTCAGAATGCAAAGCTGCTCTTCCTTAGCTGCATCAATCTGATTCCAGCTGCTTTTACTTTCCCGGCACTGGGATATGCATAAACTCTCTCTAGCATCTGAATGCTGGTAATAGGTCTGCTTTTGAGACAACCTCAAGACCTTTTTTGTGGTTTTGGAGCATTCCCCTGCTTATTTTTTTCAGTTAGTGGGACCCATGGATGGACCAGTGTTCTACCCTCTGGCATTAGGCACACCTTTTCCTACTATAGCTAGATGTATGGCCATTACAGTTTAACTCCTTGGTAAGGACAGCTGTGGGGAAGGATGAGATTTTATAAACTGACACCTTACCTTGTACTGGTGCCTGGAGTTTTGATTCCAGCATGACAGCCATGAGTTGCCTAGGTGGTGCTTGAGTGTGGGTACTGATCTGATTTGATTTCTGGGTCATGTCTGTCACAAGTGACCGTTGTGCAGCCCTGGCCAAACATTTTGAAAATTACGCAAATATTAATTCTGACAAAGTCTGCTGCCTCAGTTTTTATGATGCCAATTTGCATATACTCCAGAATGTTGTGAAGAGTGATCAGATGTATTTCAATTATTTGCAAAGTCCCTCTGTGCCATGAAAGTGAACGTAATCCCCAAAAAAACATTTCAACTGCATTTCAGCCCTGCCACAAAAGGATCAGCTGACATGTCAGTGATTCTCTTAACACAACTGTCAGGCTGGATTCGCATGTGCGGCCGCAGTTCCCAGCATGGGGTCTGGTGCATTCCCCAGTTCCTGTGCATGTTTGGGTTTGGTTCAGGTGCGAATTCAGGCAACAATTTGGACCCGATTCGCACCTGAACTGGATCCAAATGCGCATAGGACCCTTTTGGAATGCAGACCATGGCCATCCCAGACATGTGAACTGGCTCCATTAACTGCTGGCCACACTCGGATGTCGTATGAATTGGATGTGTTGAAACCTACATCCAATTCGCATATATGTGAACTTGGTGTTGGTGAAGACAAGGCTAGAATTTGCCCTAATGCTGATTGCATTAGAACTCCAGCTGTTGTGGAACTACATGTCCCATAAGGCATTGTAAAACTGACATTCACAGACGTGACTAGGCATGATGGGAATTGTAGTTCCTGAGCAACTGGAAGGCCATAGTTTGGAGATCCCTGAGTTAGAATAGCAGACTGGAAGCTTTGAAAGGAGGGTGGTGCTTGAAATCATTGTTCTTCCTCTGTTAGCCATGGTTACCTGCAAGAAAACACCTGCAGTCATCATTGCTTTGCACAAAATAGGTTTCACAGGAAAGCATATTGCTGCTACTAAGATTGCAACTAAACCAACCATTTATGGGATCATCAAGATTTTTTTTTTTTTTTGGGTGGCCCTCCACTTTAATGTACCATATTTATCAGCGTATAACATGCACCCCAAGTTTAGGAGGGAATATTAAGAAAAACAACTTGCATTAAATGCCCATCAATCCAGCCTTATCAGTGTCCATCTGCAGCCTTGTCCATCATTGCAGCCTTGCCCAGTGCCTTTGCAATATGTCTAGTTGCAGCACTGCCCTGATTTAAAATTGGCGCCGACTGAGTGGAGAGGAGCGAGCGCCGACAACCTACAGAAAGCCGAGTGTACTTCGGCTAGTCTCGGCTCCTCGCAACCAGTGGAGGTGGGCGGTACTGCAAGAGGAGCCGAGTAAAGTTGAAGTACACTCGGCTTTCTGTATCTTGGCTCCTTTCTTCCGAATCAGCGGGGGGGGGGGGGGAATCGGCGTATAACACGCACCCACGATTTTCCCCTGATTTTAAGGGGAAAAGGGTGCGTGTTATATGCCGATAAATACAGTAATTGTCAATAAAATCCTTTGACAATTATAAAATGCTTGTAATTATCCTTCAGCATATCATAACATCTGACAAAAATCTAATATTTGGTGTTCTCAACACTTTTGGCCACAGCTTTACTGAAATCTGGTCCCTGCATCTTTTATAAGGCCCGATACATTTAGAAGTTATTCTTTTAAGCAGCCGATTATTTTATTTCTCACACCTTTCATTCTACTTGTAGGAAGATGTCGCCTTTAAGCAGAAACAGAAGGAAGAACAGAAAAAGCTGGATGAGTTGAAGAGTAAGGCCTGCCAGAAGGGGCCTCTCAGTAAGTCCTCCCAATAATAAAATGTTCACAGCAAGGGAAATCGCCTTTGTTATAAAATGCATCTTTTGTCTGATCAAGATGAGGGGGGACAGATGTACATGAACTGCTCAGGCATTTCACTAAAGCCTCCCCCTTTTCCTGTAGTGTGTGTTGTGTGGTTTTTTTTTTTTATTTATTTTTTTTATTAATGGACATTGCAACTGAAGCAGTGGGGTTTGTAAGTTATGAAGAGAGGTGCTAGGGACTGGTGGCATAGCCCACCAGATTCTGCCTTTCCCTTTAGCATAACACTTGCCATTTGAGTCATTAAAGTAGAATTCCGGCCTCAACCCAACTGGTCTTAGTGATTGTAAACCCTATTTTCTTTTCTATTTATTATTTTTTTTTTCCAATTTCATACCTGCCCTGTGCAATGCTTTTGCACAGAGCAACACATTCCTGGTACCTCCCCCTTGTCAAGTTCCCACCATTGCAAGACTCTTGCAATGGGGGTACTTGTGTTGGCTCACTCCCAAGCCGTACTTTTGTGTGTTCAATGACTCGGCATGCAGTTCGGTCCCTCCCCCTCACTGGGCATGATTGACAGCTGTCTCTTGAGTCTACGAGAAGGGAAAGAGCCACTGCTCTCACGCACAGCACTCGATCAAGATTCAGGGCCAGGTAAGTATAAGGGGGTGGAGCTGTACTCAAAAGGTTTTTTTTTTTTTACCTTTTAAAGGGTTTGTATTCTGTGCATTTAAGGTGAAAAACCTCCTGTGATGCAGCAGCCCCCCTGTCTTGGGTACTGATTGGATAGATTGATAGCAGCGCAGCAATTGGCTCCTGCTGCTGTCAATCCAATCCAATGACCGATGGGGGGGGGGGGGGGACGAGTCCTGTCTGCGTCAATAGAAGCAGTAGCAGGACACAGGAGCGCGCCCACACGAGTGCTCCGAGGGAGAGTGGCTTTCCACCATTCGAGAAGAGCCAAGAGTGCCGCTGAGGGACCCCAGAAGAGGAGGATTGGGGCCACTCCATGCAAAACCAACAGCACAGAGGTGGTAAGTGTGCTGGTCAGGGGAGAGAGAGACACAAACACACCCCCCCCCCCCGCCCCGCGGAGCAAGCGGATTCTGCTTCACAGGGGGCACCTTTTGTGAAAGGGGTCTTGGTTATAAGGTTATAACGTTAAATAGTTTATTTGAATCGAGATGGTCCAAACAAACTATTGGCCTCACTAACTTGTGCAGTGGCTGTCAGCGCTGTATTAATTGTATCTTACATACAGTATTGAGCGCTGTGTTAGAAGACTTTAGTCAGGACATTGGCTGTCTTTCCACTTTGTGCTTGCTCAGTTACATATCTGGATGTAATCCTATTTTCTGACTCCTGTAACACCATTTATCTATAAACTGGCTTACCCTAGAACAGTGATGGCGAACCTTGGCACCCCAGATGTTTTGGAACTACATTTCCCATGATGCTCTGGCACTCTGCACTGTAGTGGAGCATCATGGGAAATGTAGTTCCAAAACATCTGGGGTGCCAAGGTTCGCCATCACTGCCCTAGAATATCTTCCAGCCATTCTGAATTTCCCTGTATGACGGGGGAATGCTTGTAATGACATTGTGCGGCATCTTTCGCTATATGCAGCTTTGCTCGCCTAAAAGGAATATTAAGAAATAACACACATTATTTTCTTTCAGCTGGCGGCGGGATAAAGAAATCGGGAAAGAAGTGAGCAGATTGTTTACATGACTTTGTTCCGGTTGTGGCGTTGGAACTGCGAAGATCTGCCAAAAGTGACAGCTCTGTGGATCTCTTGTATGTTTTGTGTACAGTGATAATAAACAAGTGTTTTTTTGTTTTTACTCCCTTCGTCTTGAATGTCGTAGTATCTGTGACTAAAGCAATGTTCATTATTCCAGTAATTCCCATGACATGTTTGTTCCCAAACCAATAAATATGTAAAGAAATTCTATTTCATTTTTAAACAGATTTCAGGGATTACATCAATGGGTTTATCTGCCATAGCCTTAAAGGATAAGTTTACTTTTTTTTGCAAATAAATAATGCATATATTTTGCAGGTAAAGTTTTTTTTATTTTTTATTTTTTGTCTGAGCCTTTAAAACGGGGGTGGGCAACTGTTTTTTGAAGAGGTGGCGATCTACCTGAACAACATGGTAGAAGTCAAAGATCACAGGGCACAGTGTCGCCTCTAATTGCCATACTACCGTGTAGCAATCGCGTGTTGCTGTTTTGAGCCACCTACACATGTATGTGCTGCGGTTTACCTGCACTGCATTTGTGAGCTTCCTAGGTTGGCTGTGCTTTGCCATAGAGCACCACACCTGCAGGATATAATAGAAGTCTTTCTAAAAGCACACCAAAACTCCTGCATTCAGAAAGTGTCCCAAACCCACAAGATATAATTAGTCTATGGCTAAGTGCAGGTACACTGCGGTGTGGGGAAACTGCAGCACATCAGTGTGAAAGCAGCCCTATACTATTATGCCTGGTGTATTGCTTCACACTGACTTGAAGAGCTCTTCTTTCCTGCTGATGCCACCACTGTGGAGACTTTGCATGGGACGAGAGCCAGCACTAGAGGAGGCATCGGCTTATGTTGCTCTTGCTCCCTACTACAGCTCCAACTTTACAAGTAGTCCCTCTGCATTGCACACTGTTTGATGCTCTGGAATGGCAAGTCAGCAAGCTGCGATTTATCGGTCACCTGTCTTCGATCTACTGGTTGCTGGCCCTTGCTCTAAAGCAGTGATGGCGAACCTTGGCACTCCAGATGTTTTGAAACCACATTTCCCATGATGCTCATCTACACTTCAGAGTGCAGGAGCATCATGGGAAATGTAGTTCCAAAACATCTGGGGTGCCAAGGTTCGCCATCACTGCTCTAAAGCATTGCACCAGCGATCAATAGATCGTTGGTGCCATGCAGGTCTCCAGCAGAGCCAGTATATCTGCTTGCCTCTACAAGTAACCAGATACAATCTAACAGTAAGCTTGAATTAACTACCACTGCGTTCCATGTGCTGTGGTAGTTCATTGAAAACTACAAGGCTGTGGCCAGGTGCGTGGAGCCCTGCTCTGACACTTTTTTTTTTTTTTTTTTTTTTTGTTCTTTTCTCTCCCTCCTATTGTGACAGCGGGGAAAAAGAAACCCGCTAGCTGTCACAGCAGGGATGTGCAGGTGCCGGTCTGTTCCTAACATGTTACACCCTAAATATGGGTGTAACTTGTTAGGAAAGGTGAACTTATCCTTTTAAAGAGACAATGGGGTTGATTTACTAAAACTGGAGCATGCAAAATGATTTTAGTAAATCAACCCCAGTGTCACCTTGCCAAGTTGAGTGTCTTAGTGAAGGGTATCCTCCAACCAACATTTGCTGACATTTTCTGCACTCCATTTGCAGCTGGTAGAGTGGCGAAGGTGTTGGTACTCCAGGGTGTATGTGTTTTTTTTTTTTTTTTGTGTGTGTGTATGCATATAAATTATTATTTTTTTTTTTTTTTATGTCCCCATTCACATCACTTGAGGGGGAAATACCTTCAACAGGGATGAGTGTTACAATCATTTTACCAAGCACTTGCAGCCTGAATCGAAAACTGTCCCAGACAAATTGCATGGTGGGAGCAGCTGTCTTTACAGATGTCCAACTCATCTTTTATATTTTACCAAAAATGCTGTAATTTTATTGTGCTTGAGTTCCTGGAAATTAACTGTAGTGTAATATATTTTAATTTTTTCTGAAATGTGTTTCATTTCGCCTTTGTGGTTTTATCGTCATAAACAATTGGAGCCACTGCTGTTTTATTCTCTAGGGTGTCTGCTTTCAGACAAAATATATAATGGTGTTTTTTTTTTTTTTAAGCGAGAGTAAAAGAGGCAGAAATGCTCTGTCAGCAAAAGTGTTAAACCAGTGAGGCAGCAACACCCATATTTTGCCAGTGTACACTTACCATGCCACATTCCTCCCCTTTTAAGAATTGTCCCACTTTGACAAGTTCAAATTTTGGAAGGTATGAATGCTGCCATATCACCCTGTCCCCTAACAACCCCCCCACCTCTTCCCCATCCATGCACTGACCCTTCAGCATAGCCAGCATGCTTTCTCTTCCTGGGATACTCCTCCCAGAGAGCCCATTACATGTTTGCTCTGCAGATATTGGCAATTATCCAGCGAGGATCGGATGAGCTGCAGTGGTGAGCGCCCCCATTTTTGTAGAATGGACTGATCCGAGAAAAAGCTGTGACCAGATTGGTGGTGGCCGAGGTATGCACAGCTCTGCACCTATTCAGACCTCTCCTTTTGGCCCATTCCTGTGCAGATGTCGCTCTGTAGTATTCCATAACGTATGTGATCTGTCATTACTGATCCAGGGTTGTAGTCCTCTTGATCCTTACTCCTCCCTCATCACTCCCCTATAATGAGTGGGCAGACAGGTCTGATCTCCTGTCCTATATGCTTCTTACAGGTGATAAGGATGACCTCACTTTTCTAAATATATCAGTGGTGGCGTCCATATTTTTTTTTCCTCATAATGTAATAACTGATAGGGACACAGACGGCAATAAAAACCTGACAACTGTCCTAATCCCTCCCCACTCAAAGCTAAGAAAAAGTTTGGCCCTTGATGATGATGATGATGATGATGGGGGGGGGGGGAAACAAGCAACCTGTGGTGGAAGGGAAGAAAGTTGCAAAATCTCTGGCCTACTTTAGTTTGCCTTTCCCAGAATCTGATTAAGCCAACTGTGTAATGTGATTAAAGCTGAATTATACCCCTTCTGTTGGCATAGGCCAGGGATAGGTAACCTGGGGCCCCCCAGCTGTTGTGGAACTACTCCCCGGTAGGAGCACCGAGAGAGGCACTGGCACCACTGTTGCAGCTGACACAAAGCTCTGCAAGGACCTGGAAATGACACAGGAGGAGGATTAAATAGCCCTCTCTGACTCCTCCCACAAATACAAGCCAGCCTTACACATACCTGTACAACACACTGTTAAAAAACAAAAAATGTTTTATTATATTCATTAACATCAAAGATATTCCATTGCAAGCATTATAAAACAAATGAATGAAAATACACTGATTATATTTTGATGGACATTTAATGACATTGATGTGTCTCTTGGCCTCAGAGATCATTAAAGGAAGCCTTTCTTAAAGTACTGTATATGTAAACCCTCACCTTGTAAAACAACCCATTCAGTTTAAAATAGAAATGAAAGGCAAAAAACATTTGTGTATAGATATAAAAAAGGGAAACAATTTTTATAAGTGGTTACATAACCTCTGTTCTCAGCTCTATCAGGAGCCCAGAGAGCTGGGGGGAGGAAAAACAGCAGTACACTAGTCTTCCTAGAGAATAGCTGTGCGGGTAGGTGGGCTGTGTGTTAGGACAAGTCTGATCGTTGGAGGAGAGCAGGCTGATTTCTCAGCACAGCCAGAAAACTGACCACGCTGTGCTCGTATGAATGAAATACTTGTATAGCGCACAATGCGAACTGAATCGCCTCTAGGCCTAGTGTGATCAGTTTTTTTGCTAGGAAAGCAGAGGAACAGGCACGAACACCAGGGATTTTATACAAAGGAAGCATTTCAAAGAGAACAGGATAGTTTTTCATACAAGTACATGGTACGGCAGGCACATATCAGGAATATCAAATATTGGGTTTACCTTAAGAGAAACATGAGGAATGCCATTGCTTGCTGTTAGCGGTCTGATCGTTATACTCAAAACTTTCAGTATTTAGATCAGAATAAAATTATTGGAAGCAGAACAACAGAATGTTAAGAAAAATGTATCATCCCCCTACTAGCACTCGGTGAGTAAGCATTGTCACTCGGGTAAGTACTGTGTTATTGGCAGGTAAAAATAAAGGGAGTAGAAGCCTGAAATAAAAATAATGCAGCCGCCACATCCAAGCATGAGTAAGCTGAAATATATTATACTTTTGTTCCTAGGTTTAGATACACTTTTAATCCAGGTATTTTCTGGCTGGTCGTGTCCTGTGTTTGGGTCTCCCCCCAGAGATGGCATGCAGTATTCAATACTGTAGAGTAGTGCCATGTTTACAGCTGTGGGGCCAGACCAACGTAGTAATGCACACCCCCCCCCCCCCCCTAGGGGTTCACCATGACAGCTTAGGTTCACAGGAAATAGGTGGAGTGATGTTAGCCATCATTCAACTCAGAAGATGAGTGCTGCTGGACCCAACGGAGTCTGCATTGTACAGTGCTGAAGACTAGGTGTATAGTGCAGTGAAAGCTGCATTAAAGTAGTTGTAAACCCTTATGCCGCGGACACACAATCGAATTGTCCGGCGTACTTAGTCCGGCAAACAATCCGGCGGATAGTCCGGCGGACTTTCTACCGAACGGACTTGGCCACACACGGACACACAGAAAGTCCGGCATTTGCTAGCGTGATGATGTACAGCATGTACGACGGGACTAGAAAAAGGAAGTTCAATAGCCAGTAGCCAATAGCTTCCTAGCATACTAGCATACTGACGAACGTATTGTCCGCTGAAACCTAAGTCCGGCGGAAAGATTGGACTGCAAAAATACTTTCTAAGTCTGCTGGACTTTACGCTGAGAAAGTCCGCTGAAGCCCACACACGATGGAATTGTCCGGTGAAATGCGTTTCGGCGGACTAAGTACGCCGGACAATTCGATCGTGTGTACGTGGCATTACAAATACCTGTTGAAGTGACTGGCCTCAGGTGATACACAGAGATGAAACAAATCCTCTCACATGCAATGGGGGTTATTTACTAAAGGCAAATACACTTTGCACTGCAAGGGCACTTGGAAGTAAAGTCGCTGTAGATCTGAGGGGGATATGCAAGGAAAATAAAAAAAACAGCATTTTAGCTTGCACATGATTGAATGATAAAATCAGCAGAGCTTCCCCTCATTTCAGTGCACTTTCAAGTGCACTTGCAGTGCAAAGTGGATTTGCCTTTCATAAATAACCCCCATTGTATCTGTTTATCTGCAGTCTTCTCTTCTCTACATCTGTTCAAAGTGCAGAATTTGTAAAGCTTATCTGCGAGTTAAAAAAAGGTGCAGAGAGCTGAATTTACACTCTGCAAAGTTTAGTGAGGAGAGCTCTGAGAGCTGATTGGAGGGAAGGGACACACCCCCATTCACACAGCACACAGGAATAGAGCTGAGGCTGTCAATCAGCTGAAGGTCCCTCCCCTGTCACTATTTGTCTCTTGGTGGCAGGGAAACTTGTGAGACGTGATTCATGCTGATAGCAGAGGAAGGGAGCAACAGATAGAAATGACACTTAGTGCTCTAGACTGATACAAGTACACACTATAGAAGGATATGCTTTGTTCATATTTCATGTCAGGTTAAAGTGGTTACAAACCTCAAATTTTTACAGTGCTGGGCTACATGTATTTAAAAACAAATTAAGTTCTGTTAGAAGCCACCTAATCAGCATGACAGCCACATGGAGCTTACAGAATAAAAAGTTGGCAATTGCAGCCTCCATATTTCTCTCAATAAAGGTTTCATGTGAAAAATCTAGGCCTCGCTCTTTGGGACATTGGTTCACCACCGGCAAAATGGCTGCCTTTGCCATGATTCTGACAGCAAACGAAATAATGTGAGTGAGGTAGATTGTGGTTCTGGAGGTTGGGCCGTACTGCTGCACACGATATTCAGTCCCAGATCACATTTCTGGAGTATGTTCCATCACTGTTTCTTTCCACCTTTTCCTTTCAATGGTTGTAGTTCTACTTCCACTGGGTAGTGATCGCTGACAGCCAGAGTCTGTAATAAATATATATTATCATGAATATAAGGTCATCAAATGGGGTTTTACAAGCTCATTGTAGGATTGTGAACCTTGATCCTTTTATTCTCATGTCAGAGGTTAATAGTGGATATAAAGGAAACGTGGCAGGAGCAAAAAAACAAACTTGGCTGTTTGTACCGGCTTGTAATGTATTTTGCTGATGTAAACTGTCTGAGATTTGAAGAAAATTGGTCTTCCAAGTTCACATGTCATGAAAGAAATTTTTAGTTCATATTGGGGTTGATTTACTAAAGGCAAACAGACTAAGTACACACGATCGCACATTCCGACAACAAAATCCGTGGGATTTTTTTTCCGACGGATGTTGGCTCAAACTTATCTTGCATACACACGGTCGCACAATGTTGTCGGAAATTCCGAACGTCAAGAACGCGATGACGTACGACGAGCCGAGAAAATTGAAGTTCAATAGCCAGTGTGGCTCTTCTGCTTGATTCTGAGCATGCGTGGAACTTTGTGCGTCGGAATTGTGTACACACGATCGGAATTTCCGACGACGGATTTTGTTGTCGGAAAATTTGAGATCCAGATCTCAAATTTTGTGTCGGAAATTCTGATGTAAAATGTCCGATGGAGCCTACCGGCGGTCAGATTTTCCGTCAAAAAGCCGCCATCGAACATTTTCCGTGGGAAAATCCGACCGTGTGTACGGGGCATAAAACTTTGCAACCCCCCAGGCCCAGGCACGATATTTAAAGGAATATTTCACTTTTTTTTCACTTTAATCGTAATTAAAATCAGTGCTCCCGCCAAAATGGCCATTTTTAAAAACATTTTAGGCATTGACCCATGTCCCCTGGAGCAGGAGCCAGGTCCCCAAACCCTTTTTAGGACAGTATCTTGCATATTAGCCATTAAAATTAGCACTTTTAATTTCGAACGTTCGAGTCCCATGGACTTCAATGGGGTTCTAAAGTTCATACTAATTTTTGGTCCGTTCGTTCTGGTGCGAACCGAACTGGGTGGTGTTCGGCTCATCCCTAGTAGAGACAAGGATAGCCAGCTAGAGATGATAGAGCCAGAGAGATACAGAGAGGATATAGCCAGAGAAGCTAAAGCTAGAGAGATTAGAGACAAGGGTGATTGATTGATAGAGACAAGGGTGATTGATTGATTGATAGAGACAAGGGTGATTGAGCCAGAGAGATAATAGTGATAATAATAGAGATGATAGAGTGAGAGAGGTGCCTGTAAAGAGAGATGATAGAGGATACCGATAGATGATAGAGCCAGAGATGATAGTGCCAGAGAGAACTTCACTTCCATTATGAAATCTGATGGTTGCCTAATCTTTCTAGCCTGACGGGTTGACTGATCTGATGGTCCTCTGTTATGACGGTCCTCTATTATGATGGTTGAGGAATCTGACAGGTCGACTAATATGACCAAATGACTAATCTTCTAAACTGATGGACTGGATTTGAAAAAAAAACTGGACTGGAGTTTTACGGGTTGCCTGATCATCTAAAAAGATGTCCGCCTGGCAACTGATCTGATAGTCACCTAATCTTTCTAACCTGACATGTCAACAAATCTGACCGTCGACTAATCTGACCGTCGACTAATCTGACGGGTCGGCTAAAAATCTAAAAATATGTCTGCTTGGCACCTTCAGGCTTAGAATAAAACTAGAAATAGATAATAATAGAGCCAGATAAAGCTATAGAGAGATAGTGCTAGAGATCATAGAGCCAGATAAAGCTATAGAGAGATAGTGCTAGAGATCATAGAGCCAGATAAAGCTATAGAGAGATAGTGATAATAGAGCCAGAGAGATGATAGAGCCAGAGAGAGCGGAGAGATACAGAGAAAAGAGTGATGATAGAGCCAGAGAGATGTGCCTGTAGAGAGGAATGATAGAGCCGGAGAGTATAACCAAAGAGGATAAAGCTAGAGAGAGATGATAGAGCCAGTGATGACAGATAGAGATCATAGAGCTAGAGATATAATATAGATGATAGAGCTAGAGAGATTATAGAGAGATGATAGAGATGATAGAGCGACAGAGAAGTTCAGGCACGGCTTCGCTCGGATAGTGACCCCCATCGGATAGTGTACTGTGAACGATAGTATAATCGTTCACAGCAGGTCGCTCCAGCGCCCACCAAGAGTCACTTTGAGGGCTTACAATGTTGTGGCAACACCAACACATTGTTCCGCCATTTCTGCAGAGCATATAGGGCAGGCCCCTACTTTCAAACATCCAACTTTCAAACGTCTCCTACTTGCAAACGGAAGAAGACAACAGGAAGTGAGATGAAAAAAGAGGGACGGAAAAACAAATTATACAGGGGTGATAACCCTTCCCTATGTTTTCCAAAAAGCTTAAAAATTGATTTTTTGACTAGAGCTACACTTTAAAAAATGTACCAGTTGAAAATTACAAACAGATTCTACTTAACACAACAAACCTACACAGTCCCTGTCTTGTTTGCACCGCCATCGGATAGTGTCCCCCATTGGATAGTGTCCCCCCCATCGGATAGTGTCCCCCCTATACTGTGCAGGCGCATCGCTTGCACGGTGCGGAGGACAAAGGAGATGGCAAAAGTCTCCGAAGATGAACAGCGTCTGCGCACTTAATAGTACCTTCCTTTCACATGCTCCCGATGTTGTAAAACAGCAGTTTGTAACAGAGCCCCTCGCCACACTTTGGGCACGGCTTCGCTCGGATAGTGTCCCCCCGTCAGATAGTGCTCCCCCGTCAGATAGTGCCCCCCCATCTGATATGAGGGGCACTATCGCACCATCTGATGGGGGGGCACTATCGCACTATCTGACCGGGGGCACTATCTGATGGGGGGGCACTATCGCACTATCTGACGGGGGGCACTGTCTGACGGGGGAGCACTATCTGACGGGGTGCACTATCTGACGGGGGGGCACTATCGCACTATCTGATGGGGGAGCACTATCTGATGGGAGGGCACTATCTGATGGGGGGGCACTATCTGATATAGGGGGGCACTATCGCACTATCTGATGGGGGCACTATCTGACGGGGGGCACTGTCTGATGGGAGGGCACTATCTGATGGAGGAGCACTATCACACTATCTGACGGGGGAGCACTATCTGATGGGGGGGCACTATCTGACGGGGGAGCACTATCTGATGGGGGAGCACTATCTGATGGGGGGCACTATCTGACGGGGGGCACTATCTGATGGAGGAGCACTATCGCACTATCTGACGGGGGAGCACTATCTGATGGGGGGCACTATCTGACGGGGGGGCACTATCTGATATGGGGGGGCACTATCTGACGGGGGGCACTATCTGATGGGGGCACTATCGCACTATCTGACGGGGGGCACTATCTGACGGGGGGCACTATCTGACGGGGGAGCACTATCTGATGGGGGAGCACTATCTGACGGGGTGCACTATCTGACGGGGGGGCACTATCTGATGGGGGGAGAATTATCTGATGGGAGGGCAATATCTGATGGGAGGGCACTATCTGATGGGGGGGCACTATCTGACGGGGGAGAAATATCTGATGGGAGGGCAATATCTGATGGGAGGGCACTATCTGATGGGGGGGCACTATCTGACATGGGGGGCACTATCTGATGGGGGGGGCACTATCTGACGGGGGGCACTATCTGATGGGGGGGCACTATGTGACGGGGGGCACTATCTGATGGGAGGGCACTATCTGATGGGGGGCACTATCGCACTATCTGACGGGGGAGCACTATCCGATGGGGGCACTATCTGACGTGGGGGCACTATCTGATGGAGGAGCACTATCGCACTATCTGACGGGGGGCACTATCTGATGGGGGGGACTATCGCACTATCTGACGGGGGCACTATCTGACGGGGGGCACTATCTGACGGGGGAGCACTATCTGATGGGGGTACACTTTCTGACGGGGTGCACTATCTGACGGGGGGGCACTATCTGATGGGGGGGGCACTATCGCACACTATCTGACGGGGGGACAGTATCTGATGGGGACAGTATCTGATGGGGGGATACTATCGCACTATCTGATGGGGGAGCACTATCTAAAGCGGGGCACTATCTGACGGGGGGACACTATCTGATGGAGGAACACTATCTGATGGAAGACACTATCTGACGGGGGGACACTATCTGATGGAGGAGCACTATCTGACGGGGGAGCACTATCTGACGGGGGGACACTATCTGACGGGGGGACACTATCTGATGGAGGAGCACTATCTGATGGAAGACACTATCTGACGGGGGACACTATCTGATGTAGGAAGAATATTTGATGGAAGACACAATCTGACGGGGGGAACACTATCTGATGGAGGAGCACTATCTGACGGGGGAGCACTATCTGACGGGGGACACTATCTGATGGGGGGACACTATCTGATGGAGGAGCACTATCTGATGGAAGACACTATCTGACGGGGGGACACTATCTGATGGAGGAACACTATCTGATGGAAGACACTATCTGACGGGGGGACACTATCTGATGGAGGAACACTATCTGACGGGGGAGCACTATCTGACGGGGTGACACTATCTGACGGGGGGACACTATCTGACGGGGGAGCACTATCTGACGGGGGGACACTAAATGATGGAGGAGCACTATCTGATGGAAGACACTATCTGACGGGGGGACACTATCTGATGGGGGGACACTATCTGATGGAGGAGCACTATCTGACGGGGAGCACTATCTGACGGGGGGACACTATCTGACGAGGGGACACTATCTGACGGGGGGACACTATCTGATGTGGGAGCACTATCTGACGGGGGGACACTGTCTGATGGAGGAGCACTATCTGATGGAAGACACTGTCTGACGGGGGGGACACTATCTGATGGAGGAGCACTATCTGACGGGGAGCACTATCTGATGGGGGGACACTATCTGACGGGGGGGCACTATCTGACGGGGGGCACTATCTGATGGGGGGCACTATCTCACTATCTGATGGGGGGCACTATCTGATGGGAGGGCACTATCTGATGGGGGACACTATCTGATGGGGGGATACTATCTGATGGGGGGCACTATCGCACTATCTGACGGGGAGCACTATCTGACGGGGAGACACTATCTGATGGGGGGACACTATCTGATGGGGGAAACTATCTGATGGGGGAGCACTATCTGACGGGGGGCACTATCTGACGGGGGGCACTATCTGACGGGGGGACACTATCTGATGGAGGAGCACTATCTGATGGAAGACACTATCTGACGGGGGACACTATCTGATGGAGGAAGACTATCTGATGGAAGACACTATCTGACGGGGGGACACTATCTGATGGAGGAGCACTATCTGACAGGGGAGCACTATCTGACGGGGGACACTATCTGATGGAGGAGCACTATCTGATGGAAGACACTATCTGAAGGGGGGACACTATCTGATGGAGAAACACTATCTGATGGAAGACACTATCTGACGGGGGACACTATCTGATGGAGGAACACTATCTGATGGAAGACACTATCTGATGGGGGGACACTATCTGATGGAGGAACACTATCTGATAGAAGACACTGTCTGACAGGGGGACACTATCTGATGGAGGAGCACTATCTGACGGGGGAGCACTATCTGACGGGGGGACACTATCTGACGGGGGAGCACTATCTGACGGGGGGACACTATCTGATGGAGGAGCACTATTTGATGGAAGACACTATCTGACGGGGGGACACTATCTGATGGAGGAGCACTATCTGACGGGGGAGCACTATCTGACGGGGGACACTATCTGATGGGGGGACACTATCTGATGGAGGAGCACTATCTGATGGAAGACACTATCTGACGGGGGACACTATCTGATGGAGGAACACTATCTGATGGAAGACACTATCTGACGGGGGGACACTATCTGATGGAGGAACACTATCTGATGGAAGACATTATCTGACGGGGGACACTATCTGATGGGGGGACAGTATCTGATGGGGGGACACTATCTGACGGGGGGACACTATCTGATGGAGGAGCACTATCTGATGGAAGACATTATCTGACGGGGGACACTATCTGATGGGGGGACAGTATCTGATGGAATACACTATCTGACGGGGGGACACTATCTGATGGAGGAGCACTATCTGATGGAAGACACTATCTGACGGGGGCACTATCGCACTATCTGATGGGAGGGCACTATCTGATGGGGGGACACTATCTGATGGGAGGGCACTATCTGATGAGGGAGCACTATCTGATAGGGGGCACTATCTTACGGGGGGGCACTATCTGACGGAGGACACTATCTGATGGAGGAGCACTATCTGACAGAGGAGCACTATCTGACGGGGGGACACTATCTGATGGGGGGCACTATCTGATGGGGGGCACTACCACACTATCTGACGGGGGAGCACTATCTGACGCGGGGACACTATCTGATGGGGGGGGGCACTATCTGATGGGAGGGCACTATCTGATGGGGGGGACTATCGCACTATCTGACGGGGGGCACTATCTGACGGGGGAGCACTATCTGATGGGGGTACACTTTCTGACGGGGTGCACTATCTGACGGGGGGGCACTATCTGATGGGGGGGGCACTATCGCACACTATCTGACGGGGGGACAGTATCTGATGGGGGACAGTATCTGATGGGGGGATACTATCGCACTATCTGATGGGGGAGCACTATCTAAAGCGGGGCACTATCTGACGGGGGGACACTATCTGATGGAGGAACACTATCTGATGGAAGACACTATCTGACGGGGGGACACTATCTGATGGAGGAGCACTATCTGACGGGGGAGCACTATCTGACGGGGGGACACTATCTGACGGGGGGACACTATCTGATGGAGGAGCACTATCTGATGGAAGACACTATCTGACGGGGGACACTATCTGATGTAGGAAGAATATCTGATGGAAGACACAATCTGACGGGGGGAACACTATCTGATGGAGGAGCACTATCTGACGGGGGAGCACTATCTGACGGGGGACACTATCTGATGGGGGGACACTATCTGATGGAGGAGCACTATCTGATGGAAGACACTATCTGACGGGGGGACACTATCTGATGGAGGAACACTATCTGATGGAAGACACTATCTGACGGGGGACACTATCTGATGGAGGAACACTATCTGACGGGGGAGCACTATCTGACGGGGTGACACTATCTGACGGGGGGACACTATCTGACGTGGGAGCACTATCTGACGGGGGGACACTGTCTGATGGAGGAGCACTATCTGATGGAAGACACTGTCTGACGGGGGGGACACTATCTGATGGAGGAGCACTATCTGACGGGGAGCACTATCTGATGGGGGGACACTATCTGACGGGGGGGCACTATCTGACGGGGGGCACTATCTGATGGGGGGCACTATCTCACTATCTGATGGGGGGCACTATCTGATGGGAGGGCACTATCTGATGGGGGACACTATCTGATGGGGGGATTCTATCTAATGGGAGGCACTATCGCACTATCTGACGGGGAGCACTATCTGACGGGGAGACACTATCTGATGGGGGGACACTATCTGATGGGGGAAACTATCTGATGGGGGAGCACTATCTGACGGGGGGCACTATCTGACGGGGGGCACTATCTGACGGGGGGACACTATCTGATGGAGGAGCACTATCTGATGGAAGACACTATCTGACGGGGGACACTATCTGATGGAGGAAGACTATCTGATGGAAGACACTATCTGACGGGGGGACACTATCTGATGGAGGAGCACTATCTGACAGGGGAGCACTATCTGACGGGGGACACTATCTGATGGGGGGACACTATCTGATGGAGGAGCACTATCTGATGGAAGACACTATCTGACGGGGGGACACTATCTGATGGAGAAACACTATCTGATGGAAGACACTATCTGACGGGGGACACTATCTGATGGAGGAACACTATCTGATGGAAGACACTATCTGATGGGGGGACACTATCTGATGGAGGAACACTATCTGATAGAAGACACTGTCTGACAGGGGGACACTATCTGATGGAGGAGCACTATCTGACGGGGGAGCACTATCTGACGGGGGGACACTATCTGACGGGGGAGCACTATCTGACGGGGGGACACTATCTGATGGAGGAGCACTATCTGATGGAAGACACTATCTGACGGGGGGACACTATCTGATGGAGGAGCACTATCTGACGGGGGAGCACTATCTGACGGGGGACACTATCTGATGGGGGGACACTATCTGATGGAGGAGCACTATCTGATGGAAGACACTATCTGACGGGGGACACTATCTGATGGAGGAACACTATCTGATGGAAGACACTATCTGACGGGGGGACACTATCTGATGGAAGACATTATCTGACGGGGGACACTATCTGATGGGGGGACAGTATCTGATGGGGGGACACTATCTGACGGGGGGACACTATCTGATGGAGGAGCACTATCTGATGGAAGACACTATCTGACGGGGGGACACTATCTGATGGAGGAACACTATCTGATGGAATACACTATCTGACGGGGCACACTATCTAATGGAGGAACACTATCTGATGGAAGACACTATCCGACGGGGGGACACTATCTGATGGAGGAACACTATCTGATGGAGGAGCACTATCTGACGGGGGGACACTATCTGACGGGGGACACTATCTGATGGAGGAGCACTATCTGACGGGGGAGCACTATCTGACGGGGGCACTATCGCACTATCTGATGGGAGGGCACTATCTGATGGGGGGACACTATCTGATGGGAGGGCACTATCTGATGAGGGAGCACTATCTGATAGGGGGCACTATCTTACGGGGGGCACTATCTGACGGAGGACACTATCTGATGGAGGAGCACTATCTGACGGAGGAGCACTATCTGACGGGGGACACTATCTGATGGGGGGCACTATCTGATGGGGGGCACTACCACACTATCTGACGGGGGAGCACTATCTGACGCGGGGACACTATCTGATGGGGGGGGCACTATCTGATGGGAGGGCACTATCTGATGGGGGACACTATCTGACGGGGGGACACTATCTGATGGGAGGGCACTATCTGATGAGGGAGCACTATCTGACGGGGGGCACTATCTGACGGGGGGCACTATCTGACGGGGGACACTATCTGATGGAGGAGCACTATCTGTTGGAAGACACTATCTGACGGGGGGGACACTATCTGATGGAGGAACACTATCTGATGGAAGACACTATCTGACGGGGGACACTATCTGACGGAGGAGCACAATCTGACGGGGGAGCACTATCTGACGGGGGACACTATCTGACGGGGACACTATCTGATGGGGGCACTATCGCACTATCTGACGGGGGAGCACTATCTGACGGGGGGACACTATCTGATGGAGGAGCACTATCTGATGGAAGACACTATCTGACGGGGGGACACTATCTGATGTAGGAAGACTATCTGATGGAAGACACAATCTGACGGGGGGACACTATCTGATGGAGGAGCACTATCTGACGGGGGAGCACTATCTGACGGGGGAGCACTATCTGATGGAAGACACTATCTGACGGGGGGACACTATCTGATGGAGGAACACTATCTGATGGAAGACACTATCTGACGGGGGGACACTATCTGATGGAGGAACACTATCTGATGGAAGACACTATCTGATGGGGGGACACTATCTGATGGAGGAACACTATCTGATGGAAGACACTGTCTGACGGGGGGACACTATCTGATGGAGGAGCACTATCTGACTGGGTAGCACTATCTGACGGGGTGACACTATCTGACGGGGGGACACTATCTGACGGGGAGCACTATCTGACGGGGGGACACTATCTGATGGAGGAGCACTATCTGATGGAAGACACTATCTGACGGGGGACACTATCTGATGGGGGGACACTATCTGATGGAGGAGCACTATCTGACGGGGAGCACTATCTGACGGGGGGACACTATCTGACGAGGGGACACTATCTCACGGGGGGACACTATCTGACGTGGGAGCACTATCTGACAGGGGGACACTGTCTGATGGAGGAGCACTATCTGATGGAAGACACTGTCTGACGGGGGGACACTATCTGATGGAGGAGCACTATCTGACGGGGAGCACTATCTGATGGGGGGACACTATCTGACGGGGGGCACTATCTGACGGGGGGCACTATCTGATGGGGGACACTATCTGATGGGGGGCACTATCTGATGGGAGGGCACTATCTGATGGGGGACACTATCTGATGGGGGGATACTATCTAATGGGAGGCACTATCGCACTATCTGTCGGGGAGACACTATCTGATGGGGGGACACTATCTGATGGGGGAAACTATCTGATGGGGGAGCACTATCTGACGGGGGGCACTATCTGACGGGGGGGCACTATCTGACGGGGGGACACTATCTGATGGAGGAGCACTATCTGATGGAAGACACTATCTGACGGGGACACTATCTGATGGAGGAACACTATCTGATGGAAGACATTATCTGACGGGGGACACTATCTGATGGGGGGACAGTATCTGATGGGGGGACACTATCGCACTATCTGATGGGGGAGCACTATCTAAAGCGGGGCACTATCTGACGGGGGGACACTATCTGATGGAGGAGCACTATCTGATGGAAGACACTATCTGACGGGGGGACACTATCTGATGGAGGAACACTATCTGATGGAAGACATTATCTGACGGGGGACACTATCTGATGGGGGGACAGTATCTGATGGGGGGACACTATCTGACGGGGGGACACTATCTGATGGAGGAGCACTATCTGATGGAAGACACTATCTGACGGGGGGACACTATCTGATGGAGGAGCACTATCTGATGGAAGACACTATCTGACGGGGGGACACTATCTGATGGAGGAACACTATCTGATGGAATACACTATCTGACGGGGCACACTATCTAATGGAGGAACACTATCTGATGGAAGACACTATCCGACGGGGGGACACTATCTGATGGAGGAACACTATCTGATGGAGGAGCACTATCTGACGGGGGGACACTATCTGACGGGGGACACTATCTGATGGAGGAGCACTATCTGACGGGGGAGCACTATCTGACGGGGGCACTATCGCACTATCTGATGGGAGGGCACTATCTGATGGGGGGACACTATCTGATGGGAGGGCACTATCTGATGAGGGAGCACTATCTGATAGGGGGCACTATCTTACGGGGGGGCACTATCTGACGGAGGACACTATCTGATGGAGGAGCACTATCTGACGGAGGAGCACTATCTGACGGGGGGACACTATCTGATGGGGGGCACTATCTGATGGGGGGCACTACCACATTATCTGACGGGGGAGCACTATCTGACGCGGGGACACTATCTGATGGGGGGGGCACTATCTGATGCGAGGGCACTATCTGATGGGGGACACTATCTGACGGGGGGACACTATCTGATGGGAGGGCACTATCTGATGAGGGAGCACTATCTGACGGGGGGGCACTATCTGACGGGGGGCACTATCTGACGGGGGACACTATCTGATGGAGGAGCACTATCTGTTGGAAGACACTATCTGACGGGGGGGACACTATCTGATGGAGGAACACTATCTGATGGAAGACACTATCTGACGGGGGACACTATCTGACAGAGGAGCACAATCTGACGGGGGAGCACTATCTGACGGGGGACACTATCTGACGGGGACACTATCTGATGGGGGCACTATCGCACTATCTGACGGGGGAGCACTATCTGACGGGGGGACACTATCTGATGGAGGAGCACTATCTGATGGAAGACACTATCTGACGGGGGGACACTATCTGATGTAGGACGACTATCTGATGGAAGACACAATCTGACGGGGGGACACTATCTGATGGAGGAGCACTATCTGACGGGGGAGCACTATCTGACGGGGGAGCACTATCTGATGGAAGACACTATCTGATGGGGGGACACTATCTGATGGAGGAACACTATCTGATGGAAGACACTATCTGACGGGGGGACACTATCTGATGGAGGAACACTATCTGATGGAAGACACTATCTGATGGGGGGACACTATCTGATGGAGGAACACTATCTGATGGAAGACACTGTCTGACGGGGGGACACTATCTGATGGAGGAGCACTATCTGACTGGGTAGCACTATCTGACGGGGTGACACTTTCTGACGGGGGGACACTATCTGACGGGGGAGCACTATCTGACGGGGGGACACTATCTGATGGAGGAGCACTATCTGATGGAAGACACTATCTGACGGGGGACACTATCTGATGGGGGGACACTATCTGATGGAGGAGCACTATCTGACGGGGAGCACTATCTGACGGGGGGACACTATCTGACGAGGGGACACTATCTCACGGGGGGACACTATCTGACGTGGGAGCACTATCTGACAGGGGGACACTGTCTGATGGAGGAGCACTATCTGATGGAAGACACTGTCTGACGGGGGGACACTATCTGATGGAGGAGCACTATCTGACGGGGAGCACTATCTGATGGGGGGACACTATCTGACGGGGGGCACTATCTGACGGGGGGCACTATCTGATGGGGGACACTATCTGATGGGGGGCACTATCTGATGGGAGGGCACTATCTGATGGGGGACACTATCTGATGGGGGGATACTATCTAATGGGAGGCACTATCGCACTATCTGTCGGGGAGACACTATCTGATGGGGGGACACTATCTGATGGGGGAAACTATCTGATGGGGGAGCACTATCTGACGGGGGGCACTATCTGACGGGGGGGCACTATCTGACGGGGGGACACTATCTGATGGAGGAGCACTATCTGATGGAAGACACTATCTGACGGGGACACTATCTGATGGAGGAAGACTATCTGATGGAAGACACTATCTGACGGGGGGACACTATCTGATGGAGGAGCACTATCTGACAGGGGAGCACTATCTGACGGCGGACACTATCTGATGGGGGGACACTATCTGATGGAGGAGCACTATCTGATGGAAGACACTATCTGACGGGGGGACACTATCTGATGGAGGAACACTATCTGATGGAAGACACTATCTGACGGGGGGACACTATCTGATGGGGGACAGTATCTGATGGGGGGATACTATCGCACTATCTGATGGGGGAGCACTATCTAAAGCGGGGCACTATCTGACGGGGGGACACTATCTGATGGAGGAGCACTATCTGATGGAAGACACTATCTGACGGGGGGACACTATCTGATGGAGGAACACTATCTGATGGAAGACACTATCTGACGGGGGGACACTATCTGATGGAGGAACACTATCTGATGGAAGACACTATCTGATGGGGGGACACTATCTGATGGAGGAACACTATCTGATGGAAGACACTGTCTGACGGGGGGACACTATCTGATGGAGGAGCACTATCTGACGGGGGAGCACTATCTGACGGGGTGACACTATCTGACGGGGGGACACTATCTGACGGGGGAGCACTATCTGACGGGGGGACACTATCTGATGGAGGAGCACTATCTGATGGAGGAACACTATCTGATGGAAGACACTATCTGACGGGGGGACACTATCTGATGGAGGAACACTATCTGATGGAAGACACTATCTGACGGGGGAGCACTATCTGATGGGGGGACACTTTCTGATGGGGGGAAACTATCTGATGGGGGACACTATTGCACTATCTGATGGGGGAGCACTATCTGACGGGGGGCACTATCTGACGGGGGGGGGGGCACTATCTGACGGGGGGACACTATCTGATGGGGGGACACTATCTGATGGAGGAGCACTATCTGATGGAAGACACTGTCTGACGGGGGGACACTATCTGATGGAGGAGCACTATCTGACGGGGAGCACTATCTGACGGGGGGACACTATCTGACGAGGGGACACTATCTGACGGGGGGACACTATCTGACGTGGGAGCACTATCTGACGGGGGGACACTGTCTGTTGGAGGAGCACTATCTGATGGAAGAAACTGTCTGACGGGGGGACACTATCTGATGGAGGAGCACTATCTGACGGGGAGCACTATCTGATGGGGGGACACTATCTGACGGGGGGACACTATCTGACGGGGGGCACTATCTGATGGGGGGCACTATCGCACTATCTGACGGGGAGCACTATCTGACGGGGGGACACTATCTGATGGGGGAAACTATCTGATGGGGGAGCACTATCTGATGGAAGACACTATCTGACGGGGGACACTATCTGATGGAGGAAGACTATCTGATGGAAGACACTATCTGACAAGGGGGACACTATCTGATGGAGGAGCACTATCTGACAGGGGAGCACTATCTGACGGGGGACACTATCTGATGGGGGGACACTATCTGATGGAGGAGCACTATCTGATGGAAGACACTATCTGACGGGGGGACACTATCTGATGGAGGAACACTATCTGATGGAAGACACTATCTGACGGGGGGACACTATCTGATGGAGGAGCACTATCTGACAGGGGAGCACTATCTGACGGGGGACACTATCTGATGGGGGGACACTATCTGATGGAGGAAGACTATCTGATGGAAGACACTATCTGACAAGGGGGACACTATCTGATGGAGGAGCACTATCTGACAGGGGAGCACTATCTGACGGGGGACACTATCTGATGGGGGGACACTATCTGATGGAGGAGCACTATCTGATGGAAGACACTATCTGACGGGGGGACACTATCTGATGGAGGAACACTATCTGATGGAAGACACTATCTGACGGGGGGACACTATCTGATGGGGGGACAGTATCTGATGGGGGGATACTATCGCACTATCTGATGGGGGAGCACTATCTAAAGGGGGGCACTATCTGACGGGGGGACACTATCTGATGGAGGAGCACTATCTGACGGGGGGACACTATCTGATGGAGGAACACTATCTGATGGAAGACACTATCTGACGGGGGGACACTATCTGATGGAGGAACACTATCTGATGGAAGACACTATTTGATGGGGGGACACTATCTGATGGAGGAACTCTATCTGATGGAAGACACTGTCTGACGGGGGGACACTATCTAATGGAGGAGCACTATCTGATGGGGGAGCACTATCTGACGGGGTGACACTATCTGACGGGGGGACACTATCTGATGGAGGAGCACTATCTGACGGGGGGACACTATCTGATGGAGGAGCACTATCTGATGGAAGACACTATCTGACGGGGACACTATCTGATGGAGGAAGACTATCTGATGGAAGACACTATCTGACGGGGGGACACTATCTGATGGAGGAGCACTATCTGACAGGGGAGCACTATCTGACGGGGGACACTATCTGATGGGGGGACACTATCTGATGGAGGAACACTATCTGATGGAAGACAGTATCTGACGGGGGGACACTATCTGATGGAGGAACACTATCTGATGGAAGACACTATCTGATGGTGGGACACTATCTGATGGAGGAACTCTATCTGATGGAAGACACTGTCTGACGGGGGGACACTATCTGATGGAGGAGCACTATCTGACGGGGGAGCACTATCTGACGGGGTGACACTATCTGACGGGGGGACACTATCTGATGGAGGAGCACTATCTGACGGGGGGACACTATCTGATGGAGGAGCACTATCTGATGGAAGACACTATCTGACGGGGACACTATCTGATGGAGGAAGACTATGTGATGGAAGACACTATCTGACGGGGGGACACTATCTGATGGAGGAGCACTATCTGACAGGGGAGCACTATCTGACGGGGGACACTATCTGATGGGGGGACACTATCTGATGGAGGAGCACTATCTGATGGAAGACACTATCTGACGGGGGGACACTATCTGATGGAGGAACACTATCTGATGGAAGACACTATCTGACGGGGGAGCACTATCTGATGGGGGGACACTTTCTGATGGGGGGAAACTATCTGATGGGGGACACTATTGCACTATCTGATGGGGGAGCACTATCTGACGGGGGGCACTATCTGACGGGGGGGGGGCACTATCTGACGGGGGGACACTATCTGATGGGGGGACACTATCTGATGGAGGAGCACTATCTGATGGAAGACACTGTCTGACGGGGGGACACTATCTGATGGAGGAGCACTATCTGACGGGGAGCACTATCTGACGGGGGGACACTATCTGACGGGGGGACACTATCTGACGGGGGAGCACTATCTGATGGAGGCCACTATCTGATGGAGGAGCACTATCTGATGGAAGACACTATCTGACGGGGGGACACTATCTGATGTAGGAAGACTATCTGATGGAAGACACAATCTGATGGGGGGACACTATCTGATGGAGGAGCACTATCTGACGGGGGAGCACTATCTGACGGGGGACACTATCTGATGGGGGGACACTATCTGATGGAGGAGCACTATCTGATGGAAGACACTATCTGACGGGGGGACACTATCTGATGGAGGAACACTATCTGATGGAAGACACTATCTGACGGGGGAGCACTATCTGATGGGGGGACACTTTCTGATGGGGGGAAACTATCTGATGGGGGACACTATTGCACTATCTGATGGGGGAGCACTATCTGACGGGGGGCACTATCTGACGGGGGGGGGGCACTATCTGACGGGGGGACACTATCTGATGGGGGGACACTATCTGATGGAGGAGCACTATCTGATGGAAGACACTGTCTGACGGGGGGACACTATCTGATGGAGGAGCACTATCTGACGGGGAGCACTATCTGACGGGGGGACACTATCTGACGAGGGGACACTATCTGACGGGGGGACACTATCTGACGTGGGAGCACTATCTGACGGGGGGACACTGTCTGTTGGAGGAGCACTATCTGATGGAAGAAACTGTCTGACGGGGGGACACTATCTGATGGAGGAGCACTATCTGACGGGGAGCACTATCTGATGGGGGGACACTATCTGACGGGGGGACACTATCTGACGGGGGGCACTATCTGATGGGGGGCACTATCGCACTATCTGACGGGGAGCACTATCTGACGGGGGGACACTATCTGATGGGGGAAACTATCTGATGGGGGAGCACTATCTGACGGGGGGCACTATCTGACGGGGGGACACTATCTGATGGAGGAGCACTATCTGATGGAAGACACTATCTGACGGGGGACACTATCTGATGGAGGAAGACTATCTGATGGAAGACACTATCTGACAAGGGGGACACTATCTGATGGAAGACACTATCTGACGGGGGACACTATCTGATGGAGGAAGACTATCTGATGGAAGACACTATCTGACAAGGGGGACACTATCTGATGGAGGAGCACTATCTGACAGGGGAGCACTATCTGACGGGGGACACTATCTGATGGGGGGACACTATCTGATGGAGGAGCACTATCTGATGGAAGACACTATCTGATGGGGGGACACTATCTGATGGAGGAAAACTATCTGATGGAAGACACTATCTGACGGGGGGACACTATCTGATGGGGGGACAGTATCTGATGGGGGGGATACTATCGCACTATCTGATGGGGGAGCACTATCTAAAGGGGGGCACTATCTGACGGGGGGACACTATCTGATGGAGGAGCACTATCTGACGGGGAGCACTATCTGACGGGAGACACTATCTGACGGGGGGACACTATCTGATGGAGGAACACTATCTGATGGAAGACGCTATCTGACGGGGGGACACTATCTGATGGAGGAACACTATCTGATGGAAGACACTATCTGACTGGGGGACACTATCTGATGGAGGAGCACTATCTGACGGGGGAGCACTATCTGACGGGGGACACTATCTGATGAGGGGACAATATCTGACGGGGGACACTATCTGACGGGGACACTATCTGATGGGGACACTATCGCACTATCTGACGGGGGAGCACTATCTGACGGGGGGACACTATCTGATGGGGGGCACTATCTGATGGGAGGGCACTATCTGATGGGGGGACACTATCTGATGGGGGGACACTATCTGATGGGAGGGCACTATCTGATGGGGGGCACTATCGCACTATCTGACGGGGGAGAACTATCTGACGGGGGACACTATCTGATGGGGGGGCACTATCTGATGGGAGGGCACTATCTGACGGGGGGACACAATCTGATGGAGGAGCACTATCTGATGGGGGAGCACTATCTGATGGGGGAGCACTATCTGACTGGGGGGAACTCTCTGACGGGGGGACACTATCTGATGAGGGGACACTATCTGATGGGGGGACACTATCTGATGGGGGACACGATCTGACGGGGGCACTATCTGACGGGGGGGCACTATCTGATGGGGGGACACTATCTGATGGAGGAGCACTATCTGATGGAAGACACTATCTGACGGGGGGACACTATCTGATGGAGGAACACTATCTGATGGAAGACACTATCTGACGGAAGACACTATCTGACGGGGGCACACTATCTGATGGACGAACACTATCTGATGGAAGACACTATCTGACGGGGGGACACTATCTGATGGAGGAACACTATCTGATGGAAGACACTATCTGACGGGGGGACACTATCTGATGGAGGAACACTATCTGATGGAAGACACTGTCTGACGGGGGACACTATCTGATGGAGGAGCACTCTCTGACGGGGGAGCACTATCTGATGGAGGAACACTATCTGATGGAAGACACTATCTGACGGGGGCACACTATCTGATGGAGGAACACTATCTGATGGAAGACACTATCTGACGGGGGGACACTATCTGATGGAGGAACACTATCTGATGGAAGACACTATCTGACGGGGGGACACTATCTGATGGAGGAACACTATCTGATGGAAGACACTGTCTGACGGGGGACACTATCTTATGGAGGAGCACTATCTGACGGGGGAGCACTATCTGATGGAGGGGCACTATCTGACGGGGGGGCACTATCTGATGGGGGGACACTATCTGATGAGGGAGCACTATCTGACGGGGGGCACTATCTGACGGGGGAGCACTATCTGATGGAGGGGCACTATCTGACGGGGGGGCACTATCTGATGGGGGGACACTATCTGATGAGGGAGCACTATCTGACGGGGGGCACTATCTGACGGGGGGACACTATCTGATGGGGGGACACTATCGCACTATCTGATGGGGGAGCACTATCTGACGGGGGGAACTATCTGACGGGGGCACTATCTGACGGGGGACACTATCTGATGGAGGAGCACTATCTGATGGAAGACACTATCTGACGGGGGGACACTATCTGATGGAAGACACTATCTGACGGGGGGACACTATCTGATGCAGGAGCACTATCTGACTGGGGGAGCACTATCTGACGGGGGACACTATCTGACGGGGGACACTATCTGACGGGGGGACACTATCTGACGGGGGACACTATCTGATAGGGGGAACTATTGCACTATCTGACGGGGGAGCACTATCTGACGGGGGGACACTATCTGATGGGGGGGCACTATCTGATGGGAGGGCACTTTCTGATGGGGGGACACTATCTGATGGGGGGACACTATCTGATGGGAAGGCACTATCTGATGGGGGGACACTATCTGATGGGAGGGCACTATCTGATGGGAGGGCACTATCTGATGGGGGGCACTATCTGATATGGGGGGGCACTATCGCACTATCTGATGGGGGAGCACTATCTGACGGCGGGCACTATCTGATGGGAGGCACTATCGCAGTATCTGATGGGGGAGCACTATCTGACGGGGGGACACTATCTGATGGGGGACACTATCTGATGGAGGAGCACTATCTGATGGAAGACACTATCTGACGGGGGGACACTATCTGATGGAGGAACACTATCTGATGGAAGACACTATCTGACGGGGGGACACTATCTGATGCAGGAGCACTATCTGACTGGGGGAGCACTATCTGACGGGGGACACTATCTGACGGGGGACACTATCTGACGGGGGGACACTATCTGACGGGGGACACTATCTGATAGGGGGAACTATTGCACTATCTGACGGGGGAGCACTATCTGACGGGGGGACACTATCTGACGGGGGGCACTATCTGACGGGGGGCACTATTGCACTATCTGACGGGGGGACACTATCTGATGGGGGGACACTATCGCACTATCTGATGGGGGAGCACTATCTGACGGAGGGAACTATCTGACGGGGGCACTATCTGACGGGGGACACTATCTGATGGAGGAGCACTATCTGATGGAAGACACTATCTGACGGGGGGACACTATCTGATGGAAGACACTATCTGACGGGGGGACACTATCTGATGCAGGAGCACTATCTGACTGGGGGAGCACTATCTGACGGGGGACACTATCTGACGGGGGACACTATCTGACGGGGGGGACACTATCTGACGGGGGACACTATCTGATAGGGGGAACTATTGCACTATCTGACGGGGGAGCACTATCTGACGGGGGGACACTATCTGATGGGGGGGCACTATCTGATGGGAGGGCACTTTCTGATGGGGGGACACTATCTGATGGGGGGACACTATCTGATGGGAAGGCACTATCTGATGGGGGGACACTATCTGATGGGAGGGCACTATCTGATGGGAGGGCACTATCTGATGGGGGGCACTATCTGATATGGGGGGGCACTATCGCACTATCTGACGGCGGGCACTATCTGATGGGAGGCACTATCGCAGTATCTGATGGGGGAGCACTATCTGACGGGGGGACACTATCTGATGGGGGACACTATCTGATGGAGGAGCACTATCTGATGGAAGACACTATCTGACGGGGGGACACTATCTGATGGAGGAACACTATCTGATGGAAGACACTATCTGACGGGGGGACACTATCTGATGCAGGAGCACTATCTGACTGGGGGAGCACTATCTGACGGGGGACACTATCTGACGGGGGACACTATCTGACGGGGGGACACTATCTGACGGGGGACACTATCTGATAGGGGGAACTATTGCACTATCTGACGGGGGAGCACTATCTGACGGGGGGACACTATCTGACGGGGGGCACTATCTGACGGGGGGCACTATTGCACTATCTGACGGGGGGACACTATCTGATGGGGGGGACACTATCGCACTATCTGATGGGGGAGCACTATCTGACGGGGGGAACTATCTGACGGGGGCACTATCTGACGGGGGACACTATCTGATGGAGGAGCACTATCTGATGGAAGACACTATCTGACGGGGGGACACTATCTGATGGAAGACACTATCTGACGGGGGGACACTATCTGATGCAGAAGCACTATCTGACTGGGGGAGCACTATCTGACGGGGGACACTATCTGACGGGGGACACTATCTGACGGGGGGACACTATCTGACGGGGGACACTATCTGATAGGGGGAACTATTGCACTATCTGACGGGGGAGCACTATCTGACGGGGGGACACTATCTGATGGGGGGGCACTATCTGATGGGAGGGCACTTTCTGATGGGGGGACACTATCTGATGGGGGGACACTATCTGATGGGAAGGCACTATCTGATGGGGGGACACTATCTGATGGGAGGGCACTATCTGATGGGAGGGCACTATCTGATGGGGGGCACTATCTGATATGGGGGGGCACTATCGCACTATCTGATGGGGGAGCACTATCTGACGGCGGGCACTATCTGATGGGAGGCACTATCGCAGTATCTGATGGGGGAGCACTATCTGACGGGGGGACACTATCTGATGGGGGACACTATCTGATGGAGGAGCACTATCTGATGGAAGACACTATCTGACGGGGGGACACTATCTGATGGAGGAACACTATCTGATGGAAGACACTATCTGACGGGGGGACACTATCTGATGCAGGAGCACTATCTGACTGGGGGAGCACTATCTGACGGGGGACACTATCTGACGGGGGACACTATCTGACGGGGGGACACTATCTGACGGGGGACACTATCTGATAGGGGGAACTATTGCACTATCTGACGGGGGAGCACTATCTGACGGGGGGACACTATCTGACGGGGGGCACTATCTGACGGGGGGCACTATTGCACTATCTGACGGGGGGACACTATCTGATGGGGGGACACTATCGCACTATCTGATGGGGGAGCACTATCTGACGGGGGGAACTATCTGACGGGGGCACTATCTGACGGGGGACACTATCTGATGGAGGAGCACTATCTGATGGAAGACACTATCTGACGGGGGGACACTATCTGATGGAAGACACTATCTGACGGGGGGACACTATCTGATGCAGGAGCACTATCTGACTGGGGGAGCACTATCTGACGGGGGACACTATCTGACGGGGGACACTATCTGACGGGGGGACACTATCTGACGGGGGACACTATCTGATAGGGGGAACTATTGCACTATCTGACGGGGGAGCACTATCTGACGGGGGGACACTATCTGATGGGGGGGCACTATCTGATGGGAGGGCACTTTCTGATGGGGGGACACTATCTGATGGGGGGACACTATCTGATGGGAAGGCACTATCTGATGGGGGGACACTATCTGATGGGAGGGCACTATCTGATGGAAGGGCACTATCTGATGGGGGGCACTATCTGATATGGGGGGGCACTATCGCACTATCTGATGGGGGAGCACTATCTGACGGCGGGCACTATCTGATGGGAGGCACTATCGCAGTATCTGATGGGGGAGCACTATCTGACGGGGGACACTATCTGATGGGGGACACTATCTGATGGAGGAGCACTATCTGATGGAAGACACTATCTGACGGGGGGACACTATCTGATGGAGGAACACTATCTGATGGAAGACACTATCTGACGGGGGGACACTATCTGATGCAGGAGCACTATCTGACTGGGGGAGCACTATCTGACGGGGGACACTATCTGACGGGGGACACTATCTGACGGGGGGACACTATCTGACGGGGGACACTATCTGATAGGGGGAACTATTGCACTATCTGACGGGGGAGCACTATCTGACGGGGGGACACTATCTGATGGGGGGGCACTATCTGATGGGAGGGCACTTTCTGATGGGGGGACACTATCTGATGGGGGGACACTATCTGATGGGAAGGCACTATCTGATGGGGGGACACTATCTGATGGGAGGGCACTATCTGATGGGAGGGCACTATCTGATGGGGGGCACTATCTGATATGGGGGGGCACTATCGCACTATCTGATGGGGGAGCACTATCTGACGGCGGGCACTATCTGATGGGAGGCACTATCGCAGTATCTGATGGGGGAGCACTATCTGACGGGGGGACACTATCTGATGGGGGACACTATCTGATGGAGGAGCACTATCTGATGGAAGACACTATCTGACGGGGGGACACTATCTGATGGAGGAACACTATCTGATGGAAGACACTATCTGACGGGGGGACACTATCTGATGCAGGAGCACTATCTGACTGGGGGAGCACTATCTGACGGGGGACACTATCTGACGGGGGACACTATCTGACGGGGGGACACTATCTGACGGGGGACACTATCTGATAGGGGGAACTATTGCACTATCTGACGGGGGAGCACTATCTGACGGGGGGACACTATCTGACGGGGGGCACTATCTGACGGGGGGCACTATTGCACTATCTGACGGGGGGACACTATCTGATGGGGGGACACTATCGCACTATCTGATGGGGGAGCACTATCTGACGGAGGGAACTATCTGACGGGGGCACTATCTGACGGGGGACACTATCTGATGGAGGAGCACTATCTGATGGAAGACACTATCTGACGGGGGGACACTATCTGATGGAAGACACTATCTGACGGGGGGACACTATCTGATGCAGGAGCACTATCTGACTGGGGGAGCACTATCTGACGGGGGACACTATCTGACGGGGGACACTATCTGACGGGGGGGACACTATCTGACGGGGGACACTATCTGATAGGGGGAACTATTGCACTATCTGACGGGGGAGCACTATCTGACGGGGGGACACTATCTGATGGGGGGGCACTATCTGATGGGAGGGCACTTTCTGATGGGGGGACACTATCTGATGGGGGGACACTATCTGATGGGAAGGCACTATCTGATGGGGGGACACTATCTGATGGGAGGGCACTATCTGATGGGAGGGCACTATCTGATGGGGGGCACTATCTGATATGGGGGGGCACTATCGCACTATCTGACGGCGGGCACTATCTGATGGGAGGCACTATCGCAGTATCTGATGGGGGAGCACTATCTGACGGGGGGACACTATCTGATGGGGGACACTATCTGATGGAGGAGCACTATCTGATGGAAGACACTATCTGACGGGGGGACACTATCTGATGGAGGAACACTATCTGATGGAAGACACTATCTGACGGGGGGACACTATCTGATGCAGGAGCACTATCTGACTGGGGGAGCACTATCTGACGGGGGACACTATCTGACGGGGGACACTATCTGACGGGGGGACACTATCTGACGGGGGACACTATCTGATAGGGGGAACTATTGCACTATCTGACGGGGGAGCACTATCTGACGGGGGGACACTATCTGACGGGGGGCACTATCTGACGGGGGGCACTATTGCACTATCTGACGGGGGGACACTATCTGATGGGGGGGACACTATCGCACTATCTGATGGGGGAGCACTATCTGACGGGGGGAACTATCTGACGGGGGCACTATCTGACGGGGGACACTATCTGATGGAGGAGCACTATCTGATGGAAGACACTATCTGACGGGGGGACACTATCTGATGGAAGACACTATCTGACGGGGGGACACTATCTGATGCAGAAGCACTATCTGACTGGGGGAGCACTATCTGACGGGGGACACTATCTGACGGGGGACACTATCTGACGGGGGGACACTATCTGACGGGGGACACTATCTGATAGGGGGAACTATTGCACTATCTGACGGGGGAGCACTATCTGACGGGGGGACACTATCTGATGGGGGGGCACTATCTGATGGGAGGGCACTTTCTGATGGGGGGACACTATCTGATGGGGGGACACTATCTGATGGGAAGGCACTATCTGATGGGGGGACACTATCTGATGGGAGGGCACTATCTGATGGGAGGGCACTATCTGATGGGGGGCACTATCTGATATGGGGGGGCACTATCGCACTATCTGATGGGGGAGCACTATCTGACGGCGGGCACTATCTGATGGGAGGCACTATCGCAGTATCTGATGGGGGAGCACTATCTGACGGGGGGACACTATCTGATGGGGGACACTATCTGATGGAGGAGCACTATCTGATGGAAGACACTATCTGACGGGGGGACACTATCTGATGGAGGAACACTATCTGATGGAAGACACTATCTGACGGGGGGACACTATCTGATGCAGGAGCACTATCTGACTGGGGGAGCACTATCTGACGGGGGACACTATCTGACGGGGGACACTATCTGACGGGGGGACACTATCTGACGGGGGACACTATCTGATAGGGGGAACTATTGCACTATCTGACGGGGGAGCACTATCTGACGGGGGGACACTATCTGACGGGGGGCTCTATCTGACGGGGGGCACTATTGCACTATCTGACGGGGGGACACTATCTGATGGGGGGACACTATCGCACTATCTGACGGGGGGAACTATCTGACGGGGGCACTATCTGACGGGGGACACTATCTGATGGAGGAGCACTATCTGATGGAAGACACTATCTGACGGGGGGACACTATCTGATGGAAGACACTATCTGACGGGGGGACACTATCTGATGCAGGAGCACTATCTGACTGGGGGAGCACTATCTGACGGGGGACACTATCTGACGGGGGACACTATCTGACGGGGGGACACTATCTGACGGGGGACACTATCTGATAGGGGGAACTATTGCACTATCTGACGGGGGAGCACTATCTGACGGGGGGACACTATCTGATGGGGGGGCACTATCTGATGGGAGGGCACTTTCTGATGGGGGGACACTATCTGATGGGGGGACACTATCTGATGGGAAGGCACTATCTGATGGGGGGACACTATCTGATGGGAGGGCACTATCTGATGGAAGGGCACTATCTGATGGGGGGCACTATCTGATATGGGGGGGCACTATCGCACTATCTGATGGGGGAGCACTATCTGACGGCGGGCACTATCTGATGGGAGGCACTATCGCAGTATCTGATGGGGGAGCACTATCTGACGGGGGGACACTATCTGATGGGGGGACACTATCGCAGTATCTGATGGGGGAGCACTATCTGACGGGGGGCACTATCTGATGGGGGGACACTATCTGATGGAGGAGCACTATCTGATGGAAGACACTATCTGACGGGGGGACACTATCTGATGGAGGAGCACTATCTGACGGGGAGCACTATCTGACGGGGGACACTATCTGACGGGGGACACTATCTGATGGAGGAGCACTATCTGATGGAAGACACTATCTGACGGGGGGACACTATCTGATGGAGGAACACTATCTGATGGAAGACACTATCTGACGGGGGGACACTATCTGATGGAGCAGCACTATCTGACGGGCGAGCACTATCTGACGGGGGACACTATCTGACGGGGGGACACTATCTGACGGGGGACACTATCTGATGGGGGGAACTATTGCACTATCTGACGGGGGAGCACTATCTGACGGTGGGACACTATCTGATGGGGGGGCACTATCTGATGGGAGGGCACTATCTGATGGGGGGACACTATCTGATGGGGGGACACTATCTGATGGGAAGGCACTATCTGATGGGGGGACACTATCTGATGGGAGGGCACTATCTGATGGGGGGCACTATCTGATATGGGGGGGCACTATCGCACTATCTGTTGGGGGAGCACTATCTGACGGCGAGCACTATCTGATGGGGGCACTATCGCACTATCTGACGGGGGACACTATCTGATGGGGGGACACTATCGCAGTATCTGATAGGGGAGCACTATCTGACGGGGGGACACTATCTGATGGAGGAGCACTATCTGATGGAAGACACTATCTGACGGGGGGACACTATCTGATGGAGGAACACTATCTGATGGAAGACACTATCTGACGGGGGGACACTATCTGATGGAGGAACACTATCTGACGGGGGGACACTATCTGATGGAGGAACACTATCTGATGGCAGACACTATCTGACGGGGGGACACTATCTGATGGAGGAACACTATCTGATGGAAGACACTGTCTAATGGGGACACTATCTGATGGAGGAGCACTATCTGACGGGGAGCACTATCTGATGGGGGGGCACTATCGCACTATCTGATGGGGGGCACTATCTGACGGGGGCACTATCTGATGGGGGACACTATCGTACTATCTGATGGGGGGGCACTATCTGATGGGGGGACACTATCTGATGGGAGGGCACTATCTGATGGGGGGACACTATCTGATGGGAGGGCAGTATCTGATGGTGGAGCACTATCTGACGGGGGGCACTATCTGACGGGGGGGCACTATCGCACTTGCTGATGGGGGAGCACTATCTGACGGGGAGCACTATCTGACAGGGTGACACTATCGCACTATCTGACGGGAGGACACTATCTGATGGGGAGACACTATCTGATGGGGGGACACTATCGCACTATCTGATGGTGGAGCACTATCTGACGGGGGGCACTATCTGATGGGGGGACACTATCTGATGGGGGGACACTATCGCACTATCTGATGGGGGAGCACTATCTGACGGGGGGCACTATCTGACGGGGGACACTATCTGATGGAGGAGCACTATCTGATGGAAGATATTATCTGACGGGGGGACACTATCTGATGGAAGACACTATCTGACGGGGGGACACTATCTGATGGAGGAACACTATCTGTTGGAAGACACTATCTGACGGGGGGACACTATCTGATAGAGGAACACTATCTGATGGAAGACACTGTCTGACGGGGGGACACTATCTGATGGGGGGGCACTATCTGATGGGGGGACACTATCTGATGGAGGAGCACTATCTGACGGGGGAACACTATCTGATGGGGGGACACTATCTGATGGAGGAGCACTATCTGACCGGGGAACACTATCTGACGGTTGGACACTATCTGACGGGAGGGCAATATCTGACGGGGGGCACTATCTGATGGAGGAGCACTATCTGATGGAAGACCCTATCTGACGGGGGAGCACTATCTGATGGAGGAGCACTATCTGACGGGGAGCACTATCTGATGGGGGACACTATCTGATGGGGGCACTATCTGATGATGGGCACTATCGCACTATCTGATGGGGGAGCACTATCTGACGGGGGGCACTATCTGACGGGGGGCACTATCTGACGGGGGACACTATCTGATGGAGGAGCACTATCTGATGGAGGACACTGTCTAATGGGAGGGCACTATCTGATGGGAGGGCACTATCTGATGGGGGAGCACTATCTGACGGGGGGCACAATCTGATGGGGGGCACTATCTGACGGGGGGACACTATCTGATGGAGGAGCACTATCTGATGGAAGATACTATCTGACGGGGGGACACTATCTGATGGAAGACACTATCTGACGGGGGGACACTATCTGATGGAGGAACACTATCTGATCGAAGACACTATCTGACGGGGGACACTATCTGATAGAGGAACACTATCTGATGGAAGAGCACTATCTGACGGGGGAGCACTATCTGATGGGGGGGCACTATCTGATGGGGGGACACTATCTGATGGAGGAGCACTATCTGACGGGGGAACACTATCTGACGGTTGGACACTATCTGACGGGAGGGCAATATCTGACCGGGGGCACTATCTGATGGAGGAGCACTATCTGATGGAAGACACTATCTGACGGGGGAGCACTATCTTACGGGGAGACACTATCTGATGGAGGAGCACTATCTGACGGGGGGACACTATCTTATGGGGGGCACTATCTGATGATGGGCACTATCGCACTATCTGACGGGGGAGCACTATCTGACGGGGGGACACTATTTGATGGAGGAGCACTATCTGATGGAAGACACTATCTGACGGGAGGACACTATCTGATGGGAGGGCACTATCTGAGGAGGGAGCACTATCTGACGGGGGGCACTATCGCACTATCTGACGGGCGACACTATCTGATGGGGGGACACTATCGCACTATCTGATGGGGGAGCACTATCTGATGGGGGGCACTATCTGATGGAAGACACTATCTGACGGGGGAGCACTATCTGATGGAGGAACACTATCTGATGGAAGACACTATCTGACGGGGGGACACTATCTGATGGAGGAACACTATCTGATGGAAGACACTATCTGACGGGGGGACACTATCTAATGGAGGAACACTATCTGATTGAAGACACTATCTGACGGGGGGACACTATCTGATGGAGGAGCACTATCTGACGGGGGCACTATCTGACGGGGGGCACTATCTGACGGGGGGACACTATCTGATGGAGGAGCACTATCTGATGGAAGATACTATCTGACGGGGGGACACTATCTGATGGAGGAACACTATCTGATGGAAGACACTATCTGACTGGGGGACACTATCTGATGGAGGAGCACTATCTGACGGGGGAGCACTATCTGAGGGGGGACACTATCTGATGAGGGGACAATATCTGACGGGGGACACTATCTGACGGAGGAGCACTATCTGACGGGGGGACACTATCTGATGGGGGGCACTATCTGATGGGAGGGCACTATCTGATGGGGGGACACTATCTGATGGGGGGACACTATCTGATGGGAGGGCACTATCTGACGGGGGAGAACTATCTGACGGGGGACACTATCTGATGGGGGGGCACTATCTGATGGGAGGGCACTATCTGACGGGGGGACACAATCTGATGGAGGAGCACTATCTGATGGGGGAGCACTATCTGATGGGGGAGCACTATCTGACTGGGGGGAACTCTCTGACGGGGGGACACTATCTGATGAGGGGACACTATCTGATGGGGGGACACTATCTGATGGGGGACACGATCTGACGGGGGCACTATCTGACGGGGGGGCACTATCTGATGGGGGGACACTATCTGATGGAGGAGCACTATCTGATGGAAGACACTATCTGACGGGGGGACACTATCTGATGGAGGAACACTATCTGATGGAAGACACTATCTGACGGAAGACACTATCTGACGGGGGCACACTATCTGATGGACGAACACTATCTGATGGAAGACACTATCTGACGGGGGGACACTATCTGATGGAGGAACACTATCTGATGGAAGACACTGTCTGACGGGGGACACTATCTGATGGAGGAGCACTCTCTGACGGGGGAGCACTATCTGATGGAGGAACACTATCTGATGGAAGACACTATCTGACGGGGGCACACTATCTGATGGAGGAACACTATCTGATGGAAGACACTATCTGACGGGGGGACACTATCTGATGGAGGAACACTATCTGATGGAAGACACTATCTGACGGGGGGACACTATCTGATGGAGGAACACTATCTGATGGAAGACACTGTCTGACGGGGGACACTATCTTATGGAGGAGCACTATCTGACGGGGGAGCACTATCTGATGGAGGGGCACTATCTGACGGGGGGGCACTATCTGATGGGGGGACACTATCTGATGAGGGAGCACTATCTGACGGGGGGACACTATCTGATGGGGGGACACTATCGCACTATCTGATGGGGGAGCACTATCTGACGGGGGGAACTATCTGACGGGGGGCACTATCTGACGGGGGGAACTATCTGACGGGGGGCACTATCTGACGGGGGACACTATCTGATGGAGGAGCACTATCTGATGGAAGACACTATCTGACGGGGGGACACTATCTGATGCAGGAGCACTATCTGACTGGGGGAGCACTATCTGACGGGGGACACTATCTGACGGGGGACACTATCTGACGGGGGGACACTATCTGACGGGGGACACTATCTGATAGGGGGAACTATTGCACTATCTGACGGGGGAGCACTATCTGACGGGGGGACACTATCTGATGGGGGGGCACTATCTGATGGGAGGGCACTTTCTGATGGGGGGACACTATCTGATGGGGGGACACTATCTGATGGGAAGGCACTATCTGATGGGGGGACACTATCTGATGGGAGGGCACTATCTGATGGGAGGGCACTATCTGATGGGGGGCACTATCTGATATGGGGGGGCACTATCGCACTATCTGATGGGGGAGCACTATCTGACGGCGGGCACTATCTGATGGGAGGCACTATCGCAGTATCTGATGGGGGAGCACTATCTGACGGGGGGACACTATCTGATGGGGGACACTATCTGATGGAGGAGCACTATCTGATGGAAGACACTATCTGACGGGGGGACACTATCTGATGGAGGAACACTATCTGATGGAAGACACTATCTGACGGGGGGACACTATCTGATGCAGGAGCACTATCTGACTGGGGGAGCACTATCTGACGGGGGACACTATCTGACGGGGGACACTATCTGACGGGGGGACACTATCTGACGGGGGACACTATCTGATAGGGGGAACTATTGCACTATCTGACGGGGGAGCACTATCTGACGGGGGGACACTATCTGATGGGGGGCACTATCTGATGGGAGGGCACTTTCTGATGGGGGGACACTATCTGATGGGGGGACACTATCTGATGGGAAGGCACTATCTGATGGGGGGACACTATCTGATGGGAGGGCACTATCTGATGGGAGGGCACTATCTGATGGGGGGCACTATCTGATATGGGGGGGCACTATCGCACTATCTGATGGGGGAGCACTATCTGACGGCGGGCACTATCTGATGGGAGGCACTATCGCAGTATCTGATGGGGGAGCACTATCTGACGGGGGGACACTATCTGATGGGGGGACACTATCGCAGTATCTGATGGGGGAGCACTATCTGACGGGGGGCACTATCTGATGGGGGGACACTATCTGATGGAGGAGCACTATCTGACGGGGGAGCACTATCTGATGGAGGGGCACTATCTGACGGGGGGGCACTATCTGACAGGGGGACACTATCTGATGGGGGGGCACTATCTGATGGGAGGGCACTATCTGACGGGTGGGACACAATCTGATGGAGGAGCACTATCTGATGGGGGAGCACTATCTGATGGGGGAGCACTATCTGACTGGGGGGAACTCTCTGACGGGGGGACACTATCTGATGGAGGAACACTATGTGATGGAAGACACTATCTGACGGAAGACACTATCTGACGGGGGCACACTATCTGATGGAGGAACACTATCTGATGGAAGACACTATCTGACGGGGGGACACTATCTGATGGAGGAACACTATCTGATGGAAGACACTATCTGACGGGGGGACACTATCTGATGGAGGAACACTATCTGATGGAAGACACTGTCTGACGGGGGACACTATCTGATGGAGGAGCACTCTCTGACGGGGGAGCACTATCTGATGGAGGAACACTATCTGATGGAAGACACTATCTGACGGGGGCACACTATCTGATGGAGGAACACTATCTGATGGAAGACACTATCTGACGGGGGGACACTATCTGATGGAGGAACACTATCTGATGGAAGACACTATCTGACGGGGGGACACTATCTGATGGAGGAACACTATCTGATGGAAGACACTGTCTGACGGGGGACACTATCTGATGGAGGAGCACTATCTGACGGGGGAGCACTATCTGATGGAGGGGCACTATCTGACGGGGGGGCACTATCTGACAGGGGGACACTATCTGATGGGGGGGCACTATCTGATGGGGGGACACTATCTGATGGGAGGGCACTATCTGATGGGGGGACACTATCTGATGAAGGAGCACTATCTGACGGGGGGCACTATCTGACGGGGGGCACTATTGCACTATCTGACGGGGGGACACTATCTGATGGGGGGACACTATGTGATGGAGGAACACTATCTGATGGAAGACACTATCTGACGGGGGGACACTATCTGATGGAGGAACACTATCTGATGGAAGACACTATCTGACGGGGGGACACTATCTGATGCAGGAGCACTATCTGACTGGGAGAGCACTATCTGACGGGGGACACTATCTGACGGGGGACACTATCTGATGGAGGAGCACTATCTGATGGAAGATACTATCTGACGGGGGGACACTATCTGATGGAGGAACACTATCTGATGGAAGACACTATCTGACGGGGGGACACTATCTGATGGGGGGGCACTATTTGATGGGAAGGCACTATCTGATGGGGGGACACTATCTGATGGGGGGACACTATCTGATGGGAAGGCACTATCTGATGGGGGGACACTATCTGATGGGAGGGCACTATCTGATGGGGGGCACTATCTGATATGGGGGGGCACTATCGCAATATCTGATGGGGGAGCACTATCTGACGGCGGGCACTATCTGATGGGGGGCACTATCGCACTATCTGACAGGGGGACACTATCTGATGGGGGGACACTATCGCAGTATCTGATGGCTGATGGGGGAGCACTATCTGACGGGGGGCACTATCTGATGGGGGACACTATCTGATGGAGGAGCACTATCTGATGGAAGACACTATCTGACGGGGGGACACTATCTGATGGAGGAACACTATCTGATGGAAGACACTATCTGACGGGGGGACACTATCTAATGGAGGAACACTATCTGATTGAAGACACTATCTGACGGGGGGACACTATCTGATGGAGGAGCACTATCTGACGGGGGCACTATCTGACGGGGGGCACTATCTGACGGGGGGACACTATCTGATGGAGGAGCACTATCTGATGGAAGATACTATCTGACGGGGGGACACTATCTGATGGAGGAACACTATCTGATGGAAGACACTATCTGACTGGGGGACACTATCTGATGGAGGAGCACTATCTGACGGGGGAGCACTATCTGACGGGGGACACTATCTGATGAGGGGACAATATCTGACGGGGGACACTATCTGACGGGGACACTATCTGATGGGGGCACTATCGCACTATCTGACGGGGGAGCACTATCTGACGGGGGGACACTATCTGATGGGGGGCACTATCTGATGGGAGGGCACTATCTGATGGGGGGACACTATCTGATGGGGGGACACTATCTGATGGGAGGGCACTATCTGATGGGGGGCACTATCGCACTATCTGACGGGGGAGAACTATCTGACGGGGGACACTATCTGATGGGGGGGCGCTATCTGATGGGAGGGCACTATCTGACGGGGGGACACAATCTGATGGAGGAGCACTATCTGATGGGGGAGCACTATCTGATGGGGGAGCACTATCTGACTGGGGGGAACTCTCTGACGGGGGGACACTATCTGATGAGGGGACACTATCTGATGGGGGGACACTATCTGATGGGGGACACGACCTGACGGGGGCACTATCTGACGGGGGGGCACTATCTGATGGGGGGACACTATCTGATGGAGGAGCACTATCTGATGGAAGACACTATCTGACGGGGGGACACTATCTGATGGAGGAACACTATCTGATGGAAGACACTATCTGACGGAAGACACTATCTGACGGGGGCACACTATCTGATGGACGAACACTATCTGATGGAAGACACTATCTGACGGGGGGACACTATCTGATGGAGGAACACTATCTGATGGAAGACACTATCTGACGGGGGGACACTATCTGATGGAGGAACACTATCTGATGGAAGACACTGTCTGACGGGGGGACACTATCTGATGGAGGAACACTATCTGATGGAAGACACTATCTGACGGGGGGACACTATCTGATGCAGGAGCACTATCTGACTGGGAGAGCACTATCTGACGGGGGACACTATCTGACGGGGGACACTATCTGATGGAGGAGCACTATCTGATGGAAGATACTATCTGACGGGGGGACACTATCTGATGGAGGAACACTATCTGATGGAAGACACTATCTGACGGGGGGACACTATCTGATGGGGGGGCACTATTTGATGGGAAGGCACTATCTGATGGGGGGACACTATCTGATGGGGGGACACTATCTGATGGGAAGGCACTATCTGATGGGGGGACACTATCTGATGGGAGGGCACTATCTGATGGGGGGACACTATCTGATGGGGGGACACTATCTGATGGGAAGACACTATCTGACGGGGGGACACTATCTGATGGAGGAACACTATCTGATGGAAGACACTGTCTGACGGGGGACACTATCTGATGGAGGAGCACTCTCTGACGGGGGAGCACTATCTGATGGAGGAACACTATCTGATGGAAGACACTATCTGACGGGGGCACACTATCTGATGGAGGAACACTATCTGATGGAAGACACTATCTGACGGGGGGACACTATCTGATGGAGGAACACTATCTGATGGAAGACACTATCTGACGGGGGGACACTATCTGATGGAGGAACACTATCTGATGGAAGACACTGTCTGACGGGGGACACTATCTTATGGAGGAGCACTATCTGACGGGGGAGCACTATCTGATGGAGGGGCACTATCTGACGGGGGGGCACTATCTGATGGGGGGACACTATCTGATGAGGGAGCACTATCTGACGGGGGGACACTATCTGATGGGGGGACACTATCGCACTATCTGATGGGGGAGCACTATCTGACGGGGGGAACTATCTGACGGGGGGCACTATCTGACGGGGGGAACTATCTGACGGGGGGCACTATCTGACGGGGGACACTATCTGATGGAGGAGCACTATCTGATGGAAGACACTATCTGACGGGGGGACACTATCTGATGCAGGAGCACTATCTGACTGGGGGAGCACTATCTGACGGGGGACACTATCTGACGGGGGACACTATCTGACGGGGGGACACTATCTGACGGGGGACACTATCTGATAGGGGGAACTATTGCACTATCTGACGGGGGAGCACTATCTGACGGGGGGACACTATCTGATGGGGGGGCACTATCTGATGGGAGGGCACTTTCTGATGGGGGGACACTATCTGATGGGGGGACACTATCTGATGGGAAGGCACTATCTGATGGGGGGACACTATCTGATGGGAGGGCACTATCTGATGGGAGGGCACTATCTGATGGGGGGCACTATCTGATATGGGGGGGCACTATCGCACTATCTGATGGGGGAGCACTATCTGACGGCGGGCACTATCTGATGGGAGGCACTATCGCAGTATCTGATGGGGGAGCACTATCTGACGGGGGGACACTATCTGATGGGGGACACTATCTGATGGAGGAGCACTATCTGATGGAAGACACTATCTGACGGGGGGACACTATCTGATGGAGGAACACTATCTGATGGAAGACACTATCTGACGGGGGGACACTATCTGATGCAGGAGCACTATCTGACTGGGGGAGCACTATCTGACGGGGGACACTATCTGACGGGGGACACTATCTGACGGGGGGACACTATCTGACGGGGGACACTATCTGATAGGGGGAACTATTGCACTATCTGACGGGGGAGCACTATCTGACGGGGGGACACTATCTGATGGGGGGCACTATCTGATGGGAGGGCACTTTCTGATGGGGGGACACTATCTGATGGGGGGACACTATCTGATGGGAAGGCACTATCTGATGGGGGGACACTATCTGATGGGAGGGCACTATCTGATGGGAGGGCACTATCTGATGGGGGGCACTATCTGATATGGGGGGGCACTATCGCACTATCTGATGGGGGAGCACTATCTGACGGCGGGCACTATCTGATGGGAGGCACTATCGCAGTATCTGATGGGGGAGCACTATCTGACGGGGGGACACTATCTGATGGGGGGACACTATCGCAGTATCTGATGGGGGAGCACTATCTGACGGGGGGCACTATCTGATGGGGGGACACTATCTGATGGAGGAGCACTATCTGACGGGGGAGCACTATCTGATGGAGGGGCACTATCTGACGGGGGGGCACTATCTGACAGGGGGACACTATCTGATGGGGGGGCACTATCTGATGGGAGGGCACTATCTGACGGGTGGGACACAATCTGATGGAGGAGCACTATCTGATGGGGGAGCACTATCTGATGGGGGAGCACTATCTGACTGGGGGGAACTCTCTGACGGGGGGACACTATCTGATGGAGGAACACTATGTGATGGAAGACACTATCTGACGGAAGACACTATCTGACGGGGGCACACTATCTGATGGAGGAACACTATCTGATGGAAGACACTATCTGACGGGGGGACACTATCTGATGGAGGAACACTATCTGATGGAAGACACTATCTGACGGGGGGACACTATCTGATGGAGGAACACTATCTGATGGAAGACACTGTCTGACGGGGGACACTATCTGATGGAGGAGCACTCTCTGACGGGGGAGCACTATCTGATGGAGGAACACTATCTGATGGAAGACACTATCTGACGGGGGCACACTATCTGATGGAGGAACACTATCTGATGGAAGACACTATCTGACGGGGGGACACTATCTGATGGAGGAACACTATCTGATGGAAGACACTATCTGACGGGGGGACACTATCTGATGGAGGAACACTATCTGATGGAAGACACTGTCTGACGGGGGACACTATCTGATGGAGGAGCACTATCTGACGGGGGAGCACTATCTGATGGAGGGGCACTATCTGACGGGGGGGCACTATCTGACAGGGGGACACTATCTGATGGGGGGGCACTATCTGATGGGGGGACACTATCTGATGGGAGGGCACTATCTGATGGGGGGACACTATCTGATGAAGGAGCACTATCTGACGGGGGGCACTATCTGACGGGGGGCACTATTGCACTATCTGACGGGGGGACACTATCTGATGGGGGGACACTATGTGATGGAGGAACACTATCTGATGGAAGACACTATCTGACGGGGGGACACTATCTGATGGAGGAACACTATCTGATGGAAGACACTATCTGACGGGGGGACACTATCTGATGCAGGAGCACTATCTGACTGGGAGAGCACTATCTGACGGGGGACACTATCTGACGGGGGACACTATCTGATGGAGGAGCACTATCTGATGGAAGATACTATCTGACGGGGGGACACTATCTGATGGAGGAACACTATCTGATGGAAGACACTATCTGACGGGGGGACACTATCTGATGGGGGGGCACTATTTGATGGGAAGGCACTATCTGATGGGGGGACACTATCTGATGGGGGGACACTATCTGATGGGAAGGCACTATCTGATGGGGGGACACTATCTGATGGGAGGGCACTATCTGATGGGGGGCACTATCTGATATGGGGGGGCACTATCGCAATATCTGATGGGGGAGCACTATCTGACGGCGGGCACTATCTGATGGGGGGCACTATCGCACTATCTGACAGGGGGACACTATCTGATGGGGGGACACTATCGCAGTATCTGATGGCTGATGGGGGAGCACTATCTGACGGGGGGCACTATCTGATGGGGGACACTATCTGATGGAGGAGCACTATCTGATGGAAGACACTATCTGACGGGGGGACACTATCTGATGGAGGAACACTATCTGATGGAAGACACTATCTGACGGGGGGACACTATCTAATGGAGGAACACTATCTGATTGAAGACACTATCTGACGGGGGGACACTATCTGATGGAGGAGCACTATCTGACGGGGGCACTATCTGACGGGGGGCACTATCTGACGGGGGGACACTATCTGATGGAGGAGCACTATCTGATGGAAGATACTATCTGACGGGGGGACACTATCTGATGGAGGAACACTATCTGATGGAAGACACTATCTGACTGGGGGACACTATCTGATGGAGGAGCACTATCTGACGGGGGAGCACTATCTGACGGGGGACACTATCTGATGAGGGGACAATATCTGACGGGGGACACTATCTGACGGGGACACTATCTGATGGGGGCACTATCGCACTATCTGACGGGGGAGCACTATCTGACGGGGGGACACTATCTGATGGGGGGCACTATCTGATGGGAGGGCACTATCTGATGGGGGGACACTATCTGATGGGGGGACACTATCTGATGGGAGGGCACTATCTGATGGGGGGCACTATCGCACTATCTGACGGGGGAGAACTATCTGACGGGGGACACTATCTGATGGGGGGGCGCTATCTGATGGGAGGGCACTATCTGACGGGGGGACACAATCTGATGGAGGAGCACTATCTGATGGGGGAGCACTATCTGATGGGGGAGCACTATCTGACTGGGGGGAACTCTCTGACGGGGGGACACTATCTGATGAGGGGACACTATCTGATGGGGGGACACTATCTGATGGGGGACACGACCTGACGGGGGCACTATCTGACGGGGGGGCACTATCTGATGGGGGGACACTATCTGATGGAGGAGCACTATCTGATGGAAGACACTATCTGACGGGGGGACACTATCTGATGGAGGAACACTATCTGATGGAAGACACTATCTGACGGAAGACACTATCTGACGGGGGCACACTATCTGATGGACGAACACTATCTGATGGAAGACACTATCTGACGGGGGGACACTATCTGATGGAGGAACACTATCTGATGGAAGACACTATCTGACGGGGGGACACTATCTGATGGAGGAACACTATCTGATGGAAGACACTGTCTGACGGGGGGACACTATCTGATGGAGGAACACTATCTGATGGAAGACACTATCTGACGGGGGGACACTATCTGATGCAGGAGCACTATCTGACTGGGAGAGCACTATCTGACGGGGGACACTATCTGACGGGGGACACTATCTGATGGAGGAGCACTATCTGATGGAAGATACTATCTGACGGGGGGACACTATCTGATGGAGGAACACTATCTGATGGAAGACACTATCTGACGGGGGGACACTATCTGATGGGGGGGCACTATTTGATGGGAAGGCACTATCTGATGGGGGGACACTATCTGATGGGGGGACACTATCTGATGGGAAGGCACTATCTGATGGGGGGACACTATCTGATGGGAGGGCACTATCTGATGGGGGGACACTATCTGATGGGGGGACACTATCTGATGGGAAGACACTATCTGACGGGGGGACACTATCTGATGGAGGAACACTATCTGATGGAAGACACTGTCTGACGGGGGACACTATCTGATGGAGGAGCACTCTCTGACGGGGGAGCACTATCTGATGGAGGAACACTATCTGATGGAAGACACTATCTGACGGGGGCACACTATCTGATGGAGGAACACTATCTGATGGAAGACACTATCTGACGGGGGGACACTATCTGATGGAGGAACACTATCTGATGGAAGACACTATCTGACGGGGGGACACTATCTGATGGAGGAACACTATCTGATGGAAGACACTGTCTGACGGGGGACACTATCTTATGGAGGAGCACTATCTGACGGGGGAGCACTATCTGATGGAGGGGCACTATCTGACGGGGGGGCACTATCTGATGGGGGGACACTATCTGATGAGGGAGCACTATCTGACGGGGGGCACTATCTGACGGGGGGCACTATTGCACTATCTGACGGGGGGACACTATCTGATGGGGGGACACTATCGCACTATCTGATGGGGGAGCACTATCTGACGGGGGGAACTATCTGACGGGGGCACTATCTGACGGGGGACACTATCTGATGGAGGAGCACTATCTGATGGAAGACACTATCTGACGGGGGGACACTATCTGATGGAAGACACTATCTGACGGGGGGACACTATCTGATGCAGGAGCACTATCTGACTGGGGGAGCACTATCTGACGGGGGACACTATCTGACGGGGGACACTATCTGACGGGGGTTCACTATCTGACGGGGGACACTATCTGATAGGGGGAACTATTGCACTATCTGACGGGGGAGCACTATCTGACGGGGGGACACTATCTGATGGGGGGCACTATCTGATGGGAGGGCACTTTCTGATGGGGGGACACTATCTGATGGGGGGACACTATCTGATGGGAAGGCACTATCTGATGGGGGGACACTATCTGATGGGAGGGCACTATCTGATGGGAGGGCACTATCTGATGGGGGGCACTATCTGATATGGGGGGGCACTATCGCACTATCTGATGGGGGAGCACTATCTGACGGCGGGCACTATCTGATGGGAGGCACTATCGCAGTATCTGATGGGGGAGCACTATCTGACGGGGGGACACTATCTGATGGGGGGACACTATCGCAGTATCTGATGGGGGAGCACTATCTGACGGGGGGCACTATCTGATGGGGGGACACTATCTGATGGAGGAGCACTATCTGATGGAAGACACTATCTGACGGGGGGACACTATCTGATGGAGGAGCACTATCTGACGGGGAGCACTATCTGACGGGGGACACTATCTGACGGGGGACACTATCTGATGGGGGACACTATCTGATGGAGGAGCACTATCTGATGGAAGACACTATCTGACGGGGGGACACTATCTGATGGAGGAACACTATCTGATGGAAGACACTATCTGACGGGGGGACACTATCTGATGGAGCAGCACTATCTGACGGGCGAGCACTATCTGACGGGGGACACTATCTGAAGGGGGACACTATCTGACGGGGGACACTATCTGATGGGGGGAACTATTGCACTATCTGACGGGGGAGCACTATCTGACGGTGGGACACTATCTGATGGGGGGGCACTATCTGATGGGAGGGCACTATCTGATGGGGGGACACTATCTGATGGGGGGACACTATCTGATGGGAAGGCACTATCTGATGGGGGGACACTATCTGATGGGAGGGCACTATCTGATGGGGGGCACTATCTGATATGGGGGGGCACTATCGCACTATCTGTTGGGGGAGCACTATCTGACGGCGAGCACTATCTGATGGGGGGCACTATCGCACTATCTGACGGGGGACACTATCTGATGGGGGGACACTATCGCAGTATCTGATAGGGGAGCACTATCTGACGGGGGGACACTATCTGATGGAGGAGCACTATCTGATGGAAGACACTATCTGACGGGGGGACACTATCTGATGGAGGAACACTATCTGATGGAAGACACTATCTGACGGGGGGACACTATCTGATGGAGGAACACTATCTGACGGGGGGACACTATCTGATGGAGGAACACTATCTGATGGCAGACACTATCTGACGGGGGGACACTATCTGATGGAGGAACACTATCTGATGGAAGACACTGTCTAATGGGGACACTATCTGATGGAGGAGCACTATCTGACGGGGAGCACTATCTGATGGGGGGGCACTATCGCACTATCTGATGGGGGGCACTATCTGACGGGGGCACTATCTGATGGGGGACACTATCGTACTATCTGATGGGGGGGCACTATCTGATGGGGGGACACTATCTGATGGGAGGGCACTATCTGATGGGGGGACACTATCTGATGGGAGGGCAGTATCTGATGGTGGAGCACTATCTGACGGGGGGCACTATCTGACGGGGGGGCACTATCGCACTTGCTGATGGGGGAGCACTATCTGACGGGGAGCACTATCTGACAGGGTGACACTATCGCACTATCTGACGGGAGGACACTATCTGATGGGGAGACACTATCTGATGGGGGGACACTATCGCACTATCTGATGGTGGAGCACTATCTGACGGGGGGCACTATCTGATGGGGGGACACTATCTGATGGGGGGACACTATCGCACTATCTGATGGGGGAGCACTATCTGACGGGGGGCACTATCTGACGGGGGACACTATCTGATGGAGGAGCACTATCTGATGGAAGATATTATCTGACGGGGGGACACTATCTGATGGAAGACACTATCTGACGGGGGGACACTATCTGATGGAGGAACATTATCTGTTGGAAGACACTATCTGACGGGGGGACACTATCTGATAGAGGAACACTATCTGATGGAAGACACTGTCTGACGGGGGGACACTATCTGATGGGGGGGCACTATCTGATGGGGGGACACTATCTGATGGAGGAGCACTATCTGACGGGGGAACACTATCTGATGGGGGGACACTATCTGATGGAGGAGCACTATCTGACGGGGGAACACTATCTGACGGTTGGACACTATCTGACGGGAGGGCAATATCTGACGGGGGGCACTATCTGATGGAGGAGCACTATCTGATGGAAGACCCTATCTGACGGGGGAGCACTATCTGATGGAGGAGCACTATCTGACGGGGAGCACTATCTGATGGGGGACACTATCTGATGGGGGGCACTATCTGATGATGGGCACTATCGCACTATCTGATGGGGGAGCACTATCTGACGGGGGGCACTATCTGACGGGGGGCACTATCTGACGGGGGACACTATCTGATGGAGGAGCACTATCTGATGGAGGACACTGTCTAGTGGGAGGGCACTATCTGATGGGAGGGCACTATCTGATGGGGGAGAACTATCTGACGGGGGGCACAATCTGATGGGGGGCACTATCTGACGGGGGGACACTATCTGATGGAGGAGCACTATCTGATGGAAGATACTATCTGACGGGGGGACACTATCTGATGGAAGACACTATCTGACGGGGGGACACTATCTGATGGAGGAACACTATCTGATCGAAGACACTATCTGACGGGGGACACTATCTGATAGAGGAACACTATCTGATGGAAGAGCACTATCTGACGGGGGAGCACTATCTGATGGGGGGGCACTATCTGATGGAGGAGCACTATCTGACGGGGGAACACTATCTGACGGTTGGACACTATCTGACGGGAGGGCAATATCTGACCGGGGGCACTATCTGATGGAGGAGCACTATCTGATGGAAGACACTATCTGACGGGGGAGCACTATCTTACGGGGAGACACTATCTGATGGAGGAGCACTATCTGACGGGGGGACACTATCTTATGGGGGGCACTATCTGATGATGGGCACTATCGCACTATCTGACGGGGGAGCACTATCTGACGGGGGGACACTATCTGATGGAGGAGCACTATCTGATGGAAGACACTATCTGACGGGAGGACACTATCTGATGGGAGGGCAGTATCTGAGGAGGGAGCACTATCTGACGGGGTTCACTATCGCACTATCTGACGGGGGACACTATCTGATGGGGGGACACTATCGCACTATCTGATGGGGGAGCACTATCTGATGGGGGGCACTATCTGATGGAAGACACTATCTGACGGGGGAGCACTATCTGATGGAGGAACACTATCTGATGGAAGACACTATCTGACGGGGGGACACTATCTGATGGAGGAACACTATCTGATGGAAGACACTATCTGACGGGGGGACAATATCTAATGGAGGAACACTATCTGATTGAAGACACTATCTGACGGGGGGACACTATCTGATGGAGGAGCACTATCTGACGGGGGCACTATCTGACGGGGGGCACTATCTGACGGGGGGACACTATCTGATGGAGGAGTACTATCTGATGGAAGATACTATCTGACGGGGGGACACTATCTGATGGAGGAACACTATCTGATGGAAGACACTATCTGACTGGGGGACACTATCTGATGGAGGAGCACTATCTGACGGGGGAGCACTATCTGAGGGGGGACACTATCTGATGAGGGGACAATATCTGACGGGGGACACTATCTGACGGGGACACTATCTGATGGGGGCACTATCGCACTATCTGACGGGGGAGCACTATCTGACGGGGGGACACTATCTGATGGGGGGCACTATCTGATGGGAGGGCACTATCTGATGGGGGGACACTATCTGATGGGGGGACACTATCTGATGGGAGGGCACTATCTGACGGGGGAGAACTATCTGACGGGGGACACTATCTGATGGGGGGGCACTATCTGATGGGAGGGCACTATCTGACGGGGGGACACAATCTGATGGAGGAGCACTATCTGATGGGGGAGCACTATCTGATGGGGAGCACTATCTGACTGGGGGGAACTCTCTGACGGGGGGACACTATCTGATGAGGGGACACTATCTGATGGGGGGACACTATCTGATGGGGGACACGATCTGACGGGGGCACTATCTGACGGGGGGGCACTATCTGATGGGGGGACACTATCTGATGGAGGAGCACTATCTGATGGAAGACACTATCTGACGGGGGGACACTATCTGATGGAGGAACACTATCTGATGGAAGACACTATCTGACGGAAGACACTATCTGACGGGGGCACACTATCTGATGGACGAACACTATCTGATGGAAGACACTATCTGACGGGGGGACACTATCTGATGGAGGAACACTATCCGATGGAAGACACTGTCTGACGGGGGACACTATCTTATGGAGGAGCACTATCTGACGGGGGAGCACTATCTGATGGAGGGGCACTATCTGACGGGGGGGCACTATCTGATGGGGGGACACTATCTGATGAGGGAGCACTATCTGACGGGGGGACACTATCTGATGGGGGGACACTATCGCACTATCTGATGGGGGAGCACTATCTGACGGGGGGAACTATCTGACGGGGGGCACTATCTGACGGGGGGAACTATCTGACGGGGGGCACTATCTGACGGGGGACACTATCTGATGGAGGAGCACTATCTGATGGAAGACACTATCTGACGGGGGGACACTATCTGATGGAAGACACTATCTGACGGGGGGACACTATCTGATGCAGGAGCACTATCTGACTGGGGGAGCACTATCTGACGGGGGACACTATCTGACGGGGGACACTATCTGACGGGGGGACACTATCTGACGGGGGACACTATCTGATAGGGGGAACTATTGCACTATCTGACGGGGGAGCACTATCTGACGGGGGGACACTATCTGATGGGGGGGCACTATCTGATGGGAGGGCACTTTCTGATGGGGGGACACTATCTGATGGGGGGACACTATCTGATGGGAAGGCACTATCTGATGGGGGGACACTATCTGATGGGAGGGCACTATCTGATGGGAGGACACTATCTGATGGGGGGCACTATCTGATATGGGGGGGCACTATCGCACTATCTGATGGGGGAGCACTATCTGACGGCGGGCACTATCTGATGGGAGGCACTATCGCAGTATCTGATGGGGGAGCACTATCTGACGGGGGGACACTATCTGATGGGGGACACTATCTGATGGAGGAGCACTATCTGATGGAAGACACTATCTGACGGGGGGACACTATCTGATGGAGGAACACTATCTGATGGAAGACACTATCTGACGGGGGGACACTATCTGATGCAGGAGCACTATCTGACTGGGGGAGCACTATCTGACGGGGGACACTATCTGACGGGGGACACTATCTGACGGGGGGACACTATCTGACGGGGGACACTATCTGATAGGGGGAACTATTGCACTATCTGACGGGGGAGCACTATCTGACGGGGGGACACTATCTGATGGGGGGGCACTATCTGATGGGAGGGCACTTTCTGATGGGGGGACACTATCTGATGGGGGGACACTATCTGATGGGAAGGCACTATCTGATGGGGGGACACTATCTGATGGGAGGGCACTATCTGATGGGAGGGCACTATCTGATGGGGGGCACTATCTGATATGGGGGGGCACTATCGCACTATCTGATGGGGGAGCACTATCTGACGGCGGGCACTATCTGATGGGAGGCACTATCGCAGTATCTGATGGGGGAGCACTATCTGACGGGGGGACACTATCTGATGGGGGGACACTATCGCAGTATCTGATGGGGGAGCACTATCTGACGGGGGGCACTATCTGATGGGGGGACACTATCTGATGGAGGAGCACTATCTGATGGAAGACACTATCTGACGGGGGGACACTATCTGATGGAGGAGCACTATCTGACGGGGAGCACTATCTGACGGGGGACACTATCTGACGGGGGACACTATCTGACGGGGGACACTATCTGATGGAGGAGCACTATCTGATGGAAGACACTATCTGACGGGGGGACACTATCTGATGGAGGAACACTATCTGATGGAAGACACTATCTGACGGGGGGACACTATCTGATGGAGCAGCACTATCTGACGGGCGAGCACTATCTGACGGGGGACACTATCTGACGGGGGGACACTATCTGACGGGGGACACTATCTGATGGGGGGAACTATTGCACTATCTGACGGGGGAGCACTATCTGACGGTGGGACACTATCTGATGGGGGGGCACTATCTGATGGGAGGGCACTATCTGATGGGGGGACACTATCTGATGGGGGGACACTATCTGATGGGAAGGCACTATCTGATGGGGGGACACTATCTGATGGGAGGGCACTATCTGATGGGGGGCACTATCTGATATGGGGGGGCACTATCGCACTATCTGTTGGGGGAGCACTATCTGACGGCGAGCACTATCTGATGGGGGGCACTATCGCACTATCTGACGGGGGACACTATCTGATGGGGGGACACTATCGCAGTATCTGATAGGGGAGCACTATCTGACGGGGGGACACTATCTGATGGAGGAGCACTATCTGATGGAAGACACTATCTGACGGGGGGACACTATCTGATGGAGGAACACTATCTGATGGAAGACACTATCTGACGGGGGGACACTATCTGATGGAGGAACACTATCTGACGGGGGGACACTATCTGATGGAGGAACACTATCTGATGGCAGACACTATCTGACGGGGGGACACTATCTGATGGAGGAACACTATCTGATGGAAGACACTGTCTAATGGGGACACTATCTGATGGAGGAGCACTATCTGACGGGGAGCACTATCTGATGGGGGGGCACTATCGCACTATCTGATGGGGGGCACTATCTGACGGGGGCACTATCTGATGGGGGACACTATCGTACTATCTGATGGGGGGGCACTATCTGATGGGGGGACACTATCTGATGGGAGGGCACTATCTGATGGGGGGACACTATCTGATGGGAGGGCAGTATCTGATGGTGGAGCACTATCTGACGGGGGGCACTATCTGACGGGGGGGCACTATCGCACTTGCTGATGGGGGAGCACTATCTGACGGGGAGCACTATCTGACAGGGTGACACTATCGCACTATCTGACGGGAGGACACTATCTGATGGGGAGACACTATCTGATGGGGGGACACTATCGCACTATCTGATGGTGGAGCACTATCTGACGGGGGGCACTATCTGATGGGGGGACACTATCTGATGGGGGGACACTATCTGACGGGGGGCACTATCTGACGGGGGACACTATCTGATGGAGGAGCACTATCTGATGGAAGATATTATCTGACGGGGGGACACTATCTGATGGAAGACACTATCTGACGGGGGGACACTATCTGATGGAGGAACACTATCTGTTGGAAGACACTATCTGACGGGGGGACACTATCTGATAGAGGAACACTATCTGATGGAAGACACTGTCTGACGGGGGGACACTATCTGATGGGGGGGCACTATCTGATGGGGGGACACTATCTGATGGAGGAGCACTATCTGACGGGGGAACACTATCTGATGGGGGGACACTATCTGATGGAGGAGCACTATCTGACGGGGGAACACTATCTGACGGTTGGACACTATCTGACGGGAGGGCAATATCTGACGGGGGGCACTATCTGATGGAGGAGCACTATCTGATGGAAGACCCTATCTGACGGGGGAGCACTATCTGATGGAGGAGCACTATCTGACGGGGAGCACTATCTGATGGGGGACACTATCTGATGGGGGGCACTATCTGATGATGGGCACTATCGCACTATCTGATGGGGGAGCACTATCTGACGGGGGGGCACTATCTGACGGGGGGCACTATCTGACGGGGGACACTATCTGATGGAGGAGCACTATCTGATGGAGGACACTGTCTAATGGGAGGGCACTATCTGATGGGAGGGCACTATCTGATGGGGGAGCACTATCTGACGGGGGGCACAATCTGATGGGGGGCACTATCTGATGGGGGGACACTATCTGATGGAGGAGCACTATCTGATGGAAGATACTATCTGACGGGGGGACACTATCTGATGGAAGACACTATCTGACGGGGGGACACTATCTGATGGAGGAACACTATCTGATCGAAGACACTATCTGACGGGGGACACTATCTGATAGAGGAACACTATCTGATGGAAGAGCACTATCTGACGGGGGAGCACTATCTGATGGGGGGGCACTATCTGATGGGGGGACACTATCTGATGGAGGAGCACTATCTGACGGGGGAACACTATCTGACGGTTGGACACTATCTGACGGGAGGGCAATATCTGACCGGGGGCACTATCTGATGGAGGAGCACTATCTGATGGAAGACACTATCTGACGGGGGAGCACTATCTTACGGGGAGACACTATCTGATGGAGGAGCACTATCTGACGGGGGGACACTATCTTATGGGGGGCACTATCTGATGATGGGCACTATCGCACTATCTGACGGGGGAGCACTATCTGACGGGGGGACACTATCTGATGGAGGAGCACTATCTGATGGAAGACACTATCTGACGGGAGGACACTATCTGATGGGAGGGCACTATCTGAGGAGGGAGCACTATCTGACGGGGGGCACTATCGCACTATCTGACGGGGGACACTATCTGATGGGGGGACACTATCGCACTATCTGATGGGGGAGCACTATCTGATGGGGGGCACTATCTGATGGAAGACACTATCTGACGGGGGAGCACTATCTGATGGAGGAACACTATCTGATGGAAGACACTATCTGACGGGGGGACACTATCTGATGGAGGAACACTATCTGATGGAAGACACTATCTGACGGGGGGACACTATCTAATGGAGGAACACTATCTGATTGAAGACACTATCTGACGGGGGGACACTATCTGATGGAGGAGCACTATCTGACGGGGGCACTATCTGACGGGGGGCACTATCTGACGGGGGGACACTATCTGATGGAGGAGCACTATCTGATGGAAGATACTATCTGACGGGGGGACACTATCTGATGGAGGAACACTATCTGATGGAAGACACTATCTGACTGGGGGACACTATCTGATGGAGGAGCACTATCTGACGGGGGAGCACTATCTGAGGGGGGACACTATCTGATGAGGGGACAATATCTGACGGGGGACACTATCTGACGGGGACACTATCTGATGGGGGCACTATCGCACTATCTGACGGGGGAGCACTATCTGACGGGGGGACACTATCTGATGGGGGGCACTATCTGATGGGAGGGCACTATCTGATGGGGGGACACTATCTGATGGGGGGACACTATCTGATGGGAGGGCACTATCTGACGGGGGAGAACTATCTGACGGGGGACACTATCTGATGGGGGGGCACTATCTGATGGGAGGGCACTATCTGACGGGGGGACACAATCTGATGGAGGAGCACTATCTGATGGGGGAGCACTATCTGATGGGGGAGCACTATCTGACTGGGGGGAACTCTCTGACGGGGGGACACTATCTGATGAGGGGACACTATCTGATGGGGGGACACTATCTGATGGGGGACACGATCTGACGGGGGCACTATCTGACGGGGGGGCACTATCTGATGGGGGGACACTATCTGATGGAGGAGCACTATCTGATGGAAGACACTATCTGACGGGGGGACACTATCTGATGGAGGAACACTATCTGATGGAAGACACTATCTGACGGAAGACACTATCTGACGGGGGCACACTATCTGATGGACGAACACTATCTGATGGAAGACACTATCTGACGGGGGGACACTATCTGATGGAGGAACACTATCTGATGGAAGACACTGTCTGACGGGGGACACTATCTGATGGAGGAGCACTCTCTGACGGGGGAGCACTATCTGATGGAGGAACACTATCTGATGGAAGACACTATCTGACGGGGGCACACTATCTGATGGAGGAACACTATCTGATGGAAGACACTATCTGACGGGGGGACACTATCTGATGGAGGAACACTATCTGATGGAAGACACTATCTGACGGGGGGACACTATCTGATGGAGGAACACTATCTGATGGAAGACACTGTCTGACGGGGGACACTATCTTATGGAGGAGCACTATCTGACGGGGGAGCACTATCTGATGGAGGGGCACTATCTGACGGGGGGGCACTATCTGATGGGGGGACACTCTCTGATGAGGGAGCACTATCTGACGGGGGGACACTATCTGATGGGGGGACACTATCGCACTATCTGATGGGGGAGCACTATCTGACGGGGGGGACTATCTGACGGGGGGCACTATCTGACGGGGGGAACTATCTGACGGGGGGCACTATCTGACGGGGGACACTATCTGATGGAGGAGCACTATCTGATGGAAGACACTATCTGACGGGGGGACACTATCTGATGGAAGACACTATCTGACGGGGGGACACTATCTGATGCAGGAGCACTATCTGACTGGGGGAGCACTATCTGACGGGGGACACTATCTGACGGGGGACACTATCTGACGGGGGGACACTATCTGACGGGGGACACTATCTGATAGGGGGAACTATTGCACTATCTGACGGGGGAGCACTATCTGACGGGGGGACACTATCTGATGGGGGGGCACTATCTGATGGGAGGGCACTTTCTGATGGGGGGACACTATCTGATGGGGGGACACTATCTGATGGGAAGGCACTATCTGATGGGGGGACACTATCTGATGGGAGGGCACTATCTGATGGGAGGGCACTATCTGATGGGGGGCACTATCTGATATGGGGGGGCACTATCGCACTATCTGATGGGGGAGCACTATCTGACGGCGGGCACTATCTGATGGGAGGCACTATCGCAGTATCTGATGGGGGAGCACTATCTGACGGGGGGACACTATCTGATGGGGGACACTATCTGATGGAGGAGCACTATCTGATGGAAGACACTATCTGACGGGGGGACACTATCTGATGGAAGACACTATCTGACGGGGGGACACTATCTGATGCAGGAGCACTATCTGACTGGGGGAGCACTATCTGACGGGGGACACTATCTGACGGGGGACACTATCTGACGGGGGGACACTATCTGACGGGGGACACTATCTGATAGGGGGAACTATTGCACTATCTGACGGGGGAGCACTATCTGACGGGGGGACACTATCTGATGGGGGGGCACTATCTGATGGGAGGGCACTTTTTGATGGGGGGACACTATCTGATGGGGGGACACTATCTGATGGGAAGGCACTATCTGATGGGGGGACACTATCTGATGGGAGGGCACTATCTGATGGGAGGGCACTATCTGATGGGGGGCACTATCTGATATGGGGGGGCACTATCGCACTATCTGATGGGGGAGCACTATCTGACGGCGGGCACTATCTGATGGGAGGCACTATCGCAGTATCTGATGGGGGAGCACTATCTGACTGGGGGACACTATCTGATGGGGGGACACTATCGCAGTATCTGATGGGGGAGCACTATCTGACGGGGGGCACTATCTGATGGGGGGACACTATCTGATGGAGGAGCACTATCTGATGGAAGACACTATCTGACGGGGGGACACTATCTGATGGAGGAGCACTATCTGACGGGGAGCACTATCTGACGGGGGACACTATCTGACGGGGGACACTATCTGACGGGGGGACACTATCTGATGGAGGAGCACTATCTGATGGAAGACACTATCTGACGGGGGGACACTATCTGATGGAGGAACACTATCTGATGGAAGACACTATCTGACGGGGGGACACTATCTGATGGAGCAGCACTATCTGACGGGCGAGCACTATCTGACGGGGGACACTATCTGACGGGGGGACACTATCTGACGGGGGATACTATCTGATGGGGGGAACTATTGCACTATCTGACGGGGGAGCACTATCTGACGGTGGGACACTATCTGATGGGGGGGCACTATCTGATGGGAGGGCACTATCTGATGGGGGGACACTATCTGATGGGGGGACACTATCTGATGGGAAGGCACTATCTGATGGGGGGACACTATCTGATGGGAGGGCACTATCTGATGGGGGGCACTATCTGATATGGGGGGGCACTATCGCACTATCTGTTGGGGGAGCACTATCTGACGGCGAGCACTATCTGATGGGGGACACTATCGCACTATCTGACGGGGGACACTATCTGATGGGGGGACACTATCTCAGTATCTGATGGGGGAGCACTATCTGACGGGGGGACACTATCTGATGGAGGAGCACTATCTGATGGAAGACACTATCTGATGGGAGGACACTATCTGATGGAGGAACACTATCTGATGGAAGACACTATCTGACGGGGGGACACTATCTGATGGAGGAACACTATCTGACGGGGGGACACTATCTGATGGAGGAACACTATCTGATGGCAGACACTATCTGACGGGGGGACACTATCTGATGGAGGAACACTATCTGATGGAAGACACTGTCTAATGGGGACACTATCTGATGGAGGAGCACTATCTGACGGGGAGCACTATCTGATGGGGGGGGCACTATCGCACTATCTGATGGGGGGCACTATCTGACGGGGGCACTATCTGATGGGGGACACTATCGTACTATCTGATGGGGGGGCACTATCTGATGGGGGGACACTATCTGATGGGAGGGCACTATCTGATGGGGGGACACTATCTGATGGGAGGGCAGTATCTGATGGTGGAGCACTATCTGACGGGGGGCACTATCTGACGGGGGGGCACTATCGCACTTGCTGATGGGGGAGCACTATCTGACGGGGAGCACTATCTGACGGGGTGACACTATCGCACTATCTGACGGGAGGACACTATCTGATGGGGAGACACTATCTGATGGGGGACACTATCGCACTATCTGATGGTGGAGCACTATCTGACGGGGGGCACTATCTGACGGGGGGACACTATCTGATGGGGGGACACTATCGCACTATCTGATGGGGGAGCACTATCTGACGGGGGGCACTATCTGACGGGGGACACTATCTGATGGAGGAGCACTATCTGATGGAAGATATTATCTGACGGGGGGACACTATCTGATGGAAGACACTATCTGACGGGGGGACACTATCTGATGGAGGAACACTATCTGTTGGAAGACACTATCTGACGGGGGGACACTATCTGATAGAGGAACACTATCTGATGGAAGACACTGTCTGACGGGGGGACACTATCTGATGGGGGGCACTATCTGATGGGGGGACACTATCTGATGGAGGAGCACTATCTGACGGGGGAACACTATCTGATGGGGGGACACTATCTGATGGAGGAGCACTATCTGACGGGGGAACACTATCTGACGGTTGGACACTATCTGACGGGAGGGCAATATGTGACGGGGGGCACTATCTGATGGAGGAGCACTATCTGATGGAAGACCCTATCTGACGGGGGAGCACTATCTGATGGAGGAGCACTATCTGACGGGGAGCACTATCTGATGGGGGACACTATCTGATGGGGGGCACTATCTGATGATGGGCACTATCGCACTATCTGACAGGGGGACACTATCTGATGGGGGGACACTATCGCAGTATCTGATGGCTGATGGGGGAGCACTATCTGACGGGGGGCACTATCTGATGGGGGGACACTATCTGATGGAGGAGCACTATCTGATGGAAGATATTATCTGACGGGGGGACACTATCTGATGGAAGACACTATCTGACGGGGGGACACTATCTGATGGAGGAACACTATCTGTTGGAAGACACTATCTGACGGGGGGACACTATCTGATAGAGGAACACTATCTGATGGAAGACACTGTCTGACGGGGGGACACTATCTGATGGGGGGCACTATCTGATGGGGGGACACTATCTGATGGAGGAGCACTATCTGACGGGGGAACACTATCTGATGGGGGGACACTATCTGATGGAGGAGCACTATCTGACGGGGGAACACTATCTGACGGTTGGACACTATCTGACGGGAGGGCAATATGTGACGGGGGGCACTATCTGATGGAGGAGCACTATCTGATGGAAGACCCTATCTGACGGGGGAGCACTATCTGATGGAGGAGCACTATCTGACGGGGAGCACTATCTGATGGGGGACACTATCTGATGGGGGGCACTATCTGATGATGGGCACTATCGCACTATCTGACAGGGGGACACTATCTGATGGGGGGACACTATCGCAGTATCTGATGGCTGATGGGGGAGCACTATCTGACGGGGGGCACTATCTGATGGGGGGACACTATCTGATGGAGGAGCACTATCTGATGGAAGACACTATCTGACGGGGGGACACTATCTGATGGAGGAGCACTATCTGACGGGGGCACTATCTGACGGGGGGCACTATCTGACGGGGGGACACTATCTGATGGAGGAGCACTATCTGATGGAAGATACTATCTGACGGGGGGGACACTATCTGATGGAGGAACACTATTTGATGGAAGACACTATCTGACTGGGGGACACTATCTGATGGAGGAGCACTATCTGACGGGGGAGCACTATCTGACGGGGGACACTATCTGATGAGGGGACAATATCTGACAGGGGACACTATCTGACGGGGACACTATCTGATGGGGGCACTATCGCACTATCTGACGGGGGAGCACTATCTGACGGGGGGACACTATCTGATGGGGGGCACTATCTGATGGGAGGGCACTATCTGATGGGGGGACACTATCTGATGGGGGGACACTATCTGATGGGAGGGCACTATCTGATGGGGGGCACTATCGCACTATCTGACGGGGGAGAACTATCTGACGGGGGACACTATCTGATGGGGGGGCACTATCTGATGGGAGGGCCCTATCTGACGGGGGGACACAATCTTATGGAGGAGCACTATCTGATGGGGGAGCACTATCTGATGGGGGAGCACTATCTGACTGGGGGGAACTCTCTGACGGGGGGACACTATCTGATGAGGGGACACTATCTGATGGGGGGACACTATCTGATGGGGGACACGATCTGACGGGGGCACTATCTGACGGGGGGCACTATCTGATGGGGGGACACTATCTGATGGAGGAGCACTATCTGATGGAAGACACTATCTGACGGGGGGACACTATCTGATGGAGGAACACTATCTGATGGAAGACACTATCTGACGGAAGACACTATCTGACGGGGGCACACTATCTGATGGACGAACACTATCTGATGGAAGATACTATCTGACGGGGGGGACACTATCTGATGGAGGAACACTATTTGATGGAAGACACTATCTGACTGGGGGACACTATCTGATGGAGGAGCACTATCTGACGGGGGAGCACTATCTGACGGGGGACACTATCTGATGAGGGGACAATATCTGACGGGGGACACTATCTGACGGGGACACTATCTGATGGGGGCACTATCGCACTATCTGACGGGGGAGCACTATCTGACGGGGGGACACTATCTGATGGGGGGCACTATCTGATGGGAGGGCACTATCTGATGGGGGGACACTATCTGATGGGGGGACACTATCTGATGGGAGGGCACTATCTGACGGGGGGACACTATCTGATGGAGGAACACTATCTGATGGAAGACACTATCTGACGGGGGGACACTATCTGATGGAGGAACACTATCTGATGGAAGACACTGTCTGACGGGGGACACTATCTGATGGAGGAGCACTCTCTGACGGGGGAGCACTATCTGATGGAGGAACACTATCTGATGGAAGACACTATCTGACGGGGGCACACTATCTGATGGAGGAACACTATCTGATGGAAGACACTATCTGACGGGGGGACACTATCTGATGGAGGAACACTATCTGATGGAAGACACTATCTGACGGGGGGACACTATCTGATGGAGGAACACTATCTGATGGAAGACACTGTCTGACGGGGGACACTATCTTATGGAGGAGCACTATCTGACGGGGGAGCACTATCTGATGGAGGGGCACTATCTGACGGGGGGGCACTATCTGATGGGGGGACACTATCTGATGAGGGAGCACTATCTGACGGGGGGCACTATCTGACGGGGGGCACTATTGCACTATCTGACGGGGGGACACTATCTGATGGGGGGACACTATCGCACTATCTGATGGGGGAGCACTATCTGACGGGGGGAACTATCTGACGGGGGGCACTATCTGACGGGGGACACTATCTGATGGAGGAGCACTATCTGATGGAAGACACTATCTGACGGGGGGACACTATCTGATGGAAGACACTATCTGACGGGGGGACACTATCTGATGCAGGAGCACTATCTGACTGGGGGAGCACTATCTGACGAGGGACACTATCTGACGGGGGACACTATCTGACGGGGGGACACTATCTGACGGGGGACACTATCTGATAGGGGGAACTATTGCACTATCTGACGGGGGAGCACTATCTGACGGGGGGACACTATCTGATGGGGGGGCACTATCTGATGGGAGGGCACTTTCTGATGGGGGGACACTATCTGATGGGGGGACACTATCTGATGGGAAGGCACTATCTGATGGGGGGACACTATCTGATGGGAGGGCACTATCTGATGGGAGGGCACTATCTGATGGGGGGCACTATCTGATATGGGGGGGCACTATCGCACTATCTGATGGGGGAGCACTATCTGACGGCGGGCACTATCTGATGGGAGGCACTATCGCAGTATCTGATGGGGGAGCACTATCTGACGGGGGGACACTATCTGATGGGGGACACTATCTGATGGAGGAGCACTATCTGATGGAAGACACTATCTGACGGGGGGGACACTATCTGATGGAGGAACACTATCTGATGGAAGACACTATCTGACGGGGGGACACTATCTGATGCAGGAGCACTATCTGACTGGGGGAGCACTATCTGACGGGGGACACTATCTGACGGGGGACACTATCTGACGGGGGGACACTATCTGACGGGGGACACTATCTGATAGGGGGAACTATTGCACTATCTGACGGGGGAGCACTATCTGACGGGGGGACACTATCTGATGGGGGGCATTATTTGATGGGAGGGCACTTTCTGATGGGGGGACACTATCTGATGGGGGGACACTATCTGATGGGAAGGCACTATCTGATGGGGGGACACTATCTGATGGGAGGGCACTATCTGATGGGAGGGCACTATCTGATGGGGGGCACTATCTGATATGGGGGGGCACTATCGCACTATCTGATGGGGGAGCACTATCTGACGGCGGGCACTATCTGATGGGAGGCACTATCGCAGTATCTGATGGGGGAGCACTATCTGACGGGGGGACACTATCTGATGGGGGGGACACTATCGCAGTATCTGATGGGGGAGCACTATCTGACGGGGGGCACTATCTGATGGGGGGACACTATCTGATGGAGGAGCACTATCTGATGGAAGACACTATCTGACGGGGGGACACTATCTGATGGAGGAGCACTATCTGACGGGGAGCACTATCTGACGGGGGACACTATCTGATGGGAGGGCACTATCTGATGGGGGGCACTATCTGATATGGGGGGGCACTATCTGTTGGGGGAGCACTATCTGACGGCGAGCACTATCTGATGGGGGGCACTATCGCACTATCTGACGGGGGACACTATCTGATGGGGGGACACTATCGCAGTATCTGATGGGGGAGCACTATCTGACGGGGGGACACTATCTGATGGAGGAGCACTATCTGATGGAAGACACTATCTGACGGGGGGACACTATGTGATGGAGGAGCACTATCTGATGGAAGACACTATCTGACGGGGGGACACTATCTGATGGAGGAACACTATCTGATGGAAGACACTATCTGACGGGGGGACACTATCTGATGGAGCAGCACTATCTGACGGGCGAGCACTATCTGACGGGGGACACTATCTGACGGGGGGACACTATCTGACGGGGGACACTATCTGATGGGGGGAACTATTGCACTATCTGACGGTGGGACACTATCTGATGGGGGGGCACTATCTGATGGGAGGGCACTATCTGATGGGGGGACACTATCTGATGGGGGGACACTATCTGATGGGAAGGCACTATCTGATGGGGGGACACTATCTGATGGGAGGGCACTATCTGATGGGGGGCACTATCTGATATGGGGGGGCACTATCGCACTATCTGTTGGGGGAGCACTATCTGACGGCGAGCACTATCTGATGGGGGGCACTATCGCACTATCTGACGGGGGACACTATCTGATGGGGGGACACTATCGCAGTATCTGATGGGGGAGCACTATCTGACGGGGGGACACTATCTGATGGAGGAGCACTATCTGATGGAAGACACTATCTGACGGGGGGACACTATCTGATGGAGGAACACTATCTGATGGAAGACACTATCTGACGGGGGGACACTATCTGATGGAGGAACACTATCTGACGGGGGGACACTATCTGATGGAGGAACACTATCTGATGGCAGACACTATCTGACGGGGGGACACTATCTGATGGAGGAACACTATCTGATGGAAGACACTGTCTAATGGGGACACTATCTGATGGAGGAGCACTATCTGACGGGGAGCACTATCTGATGGGGGGGCACTATCTGACGGGGGAACTATCTGATGGGGGACACTATCGTACTATCTGATGGGGGGGCACTATCTGATGGGGGGACACTATCTGATGGGAGGGCACTATCTGATGGGGGGACACTATCTGATGGGAAGGCACTATCTGATGGGGGGACACTATCTGATGGGAGGGCACTATCTGATGGGGGGACACTATCTGATGGGAAGGCACTATCTGATGGGGGGACACTATCTGATGGGAGGGCACTATCTGATGGGAGGGCACTATCTGATGGGGGGCACTATCTGATATGGGGGGGCACTATCGCACTATCTGATGGGGGAGCACTATCTGACGGCGGGCACTATCTGATGGGAGGCACTATCGCAGTATCTGATGGGGGAGCACTATCTGACGGGGGACACTATCTGACGGGGGACACTATCTGACGGGGGGACACTATCTGACGGGGGACACTATCTGATAGGGGGAACTATTGCACTATCTGACGGGGGAGCACTATCTGACGGGGGGACACTATCTGATGGGGGGGCACTATCTGATGGGAGGGCACTTTTTGATGGGGGGACACTATCTGATGGGGGGACACTATCTGATGGGAAGGCACTATCTGATGGGGGGACACTATCTGATGGGAGGGCACTATCTGATGGGAGGGCACTATCTGATGGGGGGCACTATCTGATATGGGGGGGCACTATCGCACTATCTGATGGGGGAGCACTATCTGACGGCGGGCACTATCTGATGGGAGGCACTATCGCAGTATCTGATGGGGGAGCACTATCTGACTGGGGGACACTATCTGATGGGGGGACACTATCGCAGTATCTGATGGGGGAGCACTATCTGACGGGGGGCACTATCTGATGGGGGGACACTATCTGATGGAGGAGCACTATCTGATGGAAGACACTATCTGACGGGGGGACACTATCTGATGGAGGAGCACTATCTGACGGGGAGCACTATCTGACGGGGGACACTATCTGACGGGGGACACTATCTGACGGGGGGACACTATCTGATGGAGGAGCACTATCTGATGGAAGACACTATCTGACGGGGGGACACTATCTGATGGAGGAACACTATCTGATGGAAGACACTATCTGACGGGGGGACACTATCTGATGGAGCAGCACTATCTGACGGGCGAGCACTATCTGACGGGGGACACTATCTGACGGGGGGACACTATCTGACGGGGGATACTATCTGATGGGGGGAACTATTGCACTATCTGACGGGGGAGCACTATCTGACGGTGGGACACTATCTGATGGGGGGGCACTATCTGATGGGAGGGCACTATCTGATGGGGGGACACTATCTGATGGGGGGACACTATCTGATGGGAAGGCACTATCTGATGGGGGGACACTATCTGATGGGAGGGCACTATCTGATGGGGGGCACTATCTGATATGGGGGGGCACTATCGCACTATCTGTTGGGGGAGCACTATCTGACGGCGAGCACTATCTGATGGGGGACACTATCGCACTATCTGACGGGGGACACTATCTGATGGGGGGACACTATCTCAGTATCTGATGGGGGAGCACTATCTGACGGGGGGACACTATCTGATGGAGGAGCACTATCTGATGGAAGACACTATCTGATGGGAGGACACTATCTGATGGAGGAACACTATCTGATGGAAGACACTATCTGACGGGGGGACACTATCTGATGGAGGAACACTATCTGACGGGGGGACACTATCTGATGGAGGAACACTATCTGATGGCAGACACTATCTGACGGGGGGACACTATCTGATGGAGGAACACTATCTGATGGAAGACACTGTCTAATGGGGACACTATCTGATGGAGGAGCACTATCTGACGGGGAGCACTATCTGATGGGGGGGGCACTATCGCACTATCTGATGGGGGGCACTATCTGACGGGGGCACTATCTGATGGGGGACACTATCGTACTATCTGATGGGGGGGCACTATCTGATGGGGGGACACTATCTGATGGGAGGGCACTATCTGATGGGGGGACACTATCTGATGGGAGGGCAGTATCTGATGGTGGAGCACTATCTGACGGGGGGCACTATCTGACGGGGGGGCACTATCGCACTTGCTGATGGGGGAGCACTATCTGACGGGGAGCACTATCTGACGGGGTGACACTATCGCACTATCTGACGGGAGGACACTATCTGATGGGGAGACACTATCTGATGGGGGACACTATCGCACTATCTGATGGTGGAGCACTATCTGACGGGGGGCACTATCTGACGGGGGGACACTATCTGATGGGGGGACACTATCGCACTATCTGATGGGGGAGCACTATCTGACGGGGGGCACTATCTGACGGGGGACACTATCTGATGGAGGAGCACTATCTGATGGAAGATATTATCTGACGGGGGGACACTATCTGATGGAAGACACTATCTGACGGGGGGACACTATCTGATGGAGGAACACTATCTGTTGGAAGACACTATCTGACGGGGGGACACTATCTGATAGAGGAACACTATCTGATGGAAGACACTGTCTGACGGGGGGACACTATCTGATGGGGGGCACTATCTGATGGGGGGACACTATCTGATGGAGGAGCACTATCTGACGGGGGAACACTATCTGATGGGGGGACACTATCTGATGGAGGAGCACTATCTGACGGGGGAACACTATCTGACGGTTGGACACTATCTGACGGGAGGGCAATATGTGACGGGGGGCACTATCTGATGGAGGAGCACTATCTGATGGAAGACCCTATCTGACGGGGGAGCACTATCTGATGGAGGAGCACTATCTGACGGGGAGCACTATCTGATGGGGGACACTATCTGATGGGGGGCACTATCTGATGATGGGCACTATCGCACTATCTGACAGGGGGACACTATCTGATGGGGGGACACTATCGCAGTATCTGATGGCTGATGGGGGAGCACTATCTGACGGGGGGCACTATCTGATGGGGGGACACTATCTGATGGAGGAGCACTATCTGATGGAAGACACTATCTGACGGGGGGACACTATCTGATGGAGGAGCACTATCTGACGGGGGCACTATCTGACGGGGGGCACTATCTGACGGGGGGACACTATCTGATGGAGGAGCACTATCTGATGGAAGATACTATCTGACGGGGGGGACACTATCTGATGGAGGAACACTATTTGATGGAAGACACTATCTGACTGGGGGACACTATCTGATGGAGGAGCACTATCTGACGGGGGAGCACTATCTGACGGGGGACACTATCTGATGAGGGGACAATATCTGACAGGGGACACTATCTGACGGGGACACTATCTGATGGGGGCACTATCGCACTATCTGACGGGGGAGCACTATCTGACGGGGGGACACTATCTGATGGGGGGCACTATCTGATGGGAGGGCACTATCTGATGGGGGGACACTATCTGATGGGGGGACACTATCTGATGGGAGGGCACTATCTGATGGGGGGCACTATCGCACTATCTGACGGGGGAGAACTATCTGACGGGGGACACTATCTGATGGGGGGGCACTATCTGATGGGAGGGCCCTATCTGACGGGGGGACACAATCTTATGGAGGAGCACTATCTGATGGGGGAGCACTATCTGATGGGGGAGCACTATCTGACTGGGGGGAACTCTCTGACGGGGGGACACTATCTGATGAGGGGACACTATCTGATGGGGGGACACTATCTGATGGGGGACACGATCTGACGGGGGCACTATCTGACGGGGGGCACTATCTGATGGGGGGACACTATCTGATGGAGGAGCACTATCTGATGGAAGACACTATCTGACGGGGGGACACTATCTGATGGAGGAACACTATCTGATGGAAGACACTATCTGACGGAAGACACTATCTGACGGGGGCACACTATCTGATGGACGAACACTATCTGATGGAAGATACTATCTGACGGGGGGGACACTATCTGATGGAGGAACACTATTTGATGGAAGACACTATCTGACTGGGGGACACTATCTGATGGAGGAGCACTATCTGACGGGGGAGCACTATCTGACGGGGGACACTATCTGATGAGGGGACAATATCTGACGGGGGACACTATCTGACGGGGACACTATCTGATGGGGGCACTATCGCACTATCTGACGGGGGAGCACTATCTGACGGGGGGACACTATCTGATGGGGGGCACTATCTGATGGGAGGGCACTATCTGATGGGGGGACACTATCTGATGGGGGGACACTATCTGATGGGAGGGCACTATCTGACGGGGGGACACTATCTGATGGAGGAACACTATCTGATGGAAGACACTATCTGACGGGGGGACACTATCTGATGGAGGAACACTATCTGATGGAAGACACTGTCTGACGGGGGACACTATCTGATGGAGGAGCACTCTCTGACGGGGGAGCACTATCTGATGGAGGAACACTATCTGATGGAAGACACTATCTGACGGGGGCACACTATCTGATGGAGGAACACTATCTGATGGAAGACACTATCTGACGGGGGGACACTATCTGATGGAGGAACACTATCTGATGGAAGACACTATCTGACGGGGGGACACTATCTGATGGAGGAACACTATCTGATGGAAGACACTGTCTGACGGGGGACACTATCTTATGGAGGAGCACTATCTGACGGGGGAGCACTATCTGATGGAGGGGCACTATCTGACGGGGGGGCACTATCTGATGGGGGGACACTATCTGATGAGGGAGCACTATCTGACGGGGGGCACTATCTGACGGGGGGCACTATTGCACTATCTGACGGGGGGACACTATCTGATGGGGGGACACTATCGCACTATCTGATGGGGGAGCACTATCTGACGGGGGGAACTATCTGACGGGGGGCACTATCTGACGGGGGACACTATCTGATGGAGGAGCACTATCTGATGGAAGACACTATCTGACGGGGGGACACTATCTGATGGAAGACACTATCTGACGGGGGGACACTATCTGATGCAGGAGCACTATCTGACTGGGGGAGCACTATCTGACGAGGGACACTATCTGACGGGGGACACTATCTGACGGGGGGACACTATCTGACGGGGGACACTATCTGATAGGGGGAACTATTGCACTATCTGACGGGGGAGCACTATCTGACGGGGGGACACTATCTGATGGGGGGGCACTATCTGATGGGAGGGCACTTTCTGATGGGGGGACACTATCTGATGGGGGGACACTATCTGATGGGAAGGCACTATCTGATGGGGGGACACTATCTGATGGGAGGGCACTATCTGATGGGAGGGCACTATCTGATGGGGGGCACTATCTGATATGGGGGGGCACTATCGCACTATCTGATGGGGGAGCACTATCTGACGGCGGGCACTATCTGATGGGAGGCACTATCGCAGTATCTGATGGGGGAGCACTATCTGACGGGGGGACACTATCTGATGGGGGACACTATCTGATGGAGGAGCACTATCTGATGGAAGACACTATCTGACGGGGGGGACACTATCTGATGGAGGAACACTATCTGATGGAAGACACTATCTGACGGGGGGACACTATCTGATGCAGGAGCACTATCTGACTGGGGGAGCACTATCTGACGGGGGACACTATCTGACGGGGGACACTATCTGACGGGGGGACACTATCTGACGGGGGACACTATCTGATAGGGGGAACTATTGCACTATCTGACGGGGGAGCACTATCTGACGGGGGGACACTATCTGATGGGGGGCATTATTTGATGGGAGGGCACTTTCTGATGGGGGGACACTATCTGATGGGGGGACACTATCTGATGGGAAGGCACTATCTGATGGGGGGACACTATCTGATGGGAGGGCACTATCTGATGGGAGGGCACTATCTGATGGGGGGCACTATCTGATATGGGGGGGCACTATCGCACTATCTGATGGGGGAGCACTATCTGACGGCGGGCACTATCTGATGGGAGGCACTATCGCAGTATCTGATGGGGGAGCACTATCTGACGGGGGGACACTATCTGATGGGGGGGACACTATCGCAGTATCTGATGGGGGAGCACTATCTGACGGGGGGCACTATCTGATGGGGGGACACTATCTGATGGAGGAGCACTATCTGATGGAAGACACTATCTGACGGGGGGACACTATCTGATGGAGGAGCACTATCTGACGGGGAGCACTATCTGACGGGGGACACTATCTGATGGGAGGGCACTATCTGATGGGGGGCACTATCTGATATGGGGGGGCACTATCTGTTGGGGGAGCACTATCTGACGGCGAGCACTATCTGATGGGGGGCACTATCGCACTATCTGACGGGGGACACTATCTGATGGGGGGACACTATCGCAGTATCTGATGGGGGAGCACTATCTGACGGGGGGACACTATCTGATGGAGGAGCACTATCTGATGGAAGACACTATCTGACGGGGGGACACTATGTGATGGAGGAGCACTATCTGATGGAAGACACTATCTGACGGGGGGACACTATCTGATGGAGGAACACTATCTGATGGAAGACACTATCTGACGGGGGGACACTATCTGATGGAGCAGCACTATCTGACGGGCAAGCACTATCTGACGGGGGACACTATCTGACGGGGGGACACTATCTGACGGGGGACACTATCTGATGGGGGGAACTATTGCACTATCTGACGGTGGGACACTATCTGATGGGGGGGGCACTATCTGATGGGAGGGCACTATCTGATGGGGGGACACTATCTGATGGGGGGACACTATCTGATGGGAAGGCACTATCTGATGGGGGGACACTATCTGATGGGAGGGCACTATCTGATGGGGGGCACTATCTGATATGGGGGGGCACTATCGCACTATCTGTTGGGGGAGCACTATCTGACGGCGAGCACTATCTGATGGGAGGCACTATCGCAGTATCTGATGGGGGAGCACTATCTGACGGGGGGACACTATCTGATGGGGGGGACACTATCGCAGTATCTGATGGGGGAGCACTATCTGACGGGGGGCACTATCTGATGGGGGGACACTATCTGATGGAGGAGCACTATCTGATGGAAGACACTATCTGACGGGGGGACACTATCTGATGGAGGAGCACTATCTGACGGGGAGCACTATCTGACGGGGGACACTATCTGATGGGAGGGCACTATCTGATGGGGGGCACTATCTGATATGGGGGGGCACTATCTGTTGGGGGAGCACTATCTGACGGCGAGCACTATCTGATGGGGGGCACTATCGCACTATCTGACGGGGGACACTATCTGATGGGGGGACACTATCGCAGTATCTGATGGGGGAGCACTATCTGACGGGGGGACACTATCTGATGGAGGAGCACTATCTGATGGAAGACACTATCTGACGGGGGGACACTATGTGATGGAGGAGCACTATCTGATGGAAGACACTATCTGACGGGGGGACACTATCTGATGGAGGAACACTATCTGATGGAAGACACTATCTGACGGGGGGACACTATCTGATGGAGCAGCACTATCTGACGGGCAAGCACTATCTGACGGGGGACACTATCTGACGGGGGGACACTATCTGACGGGGGACACTATCTGATGGGGGGAACTATTGCACTATCTGACGGTGGGACACTATCTGATGGGGGGGGCACTATCTGATGGGAGGGCACTATCTGATGGGGGGACACTATCTGATGGGGGGACACTATCTGATGGGAAGGCACTATCTGATGGGGGGACACTATCTGATGGGAGGGCACTATCTGATGGGGGGCACTATCTGATATGGGGGGGCACTATCGCACTATCTGTTGGGGGAGCACTATCTGACGGCGAGCACTATCTGATGGGGGGCACTATCGCACTATCTGACGGGGGACACTATCTGATGGGGGGACACTATCGCAGTATCTGATGGGGGAGCACTATCTGACGGGGGGACACTATCTGATGGAGGAGCACTATCTGATGGAAGACACTATCTGACGGGGGGACACTATCTGATGGAGGAACACTATCTGATGGAAGACACTATCTGACGGGGGGACACTATCTGATGGAGGAACACTATCTGACGGGGGGACACTATCTGATGGAGGAACACTATCTGATGGCAGACACTATCTGACGGGGGGACACTATCTGATGGAGGAACACTATCTGATGGAAGACACTGTCTAATGGGGACACTATCTGATGGAGGAGCACTATCTGACGGGGAGCACTATCTGATGGGGGGGCACTATCTGACGGGGGAACTATCTGATGGGGGACACTATCGTACTATCTGATGGGGGGGCACTATCTGATGGGGGGACACTATCTGATGGGAGGGCACTATCTGATGGGGGGACACTATCTGATGGGAAGGCACTATCTGATGGGGGGACACTATCTGATGGGAGGGCACTATCTGATGGGGGGACACTATCTGATGGGAAGGCACTATCTGATGGGGGGACACTATCTGATGGGAGGGCACTATCTGATGGGAGGGCACTATCTGATGGGGGGCACTATCTGATATGGGGGGGCACTATCGCACTATCTGATGGGGGAGCACTATCTGACGGCGGGCACTATCTGATGGGAGGCACTATCGCAGTATCTGATGGGGGAGCACTATCTGACGGGGGGACACTATCTGATGGGGGGGACACTATCGCAGTATCTGATGGGGGAGCACTATCTGACGGGGGGCACTATCTGATGGGGGGACACTATCTGATGGAGGAGCACTATCTGATGGAAGACACTATCTGACAGGGGGACACTATCTGATGGAGGAGCACTATCTGACGGGGAGCACTATCTGACGGGGGACACTATCTGATGGGAGGGCACTATCTGATGGGGGGCACTATCTGATATGGGGGGGCACTATCTGTTGGGGGAGCACTATCTGACGGCGAGCACTATCTGATGGGGGGCACTATCGCACTATCTGACGGGGGACACTATCTGATGGGGGGACACTATCGCAGTATCTGATGGGGGAGCACTATCTGACGGGGGGACACTATCTGATGGAGGAGCACTATCTGATGGAAGACACTATCTGACGGGGGGACACTATGTGATGGAGGAGCACTATCTGATGGAAGACACTATCTGACGGGGGGACACTATCTGATGGAGGAACACTATCTGATGGAAGACACTATCTGACGGGGGGACACTATCTGATGGAGCAGCACTATCTGACGGGCGAGCACTATCTGACGGGGGACACTATCTGACGGGGGGACACTATCTGACGGGGGACACTATCTGATGGGGGGAACTATTGCACTATCTGACGGGGGAGCACTATCTGACGGTGGGACACTATCTGATGGGGGGGCACTATCTGATGGGAGTAGTGATGGCCGAACGGTTCGCCCGGCGGTCGTTTCGCGGCGAATTTCCGACTTTCGCCGTCCGCGGGTTCGAACGCCTTTTTCCGTCGTTCGCCCCGGCGGACTTACGTGTTTAATGTATACAAGAACTTTAACCTTTCGTGACACGTTTATCATGTGTTACAGGACAACCAATTGAGACATGACAGCTCATGGACACTTGGACATTCCCCCTAACCTATAAATACACCCGATCCGGTGGCCATTTTACATTCTTTCTTCTGTCACTGTAGGGAAAGGATCCTGTGTGGAGTAGGGACAGAGAAAACGCTAGCTATTTGGTACACAAAAGTTCTTTTCAGGACTGGTATAGGTGTTAGGTCAGCAGCCTGAGTTTCTTTTGTCAGTTTAGATAAAGGGACAGAGCGCTGTATGCTGCTATTTTAGGGACAGCTCAGCCAGATTAGTCTTTCTTCATCATCATCATCATCATCATCATTAGCTGTTACTATCAGGTCCACAAAAGAGCTGTTCCAGCTAATCGTTCCAGCCTACTCTTTTTTGCCAATTTGTATAGGGACAGGCAGGAAGCAGTGTGTCAGGCAGTGAGGATAATTTTAAAGACTTGCTGTTACTATTAGTTCCACAAAGGTTCTTTTCAGGACTGGTATCAGTGGTACGGTAATAGGCTTGTACACGTATAATATTCTTTCTTCCAAATATAGAAAGAATATTATACTTGACTGCTGCCCTTCTGCTGCAGTCTGCTAATCATTCACAACTCACTTGTTCCACAAAGCTCTTTATCAGGACTGGTAACTTGGTCTGTCTAGGGTGCTACGGTACATAGGCTTGGGTGCGGTACAGTCTGCTGTTCTGTAAGGACCGCTATCGGTCCACAATACATAGGGTTGCCGTGCACTACTGCTGACCGCTGCCCTATACTGCAGCAGTCCTTCATTGGTATAGGGACTGACGTACAGTCTGCTAATCACTAACACACAACCTGCTTGGTCCACAAAAGTTCTTATAAGGACTGGTAACTTGGTATAGGGTGCTACGGTACATAGGCCTGAGTGCAGTACAGTCTGCTGTTCTGTAAGGACCGCTATCGGTCCACAATACATAGGGTTGCCGTGCACTACTGCTGACCGCTGCCCTATACTGCAGCAGTCCTTCAGCGGTATAGGGACTGACGCACAGTCTGCTAAACACTAACACACAACCTGCTTGGTCCACAAAAGTTCTTATAAGGACTGGTAACTTGGTATAGGGTGCTACGGTACATAGGCCTGAGTGCAGTACAGTCTGCTGTTCTGTAAGGACCGCTATCGGTCCACAATACATAGGGTTGCCGTGCACTACTGCTGACCGCTGCCCTATACTGCAGCAGTCCTTCATTGGTATAGGGACTGACGTACAGTCTGCTAATCACTAACACACAACCTGCTTGTTCCACAAAAGTTCTTATAAGGACTGGTAACTTGGTATAGGGTGCTACGGTACATAGGCTTGAGTGCGGTACAGTCTGCTGTTCTGTAAGGACCGCTATCGGTCCACAATAGATAGGGTTGACGTGCACCACTGCTGACCGCTGCCCTATACTGCAGCAGTCCTTCAGCGGTATAGGGACTGACGTACAGTCTGCTAAACACTAATACACAACCTGCTTGGTCCACAAAAGTTCTTATAAGGACTGGTAACTTGGTATAGGGTGCTACGGTACATAGGCTTGAGTGCGGTACAGTCTGCTGTTCTGTAAGGACCGCTATCGGTCCACAATAGATAGGGTTGACGTGCACCACTGCTGACCGCTGCCCTATACTGCAGCAGTCCTTCAGCGGTATAGGGACTGACGTACAGTCTGCTAAACACTAATACACAACCTGCTTGGTCCACAAAAGTTCTTATAAGGACTGGTAACTTGGTATAGGGTGCTACGGTACATAGGCTTGAGTGCGGTACAGTCTGCTGTTCTGTAAGGACCGCTATAGGTCCACAATAGATAGGGTTGACGTGCACCACTGCTGACCGCTCACCTATACTGCAGCAGTCCTTCAGCGGTATAGGGACTAAGAGTTTTGTCACAGGGTCATTTAAAAAATGACATGCAGAGGAAGAGGCAGGCCCTTCCGCAGGGGTGGTAGGGGTAGGGCAGGAGCAACAGGCTTGAGCCAAAGTGGGAAGTTGCAGAAGGTGCGTTCAATTACTTTAAAGGATGCACCAGACTTGGTTGAGTGGCTCGCTCAGCCTTACTCTTCTGCACCCTCCTCATCCTCTCGATCTGCACCCTCTTCTTCACTCTCTGCTATGTGCACCCCCAAAGACACTACCACCAACAACACGACCACCACCACCACCACCACATACCTTCCGCTTGAGTCACTGGAATTATTTTCCGATCCATATCAAGAGGACATTTCTGATGCGCAGCCACTCTTGGTATTGGATCAGGAAGAGGAGGTAGCAACAAGCGCTACTCAGCAGTCTGACGCCAGTACCCAGATCAGCCCAAGGAGGAGGTTGGTCCCCGGTGTTGCTGCCTACTCTACTTATAGCGGTGGGGAAGGTGACGTTGATGATGACGTGTCTAGTGATGTCACGTGGGTGCCCACAAGAGAGGAAGAGGAGGGGAGTTCAGAGGGAGATATGGACCAGCAGATAGGGAGGAGAAGCAGCAATGACTTACATTGCACAGCAGGGACAAAGCAGACTGCAAATGTATCAGGAGCGAGTCATCGACCATGTACGGTCACATCTGGCGCTCCCAGGACACCGGCACATGGCTCCGCAGTGTGGGCTTTTTTTAACGTGTCCGCTGCTGACAATAGCGTTGCCATCTGCAATCTTTGCAGTCAACGCGTTAGTCGCGGTAAGCCCAATACTCACCTAGGGACGACCGCCTTAAGAAGGCACATGAGCAGCCATCACCGAGCCCAGTGGGAGCAACGGAACACACAAAGCCACACTGCAGGCTCTCACCGTCCAGCCTCGTCTTCTACTTCTCCTTCTCCTCTCTCCTCACAATTGTCCTCCACTCCACCTTCCATCACGCCAAGCTCACATTTTTCTGCAAAAAGGCAGGCTTCCGTGGGCCTAATGTTTGAGCGTAAAAAAATGATGACGCCGGATAACCCTCTTGCCCAACGGTTGGCGGCTGGCTTGTCAGAACTCATAGCCCGCCAACTACTGCCATATAAACTGGTGGACTCGGAGGCCTTTCGCAAATTTGTGGCCATTGGAACACCACAATGGAAGGTCCCAGGAAGGAAGTATTTCTCAGAGAAGGGCATCCCAGAGCTATATGGCCATGTTCAGCGGCAAGTGAATGTATCTCTGGCACACAGTGTCGGTGCCAAGATACATCTGACCACAGACACGTGGTCTAGCAAACACGGGCAGGGAAGGTATATCAGTTTTACTGCCCACTGGGTGAACCTTCTGACGGCCGTCAAGCATGTAACCCGTGGCACCCGTGTAGATTTGGTTTTACCGCCACGGATTGCATGCAGGCCTGACTCTTCTTCTCCTCCTCCTACTCCATCCTCCTCCCTCTCCTCCTCAGCTGCCTCCTCCTTTTCCGCTGCTAGCGTCTCTTCCACTGCACCGCCCAAGCTCCCCAGAACCTATTCCACATGCCAGGTGAGACGTTGCCATGCCGTGCTGCGTCTGTTGTGCCTGGAAGCAAAGAGCCACACTGGCCCGGCACTCCTTTCAGCTTTGCGTTCACAGGCAGATGAGTGGCTAACACCGCTCAATTTGACAGTTGGTAAAGTGGTGTGTGACAACGGTGCCAATCTGCTTAGCGCATTGAAACAGGGCAAAATCACGCACGTGCCGTGCATGGCACACGTCTTAAACTTGGTCGTGCAGCGATTCCTTGTCAAATACCCTGGGGTCCAGGACATCTTGCGGCAGGCAAGGAAAATCTCGGCCCATTTCAGAAGATCTTACACGGCCATGGCTCGCCTTGCTGACATTCAGCGGCGACACCATCTGCCGGTCAGACGTCTTATTTGCGATTGCCCGACGCGATGGAACTCAACCTTCTATATGCTTGATAGGCTGCTCCAGCAGAAACGTGCAGTTAACGTCTACCTGTATGAACTCTGCGAAAGAAACGGTTCTGGGGAGCTGGGTTTTTTTTCACCGCGCCAGTGGCTGCTCATGCGCGACACATGCAGACTTCTGCGGCCATTTGAGGAGATCACCAAACTGGTCAGTCGCAGCCATGGCGCCATCAGTGACATGGTACCTTATGCCTTCTTTCTGGAGCGTGCATTGCGTCGTGTCATTGATCAGGCTGTGGAGGAGCAGGAGCGGGAAGATGAGGAAGTCGCAATGCTGGATGAATTCCCAGGGGGGGCTACTCTATCTGAGACAAGTCAACAACAGGAGTCTGATGAGGAGTCAGAGGAGGATGGTGCCGGGGCGGATGAGCAGGAGCAAGAAGAGCATGCTTTAAACCTTTCTGGGATCCCTGTTGTGCGAGGATGGGGAGAGGAGAATGAAGAGGACGACATTATCCTGGATGATGAGCAGGAGCCAGGCCACCACACCGCTTCCACTTTAGTGCAAATGGGGGCCTTCATGCTCCAGTGTTTTAATAGGGACCCCCGTATAAAAAGCATGAGGGTCAAGGACCAGTACTGGGTGGCAACGTACTTAGACCCCCGGTACAAACACAAAATGGCGGAAATGTTACCGCCGTCGCAGAGGGCTGTCAGAATGCAGCACTTCCAGGCCTTGCTTCGAGAAATGCTGCATTCTGCTTTTGCGTGCGCTGGCAGAGGAGCAATTCCCACTCCCAGAGAAGGATTTGCGGGTACCAATCCAACAGCGCCTGCAAGAAGAGGCCGGTTTGAAGATGTGTTGGTGACTTCGGATATGAGGTCATTCTTTCAGCCGACCCATCGACAGGTGTCATCCGGATCCAGCATCAGGGAACGCCTAGACCGTCAGGTGTCCGACTACATTGGGTTAACGGCCGATGTGGACGCTCTGAGGAGTGATGAACCCCTAGACTACTGGGTGGGCAGGCTTGACCTCTGGCCAGAGCTTGCCCAATTTGCAATCGAACTGTTGGCTTGCCCCTCATCCAGTGTCCTGTCCGAAAGGACGTTCAGCGCAGCAGGGGGGATTGTGACCGATAAGCGTACTCGCCTAGCTCACCACAGTGTTAACTACCTCACATTTCTAAAAATGAATGAGGCATGGATCTCGGAGGAATTCAACACATGTGATCAGTAGACCATGTATATGTCTATAAACAATTTTTGGAATCAAGCACACAGACCTTCTTAATTCATTTGGCTCACTTCCCTGACCCAAAAAAGCACACCGTACTATATGCCCCTACCCTCCTCTTTGAAGAGGTTGAGCGGTGTCATATTTCTACTGGGGCTGCTTATTATGAGGGGTTCCCACCATCCCTGTGCTGTGCTGACTTCCTCCTGGGTGTTCTTATTATGAGGGGCTCCCACCATCCCTGTGCTGTGCTGACTTCCTCCTGGGGGTTCTTATTATGAGGGGATCACACCATCCCTGTGCTGTGCTGACTTCCTCCTGGGGCTGCTTACGGTGCTGCTGTCAGCGCTGTATGTCACGGAGCTGCTGTCAGCGCTGTATGTCACGGAGCTGCTGTCAGCGCTGTATGTCACGGAGCTGCTGTCAGCGCTGTATGTCACGGAGCTGCTGTCAGCGCTGTATGTCACGGAGCTGCTGTCAGCGCTGTATGTCACGGAGCTGCTGTCAGCGCTGTATGTCACGGAGCTGCTGTCAGCGCTGTATGTCACGGAGCTGCTGTCAGCGCTGTATGTCACGGAGCTGCTGTCAGCGCTGTATGTCACGGAGCTGCTGTCAGCGCTGTATGTCACGGTGCTGCTGTCAGCGCTGTATGTCACGGAGCTGCTGTCAGCGCTGTATGTCACGGAGCTGCTGTCAGCGCTGTATGTCACGGAGCTGCTGTCAGCGCTGTATGTCACGGAGCTGCTGTCAGCGCTGTATGTCACGGAGCTGCTGTCAGCGCTGTATGTCACGGTGCTGATGTCAGTGCTCTGTATTACGGTGCTGCTGTCAGTGCTCTGTATCTCCTGCACCCTCTTGTTTGCCTACCCTGGTCCCTGACCTTCCCTCTCCTCCATTGCCTTCATTAGCTCCATAGTCCTGAATTGTCAGAACAATTTCCCAAATAAAAAAAAAATGCTTGTAGTTATCGATCCCAAATTCACCTCATACATGTATTATGCTATTGTCCAGGTGGTGGGACTACGTGCTACCCCCTAATAATTACCCCGTGGCCGCAAATTCGACCTAAAGGTTTGCGAAATTCGCCTCCCATTGAAGTCAATGGAGCCCGCGGCGAACGGTCGTTTTCGCGAACGTTTGTGTCCGTTCGCGTTTCGCGTTCGCGAAACGTCCCGTCGGAAGTTCGTCCATCACTAGATGGGAGGGCACTATCTGATGGGGGGACACTATCTGATGGGGGGACACTATCTGATGGGAAGGCACTATCTGATGGGGGGACACTATCTGATGGGAGGGCACTATCTGATGGGGGGCACTATCTGATATGGGGGGGCACTATCGCACTATCTGTTGGGGGAGCACTATCTGACGGCGAGCACTATCTGATGGGGGGCACTATCGCACTATCTGACGGGGGACACTATCTGATGGGGGGACACTATCGCAGTATCTGATGGGGGAGCACTATCTGACGGGGGGACACTATCTGATGGAGGAGCACTATCTGATGGAAGACACTATCTGATGGGGGGACACTATCTGATGGAGGAACACTATCTGATGGAAGACACTATCTGACGGGGGGACACTATCTGATGGAGGAACACTATCTGACGGGGGGACACTATCTGATGGAGGAACACTATCTGATGGCAGACACTATCTGACGGGGGGACACTATCTGATGGAGGAACACTATCTGATGGAAGACACTGTCTAATGGGGACACTATCTGATGGAGGAGCACTATCTGACGGGGAGCACTATCTGATGGGGGGGCACTATCTGACGGGGGAACTATCTGATGGGGGACACTATCGTACTATCTGATGGGGGGGCACTATCTGATGGGGGGACACTATCTGATGGGAGGGCACTATCTGATGGGGGGACACTATCTGATGGGAGGGCAGTATCTGATGGTGGAGCACTATCTGACGGGGGGCACTATCTGACGGGGGGGCACTATCGCACTTGCTGATGGGGGAGCACTATCTGACGGGGAGCACTATCTGACGGGGTGACACTATCGCACTATCTGACGGGAGGACACTATCTGATGGGGGACACTATCTGATGGAGGAGCACTATCTGATGGAAGACACTATCTGACGGGGGGACACTATCTGATGGAGGAACACTATCTGATGGAAGACACTATCTGACGGGGGGACACTATCTGATGCAGGAGCACTATCTGACTGGGGGAGCACTATCTGACGGGGGACACTATCTGACGGGGGACACTATCTGACGGGGGGACACTATCTGACGGGGGACACTATCTGATAGGGGGAACTATTGCACTATCTGACGGGGGAGCACTATCTGACGGGGGGACACTATCTGATGGGGGGCACTATCTGATGGGAGGGCACTTTCTGATGGGGGGACACTATCTGATGGGGGGACACTATCTGATGGGAAGGCACTATCTGATGGGGGGACACTATCTGATGGGAGGGCACTATCTGATGGGAGGGCACTATCTGATGGGGGGCACTATCTGATATGGGGGGGCACTATCGCACTATCTGATGGGGGAGCACTATCTGACGGCGGGCACTATCTGATGGGAGGCACTATCGCAGTATCTGATGGGGGAGCACTATCTGACGGGGGGACACTATCTGATGGGGGGACACTATCGCAGTATCTGATGGGGGAGCACTATCTGACGGGGGGCACTATCTGATGGGGGGACACTATCTGATGGAGGAGCACTATCTGATGGAAGACACTATCTGACGGGGGGACACTATCTGATGGAGGAGCACTATCTGACGGGGAGCACTATCTGACGGGGGACACTCTCTGACGGGGGACACTATCTGACGGGGGACACTATCTGATGGAGGAGCACTATCTGATGGAAGACACTATCTGACGGGGGGACACTATCTGATGGAGGAACACTATCTGATGGAAGACACTATCTGACGGGGGGACACTATCTGATGGAGCAGCACTATCTGACGGGCGAGCACTATCTGACGGGGGACACTATCTGACGGGGGGACACTATCTGACGGGGGACACTATCTGATGGGGGGAACTATTGCACTATCTGACGGGGGAGCACTATCTGACGGTGGGACACTATCTGATGGGGGGGCACTATCTGATGGGAGGGCACTATCTGATGGGGGGACACTATCTGATGGGGGGACACTATCTGATGGGAAGGCACTATCTGATGGGGGGACACTATCTGATGGGAGGGCACTATCTGATGGGGGGCGCTATCTGATATGGGGGGGCACTATCGCACTATCTGTTGGGGGAGCACTATCTGACGGCGAGCACTAACTGATGGGGGGCACTATCGCACTATCTGACGGGGGACACTATCTGATGGGGGGACACTATCGCAGTATCTGATGGGGGAGCACTATCTGACGGGGGGACACTATCTGATGGAGGAGCACTATCTGATGGAAGACACTATCTGACGGGGGGACACTATCTGATGGAGGAACACTATCTGATGGAAGACACTATCTGACGGGGGGACACTATCTGATGGAGGAACACTATCTGACGGGGGGACACTATCTGATGGAGGAACACTATCTGATGGCAGACACTATCTGACGGGGGGACACTATCTGATGGAGGAACACTATCTGATGGAAGACACTGTCTAATGGGGACACTATCTGATGGGGGGCACTATCTGACGGGGGCACTATCTGATGGGGGACACTATCGTACTTTCTGATGGGGGGGCACTATCTGATGGGGGGACACTATCTGATGGGAGGGCACTATCTGATGGGGGGACACTATCTGATGGGAGGGCAGTATCTGATGGTGGAGCACTATCTGACGGGGGGCACTATCTGACGGGGGGGGCACTATCGCACTTGCTGATGGGGGAGCACTATCTGACGGGGAGCACTATCTGACGGGGTGACACTATCGCACTATCTGACGGGAGGACACTATCTGATGGGGAGACACTATCTGATGGGGGGACACTATCGCACTATCTGATGGTGGAGCACTATCTGACGGGGGGCACTATCTGATGGGGGGACACTATCGCACTATCTGATGGGGGAGCACTATCTGACGGGGGGCACTATCTGACGGGGGACACTATCTGATGGAGGAGCACTATATGATGGAAGATATTATCTGACGCGGGGACACTATCTGATGGAAGACACTATCTGACGGGGGGACACTATCTGATGGAGGAACACTATCTGTTGGAAGACACTATCTGACGGGGGGACACTATCTGATAGAGGAACACTATCTGATGGAAGACACTGTCTGACGGGGGGACACTATCTGATGGGGGGGCACTATCTGATGGGGGGACACTATCTGATGGAGGAGCACTATCTGACGGGGGAACACTATCTGACGGTTGGACACTATCTGACGGGAGGGCAATATCTGACGGGGGGCACTATCTGATGGAGGAGCACTATCTGATGGAAGACCCTATCTGACGGGGGGACACTATCTGATGGAGGAACACTATCTGATGGCAGACACTATCTGACGGGGGGACACTATCTGACGGGGGGACACTATCTGATGGAGGAACACTATCTGATGGAAGACACTGTCTAATGGGGACACTATCTGATGGAGGAGCACTATCTGACGGGGAGCACTATCTGATGGGGGGGCACTATCGCACTATCTGATGGGGGGCACTATCTGACGGGGGCACTATCTGATGGGGGACACTATCGTACTATCTGATGGGGGGGCACTATCTGATGGGGGGACACTATCTGATGGGAGGGCACTATCTGATGGGGGGACACTATCTGATGGGAGGGCACTATCTGATGGGGGGACACTATCTGATGGGAGGGCAGTATCTGATGGTGGAGCACTATCTGACGGGGGGCACTATCTGACGGGGGGGCACTATCGCACTTGCTGATGGGGGAGCACTATCTGACGGGGAGCACTATCTGACGGGGTGACACTATCGCACTATCTGACGGGAGGACACTATCTGATGGGGAGACACTATCTGATGGGGGGACACTATCGCACTATCTGATGGTGGAGCACTATCTGACGGGGGGCACTATCTGATGGGGGGACACTATCTGATGGGGGGACACTATCGCACTATCTGATGGGGGAGCACTATCTGACGGGGGGCACTATCTGACGGGGGACACTATCTGATGGAGGAGCACTATCTGATGGAAGATATTATCTGACGGGGGGACACTATCTGATGGAAGACACTATCTGACGGGGGGACACTATCTGATGGAGGAACACTATATGTTGGAAGACACTATCTGACGGGGGGACACTATCTGATAGAGGAACACTATCTGATGGAAGACACTGTCTGACGGGGGGACACTATCTGATGGGGGGGCACTATCTGATGGGGGGACACTATCTGATGGAGGAGCACTATCTGACGGGGGAACACTATCTGATGGGGGGACACTATCTGATGGAGGAGCACTATCTGACGGGGGAACACTATCTGACGGTTGGACACTATCTGACGGGAGGGCAATATCTGACGGGGGGCACTATCTGATGGAGGAGCACTATCTGATGGAAGACCCTATCTGACGGGGGAGCACTATCTGATGGAGGAGCACTATCTGACGGGGAGCACTATCTGATGGGGGACACTATCTGATGGGGGGCACTATCTAATGATGGGCACTATCGCACTATCTGATGGGGGAGCACTATCTGACGGGGGGCACTATCTGACGGGGGCACTATCTGACGGGGGACACTATCTGATGGAGGAGCACTATCTGATGGAGGACACTGTCTAATGGGAGGGCACTATCTGATGGGAGGGCACTATCTGATGGGGGAGCACTATCTGACGGGGGGCACAATCTGATGGGGGGCACTATCTGACGGGGGGACACTATCTGATGGAGGAGCACTATCTGATGGAAGATACTATCTGACGGGGGGACACTATCTGATGGAAGACACTATCTGACGGGGGGACACTATCTGATGGAGGAACACTATCTGATCGAAGACACTATCTGACGGGGGACACTATCTGATAGAGGAACACTATCTGATGGAAGAGCACTATCTGACGGGGGAGCACTATCTGATGGGGGGGCACTATCTGATGGGGGGACACTATCTGATGGAGGAGCACTATCTGACGGGGGAACACTATCTGACGGTTGGACACTATCTGACGGGAGGGCAATATCTGACCGGGGGCACTATCTGATGGAGGAGCACTATCTGATGGAAGACACTATCTGACGGGGGAGCACTATCTTACGGGGAGACACTATCTGATGGAGGAGCACTATCTGACGGGGGGGACACTATCTTATGGGGGGCACTATCTGATGATGGGCACTATCGCACTATCTGACAGGGGAGCACTATCTGACGGGGGGACACTATCTGATGGAGGAGCACTATCTGATGGAAGACACTATCTGACGGGAGGACACTATCTGATGGGAGGGCACTATCTGATGAGGGAGCACTATCTGACGGGGGGCACTATCGCACTATCTGACGGGGGACACTATCTGATGGGGGGACACTATCGCACTATCTGATGGGGGAGCACTATCTGATGGGGGGCACTATCTGATGGGGGGCACTATCTGATGGAAGACACTATCTGACGGGGGAGCACTATCTGATGGAGGAACACTATCTGATGGAAGACACTATCTGACGGGGGGACACTATCTGATGGAGGAACACTATCTGATGGAAGACACTATCTGACGGGGGGACACTATCTGATGGAAGACACTATCTGACGGGGGGACACTATCTGATGCAGGAGCACTATCTGACTGGGGGAGCACTATCTGACGGGGGACACTATCTGACGGGGGACACTATCTGACGGGGGGACACTATCTGACGGGGGACACTATCTGATAGGGGGAACTATTGCACTATCTGACGGGGGAGCACTATCTGACGGGGGGACACTATCTGATGGGGGGGCACTATCTGATGGGAGGGCACTTTCTGATGGGGGGACACTATCTGATGGGGGGACACTATCTGATGGGAAGGCACTATCTGATGGGGGGACACTATCTGATGGGAGGGCACTATCTGATGGGAGGGCACTATCTGATGGGGGCACTATCTGATATGGGGGGGCACTATCGCACTATCTGATGGGGGAGCACTATCTGACGGCGGGCACTATCTGATGGGAGGCACTATCGCAGTATCTGATGGGGGAGCACTATCTGACGGGGGGACACTATCTGATGGGGGACACTATCTGATGGAGGAGCACTATCTGATGGAAGACACTATCTGACGGGGGGACACTATCTGATGGAGGAACACTATCTGATGGAAGACACTATCTGACGGGGGGACACTATCTGATGCAGGAGCACTATCTGACTGGGGGAGCACTATCTGACGGGGGACACTATCTGATGGGGGACACTATCTGACGGGGGGACACTATCTGACGGGGGACACTATCTGATAGGGGGAACTATTGCACTATCTGACGGGGGAGCACTATCTGACGGGGGGACACTATCTGATGGGGGGGCACTATCTGATGGGAGGGCACTTTCTGATGGGGGGACACTATCTGATGGGGGGACACTATCTGATGGGAAGGCACTATCTGATGGGGGGACACTATCTGATGGGAGGGCACTATCTGATGGGAGGGCACTATCTGATGGGGGGCACTATCTGATATGGGGGGGCACTATCGCACTATCTGATGGGGGAGCACTATCTGACGGCGGGCACTATCTGATGGGAGGCACTATCGCAGTATCTGATGGGGGAGCACTATCTGACGGGGGGACACTATCTGATGGGGGGACACTATCGCAGTATCTGATGGGGGAGCACTATCTGACAGGGGGCACTATCTGATGGGGGGACACTATCTGATGGAGGAGCACTATCTGATGGAAGACACTATCTGACGGGGGGACACTATCTGATGGAGGAGCACTATCTGACGGGGAGCACTATCTGACGGGGGACACTATCTGACGGGGGACACTATCTGACGGGGGACACTATCTGATGGAGGAGCACTATCTGATGGAAGACACTATCTGACGGGGGGACACTATCTGATGGAGGAACACTATCTGATGGAAGACACTATCTGACGGGGGGACACTATCTGATGGAGCAGCACTATCTGACGGGCGAGCACTATCTGACGGGGGACACTATCTGACGGGGGGACACTATCTGACGGGGGACACTATCTGATGGGGGGAACTATTGCACTATCTGACGGGGGAGCACTATCTGACGGTGGGACACTATCTGATGGGGGGGCACTATCTGATGGGAGGGCACTATCTGATGGGGGGACACTATCTGATGGGGGGACACTATCTGATGGGAAGGCACTATCTGATGGGGGGACACTATCTGATGGGAGGGCACTATCTGATGGGGGGCACTATCTGATATGGGGGGCACTATCGCAGTATCTGATGGGGGAGCACTATCTGACGGGGGGACACTATCTGATGGAGGAGCACTATCTGATGGAAGACACTATCTGACGGGGGGACACTATCTGATGGACCAACACTATCTGATGGAAGACACTATCTGACGGGGGGACACTATCTGATGGAGGAACACTATCTGACGGGGGGACACTATCTGATGGAGGAACACTATCTGATGGCAGACACTATCTGACGGGGGGACACTATCTGATGGAGGAACACTATCTGATGGAAGACACTGTCTAATGGGGACACTATCTGATGGAGGAGCACTATCTGACGGGGAGCACTATCTGATGGGGGGGCACTATCGCACTATCTGATGGGGGGCACTATCTGACGGGGGCACTATCTGATGGGGGACACTATCGTACTATCTGATGGGGGGGCACTATCTGATGGGGGGACACTATCTGATGGGAGGGCACTATCTGATGGGGGGACACTATCTGATGGGAGGGCAGTATCTGATGGTGGAGCACTATCTGACGGGGGGCACTATCTGACGGGGGGGGCACTATCGCACTTGCTGATGGGGGAGCACTATCTGACGGGGAGCACTATCTGACGGGAGGACACTATCTGATGGGGAGACACTATCTGATGGGGGGACACTATCGCACTATCTGATGGTGGAGCACTATCTGACGGGGGGCACTATCTGATGGGGGGACACTATCTGATGGGGGGACACTATCGCACTATCTGATGGGGGAGCACTATCTGACGGGGGGCACTATCTGACGGGGGACACTATCTGATGGAGGAGCACTATCTGATGGAAGATATTATCTGACGCGGGGACACTATCTGATGGAAGACACTATCTGACGGGGGGACACTATCTGATGGAGGAACACTATCTGTTGGAAGACACTATCTGACGGGGGGACACTATCTGATAGAGGAACACTATCTGATGGAAGACACTGTTCGACGGGGGGACACTATCTGATGGGGGGGCACTATCTGATGGGGGGACACTATCTGATGGAGGAGCACTATCTGACGGGGGAACACTATCTGACGGTTGGACACTATCTGACGGGAGGGCAATATCTGACGGGGGGCACTATCTGATGGAGGAGCACTATCTGATGGAAGACCCTATCTGACGGGGGGACACTATCTGATGGAGGAACACTATCTGATGGCAGACACTATCTGACGGGGGGACACTATCTGACGGGGGGACACTATCTGATGGAGGAACACTATCTGATGGAAGACACTGTCTAATGGGGACACTATCTGATGGAGGAGCACTATCTGACGGGGAGCACTATCTGATGGGGGGGCACTATCGCACTATCTGATGGGGGGCACTATCTGACGGGGGCACTATCTGATGGGGGACACTATCGTACTATCTGATGGGGGGGCACTATCTGATGGGGGGACACTATCTGATGGGAGGGCACTATCTGATGGGGGGACACTATCTGATGGGAGGGCAGTATCTGATGGTGGAGCACTATCTGACGGGGGGCACTATCTGACGGGGGGGCACTATCGCACTTGCTGATGGGGGAGCACTATCTGACGGGGAGCACTATCTGACGGGGTGACACTATCGCACTATCTGACGGGAGGACACTATCTGATGGGGAGACACTATCTGATGGGGGGACACTATCGCACTATCTGATGGTGGAGCACTATCTGACGGGGGGCACTATCTGATGGGGGGACACTATCTGATGGGGGGACACTATCGCACTATCTGATGGGGGAGCACTATCTGACGGGGGGCACTATCTGACGGGGGACACTATCTGATGGAGGAGCACTATCTGATGGAAGATATTATCTGACGGGGGGACACTATCTGATGGAAGACACTATCTGACGGGGGGACACTATCTGATGGAGGAACACTATATGTTGGAAGACACTATCTGACGGGGGGACACTATCTGATAGAGGAACACTATCTGATGGAAGACACTGTCTGACGGGGGGACACTATCTGATGGGGGGGCACTATCTGATGGGGGGACACTATCTGATGGAGGAGCACTATCTGACGGGGGAACACTATCTGATGGGGGGACACTATCTGATGGAGGAGCACTATCTGACGGGGGAACACTATCTGACGGTTGGACACTATCTGACGGGAGGGCAATATCTGACGGGGGGCACTATCTGATGGAGGAGCACTATCTGATGGAAGACCCTATCTGACGGGGGAGCACTATCTGATGGAGGAGCACTATCTGACGGGGAGCACTATCTGATGGGGGACACTATCTGATGGGGGGCACTATCTAATGATGGGCACTATCGCACTATCTGATGGGGGAGCACTATCTGACGGGGGGCACTATCTGACGGGGGGCACTATCTGACGGGGGACACTATCTGATGGAGGAGCACTATCTGATGGAGGACACTGTCTAATGGGAGGGCACTATCTGATGGGAGGGCACTATCTGATGGGGGAGCACTATCTGACGGGGGGCACAATCTGATGGGGGGCACTATCTGACGGGGGGACACTATCTGATGGAGGAGCACTATCTGATGGAAGATACTATCTGACGGGGGGACACTATCTGATGGAAGACACTATCTGACGGGGGGACACTATCTGATGGAGGAACACTATCTGATCGAAGACACTATCTGACGGGGGACACTATCTGATAGAGGAACACTATCTGATGGAAGAGCACTATCTGACGGGGGAGCACTATCTGATGGGGGGGCACTATCTGATGGGGGGACACTATCTGATGGAGGAGCACTATCTGACGGGGGAACACTATCTGACGGTTGGACACTATCTGACGGGAGGGCAATATCTGACCGGGGGCACTATCTGATGGAGGAGCACTATCTGATGGAAGACACTATCTGACGGGGGAGCACTATCTTACGGGGAGACACTATCTGATGGAGGAGCACTATCTGACGGGGGGGACACTATCTTATGGGGGGCACTATCTGATGATGGGCACTATCGCACTATCTGACGGGGGAGCACTATCTGACGGGGGGACACTATCTGATGGAGGAGCACTATCTGATGGAAGACACTATCTGACGGGAGGACACTATCTGATGGGAGGGCACTATCTGATGAGGGAGCACTATCTGACGGGGGGCACTATCGCACTATCTGACGGGGGACACTATCTGATGGGGGGACACTATCGCACTATCTGATGGGGGAGCACTATCTGATGGGGGGCACTATCTGATGGAAGACACTATCTGACGGGGGAGCACTATCTGATGGAGGAACACTATCTGATGGAAGACACTATCTGACGGGGGGACACTATCTGATGGAGGAACACTATCTGATGGAAGACACTATCTGACGGGGGGACACTATCTAATGGAGGAACACTATCTGATTGAAGACACTATCTGACGGGGGGACACTATCTGATGGAGGAGCACTATCTGACGGGGGCACTATCTGACGGGGGACACTATCTGATGAGGGGACAATATCTGACGGGGGACACTATCTGACGGGGACACTATCTGATGGGGGCACTATCGCACTATCTGACGGGGGAGCACTATCTGACGGGGGGACACTATCTGATGGGGGGCACTATCTGATGGGGGGACACTATCTGATGGGGGGACACTATCTGATGGGAGGGCACTATCTGATGGGGGGCACTATCGCATTATCTGACGGGGGAGAACTATCTGACGGGGGACACTATCTGATGGGGGGGCACTATCTGATGGGAGGGCACTATCTGACGGGGGGACACAATCTGATGGAGGAGCACTATCTGATGGGGAAGCACTATCTGATGGGGGAGCACTATCTGACTGGGGGGAACTCTCTGACGGGGGGACACTATCTGATGAGGGGACACTATCTGATGGGGGGACACTATCTGATGGGGGACACGATCTGACGGGGGCACTATCTGACGGGGGGGCACTATCTGATGGGGGGACACTATCTGATGGGGGGACACTATCTGATGGAGGAGCACTATCTGATGGAAGACACTATCTGACGGGGGGACACTATCTGATGGAGGAACACTATCTGATGGAAGACACTATCTGACGGAAGACACTATCTGACGGGGGCACACTATCTGATGGACGAACACTATCTGATGGAAGACACTATCTGACGGGGGGACACTATCTGATGGAGGAACACTATCTGATGGAAGACACTGTCTGACGGGGGACACTATCTGATGGAGGAGCACTCTCTGACGGGGGAGCACTATCTGATGGAGGAACACTATCTGATGGAAGACACTATCTGACGGGGGCACACTATCTGATGGAGGAACACTATCTGATGGAAGACACTATCTGACGGGGGGACACTATCTGATGGAGGAACATTATCTGATGGAAGACACTATCTGACGGGGGGACACTATCTGATGGAGGAACACTATCTGATGGAAGACACTGTCTGACGGGGGACACTATCTTATGGAGGAGCACTATCTGACGGGGGAGCACTATCTGATGGAGGGGCACTATCTGACGGGGGGGCACTATCTGATGGGGGGACACTATCTGATGAGGGAGCACTATCTGACGGGGGGCACTATCTGACGGGGGGCACTATTGCACTATCTGACGGGGGGACACTATCTGATGGGGGGACACTATCGCACTATCTGATGGGGGAGCACTATCTGACGGGGGAACTATCTGACGGGGGGCACTATCTGACGGGGGACACTATCTGATGGAGGAGCACTATCTGATGGAAGACACTATCTGACGGGGGGACACTATCTGATGGAAGACACTATCTGACGGGGGGACACTATCTGATGCAGGAGCACTATCTGACTGGGGGAGCACTATCTGACGGGGGACACTATCTGACGGGGGACACTATCTGACGGGGGGACACTATCTGACGGGGGACACTATCTGATAGGGGGAACTATTGCACTATCTGACGGGGGAGCACTATCTGACGGGGGGACACTATCTGATGGGGGGGCACTATCTGATGGGAGGGCACTTTCTGATGGGGGGACACTATCTGATGGGGGGACACTATCTGATGGGAAGGCACTATCTGATGGGGGGACACTATCTGATGGGAGGGCACTATCTGATGGGAGGGCACTATCTGATGGGGGGCACTATCTGATATGGGGGGGCACTATCGCACTATCTGATGGGGGAGCACTATCTGACGGCGGGCACTATCTGATGGGAGGCACTATCGCAGTATCTGATGGGGGAGCACTATCTGACGGGGGGACACTATCTGATGGGGGACACTATCTGATGGAGGAGCACTATCTGATGGAAGACACTATCTGACGGGGGGACACTATCTGATGGAGGAACACTATCTGATGGAAGACACTATCTGACGGGGGGACACTATCTGATGCAGGAGCACTATCTGACTGGGGGAGCACTATCTGACGGGGGACACTATCTGATGGGGGACACTATCTGACGGGGGGACACTATCTGACGGGGGACACTATCTGATAGGGGGAACTATTGCACTATCTGACGGGGGAGCACTATCTGACGGGGGGACACTATCTGATGGGGGGGCACTATCTGATGGGAGGGCACTTTCTGATGGGGGGACACTATCTGATGGGGGGACACTATCTGATGGGAAGGCACTATCTGATGGGGGGACACTATCTGATGGGAGGGCACTATCTGATGGGAGGGCACTATCTGATGGGGGGCACTATCTGATATGGGGGGGCACTATCGCACTATCTGATGGGGGAGCACTATCTGACGGCGGGCACTATCTGATGGGAGGCACTATCGCAGTATCTGATGGGGGAGCACTATCTGACGGGGGGACACTATCTGATGAGGGGACACTATCGCAGTATCTGATGGGGGAGCACTATCTGACGGGGGGCACTATCTGATGGGGGGACACTATCTGATGGAGGAGCACTATCTGATGGAAGACACTATCTGACGGGGGGACACTATCTGATGGAGGAGCACTATCTGACGGGGAGCACTATCTGACGGGGGACACTATCTGACGGGGGACACTATCTGACGGGGGACACTATCTGATGGAGGAGCACTATCTGATGGAAGACACTATCTGACGGGGGGACACTATCTGATGGAGGAACACTATCTGATGGAAGACACTATCTGACGGGGGGACACTATCTGATGGAGCAGCACTATCTGACGGGCGAGCACTATCTGACGGGGGACACTATCTGACGGGGGGACACTATCTGACGGGGGACACTATCTGATGGGGGGAACTATTGCACTATCTGACGGGGGAGCACTATCTGACGGTGGGACACTATCTGATGGGGGGGCACTATCTGATGGGAGGGCACTATCTGATGGGGGGACACTATCTGATGGGGGGACACTATCTGATGGGAAGGCACTATCTGATGGGGGGACACTATCTGATGGGAGGGCACTATCTGATGGGGGGCACTATCTGATATGGGGGGGCACTATCGCACTATCTGTTGGGGGAGCACTATCTGACGGCGAGCACTATCTGATGGGGGGCACTATCGCACTATCTGACGGGGGACACTATCTGATGGGGGGACACTATCGCAGTATCTGATGGGGAAGCACTATCTGACGGGGGGACACTATCTGATGGAGGAGCACTATCTGATGGAAGACACTATCTGACGGGGGGACACTATCTGATGGACCAACACTATCTGATGGAAGACACTATCTGACGGGGGGACACTATCTGATGGAGGAACACTATCTGACGGGGGGACACTATCTGATGGAGGAACACTATCTGATGGCAGACACTATCTGACGGGGGGACACTATCTGATGGAGGAACACTATCTGATGGAAGACACTGTCTAATGGGGACACTATCTGATGGAGGAGCACTATCTGACGGGGAGCACTATCTGATGGGGGGGCACTATCGCACTATCTGATGGGGGGCACTATCTGACGGGGGCACTATCTGATGGGGGACACTATCGTACTATCTGATGGGGGGGCACTATCTGATGGGGGGACACTATCTGATGGGAGGGCACTATCTGATGGGGGGACACTATCTGATGGGAGGGCAGTATCTGATGGTGGAGCACTATCTGACGGGGGGCACTATCTGACGGGGGGGCACTATCACACTTGCTGATGGGGGAGCACTATCTGACGGGGAGCACTATCTGACGGGGTGACACTATCGCACTATCTGACGGGAGGACACTATCTGATGGGGAGACACTATCTGATGGGGGACACTATCGCACTATCTGATGGTGGAGCACTATCTGACGGGGGGCACTATCTGACGGGGGGACACTATCTGATGGGGGGACACTATCGCACTATCTGATGGGGGAGCACTATCTGACGGGGGGCACTATCTGACGGGGGACACTATCTGATGGAGGAGCACTATCTGATGGAAGATATTATCTGACGGGGGGACACTATCTGATGGAAGACACTATCTGACGGGGGGACACTATCTGATGGAGGAACACTATCTGTTGGAAGACACTATCTGACGGGGGGACACTATCTGATAGAGGAACACTATCTGATGGAAGACACTGTCTGATGGGGGGACACTATCTGATGGGGGGGCACTATCTGATGGGGGGACACTATCTGATGGAGGAGCACTATCTGACGGGGGAACACTATCTGATGGGGGGACACTATCTGATGGAGGAGCACTATCTGACGGGGGAACACTATCTGACGGTTGGACACTATCTGACGGGAGGGCAATATGTGACGGGGGGCACTATCTGATGGAGGAGCACTATCTGATGGAAGACCCTATCTGACGGGGGAGCACTATCTGATGGAGGAGCACTATCTGACGGGGAGCACTATCTGATGGGGGACACTATCTGATGGGGGGCACTATCTGATGATGGGCACTATCGCACTATCTGATGGGGGAGCACTATCTGACGGGGGGCACTATCTGACGGGGGGCACTATCTGACGGGGGACACTATCTGATGGAGGAGCACTATCTGATGGAGGACACTGTCTAATGGGAGGGCACTATCTGATGGGAGGGCACTATCTGATGGGGGAGCACTATCTGACGGGGGGCACAATCTGATGGGGGGCACTATCTGACGGGGGGACACTATCTGATGGAGGAGCACTATCTGATGGAAGATACTATCTGACGGGGGGACACTATCTGATGGAAGACACTATCTGACGGGGGGACACTATCTGATGGAGGAACACTATCTGATCGAAGACACTATCTGACGGGGGACACTATCTGATAGAGGAACACTATCTGATGGAAGAGCACTATCTGACGGGGGAGCACTATCTGATGGGGGGGCACTATCTGATGGGGGGACACTATCTGATGGAGGAGCACTATCTGATGGAGGAGCACTATCTGATGGAAGACACTATCTGACGGGGGAGCACTATCTTACGGGGAGACACTATCTGATGGAGGAGCACTATCTGACGGGGGGGACACTATCTTATGGGGGGCACTATCTGATGATGGGCACTATCGCACTATCTGACGGGGGAGCACTATCTGACGGGGGGACACTATCTGATGGAGGAGCACTATCTGATGGAAGACACTATCTGACGGGAGGACACTATCTGATGGGAGGGCACTATCTGATGAGGGAGCACTATCTGACGGGGGGCACTATCGCACTATCTGACGGGGGACACTATCTGATGGGGGGACACTATCGCACTATCTGATGGGGGAGCACTATCTGATGGGGGGCACTATCTGATGGAAGACACTATCTGACGGGGGAGCACTATCTGATGGAGGAACACTATCTGATGGAAGACACTATCTGACGGGGGGACACTATCTGATGGAGGAACACTATCTGATGGAAGACACTATCTGACGGGGGGACACTATCTAATGGAGGAACACTATCTGATTGAAGACACTATCTGACGGGGGGACACTATCTGATGGAGGAGCACTATCTGACGGGGGCACTATCTGACGGGGGACACTATCTGATGAGGGGACAATATCTGACGGGGGACACTATCTGACGGGGACACTATCTGATGGGGGCACTATCGCACTATCTGACGGGGGAGCACTATCTGACGGGGGGACACTATCTGATGGGGGGCACTATCTGATGGGGGGACACTATCTGATGGGGGGACACTATCTGATGGGAGGGCACTATCTGATGGGGGGCACTATCGCATTATCTGACGGGGGAGAACTATCTGACGGGGGACACTATCTGATGGGGGGGCACTATCTGATGGGAGGGCACTATCTGACGGGGGGACACAATCTGATGGAGGAGCACTATCTGATGGGGGAGCACTATCTGATGGGGGAGCACTATCTGACTGGGGGGAACTCTCTGACGGGGGGACACTATCTGATGAGGGGACACTATCTGATGGGGGGACACTATCTGATGGGGGACACGATCTGACGGGGGCACTATCTGACGGGGGGGCACTATCTGATGGGGGGACACTATCTGATGGAGGAGCACTATCTGATGGAAGACACTATCTGACGGGGGGACACTATCTGATGGAGGAACACTATCTGATGGAAGACACTATCTGACGGAAGACACTATCTGACGGGGGCACACTATCTGATGGACGAACACTATCTGATGGAAGACACTATCTGACGGGGGGACACTATCTGATGGAGGAACACTATCTGATGGAAGACACTGTCTGACGGGGGACACTATCTGATGGAGGAGCACTCTCTGACGGGGGAGCACTATCTGATGGAGGAACACTATCTGATGGAAGACACTATCTGACGGGGGCACACTATCTGATGGAGGAACACTATCTGATGGAAGACACTATCTGACGGGGGGACACTATCTGATGGAGGAACATTATCTGATGGAAGACACTATCTGACGGGGGGGACACTATCTGATGGAGGAACACTATCTGATGGAAGACACTGTCTGACGGGGGACACTATCTTATGGAGGAGCACTATCTGACGGGGGAGCACTATCTGATGGAGGGGCACTATCTGACGGGGGGCACTATCTGATGGGGGGACACTATCTGATGAGGGAGCACTATCTGACGGGGGGCACTATCTGACGGGGGCACTATTGCACTATCTGACGGGGGGACACTATCTGATGGGGGGACACTATCGCACTATCTGATGGGGGAGCACTATCTGACGGGGGGAACTATCTGACGGGGGGCACTATCTGACGGGGGACACTATCTGATGGAGGAGCACTATCTGATGGAAGACACTATCTGACGGGGGGACACTATCTGATGGAAGACACTATCTGACGGGGGGACACTATCTGATGCAGGAGCACTATCTGACTGGGGGAGCACTTTCTGACGGGGGACAATATCTGACGGGGGACACTATCTGACGGGGGGACACTATCTGACGGGGGACACTATCTGATAGGGGGAACTATTGCACTATCTGACGGGGGAGCACTATCTGACGGGGGGACACTATCTGATGGGGGGGCACTATCTGATGGGAGGGCACTTTCTGATGGGGGGACACTATCTGATGGGGGGACACTATCTGATGGGAAGGCACTATCTGATGGGGGGACACTATCTGATGGGAGGGCACTATCTGATGGGAGGGCACTATCTGATGGGGGCACTATCTGATATGGGGGGGCACTATCGCACTATCTGATGGGGGAGCACTATCTGACGGCGGGCACTATCTGATGGGAGGCACTATCGCAGTATCTGATGGGGGAGCACTATCTGACGGGGGGACACTATCTGATGGGGGACACTATCTGATGGAGGAGCACTATCTGATGGAAGACACTATCTGACGGGGGGACACTATCTGATGGAGGAACACTATCTGATGGAAGACACTATCTGACGGGGGGACACTATCTGATGCAGGAGCACTATCTGACTGGGGGAGCACTATCTGACGGGGGACACTATCTGATGGGGGACACTATCTGACGGGGGGACACTATCTGACGGGGGACACTATCTGATAGGGGGAACTATTGCACTATCTGACGGGGGAGCACTATCTGACGGGGGGACACTATCTGATGGGGGGGCACTATCTGATGGGAGGGCACTTTCTGATGGGGGGACACTATCTGATGGGGGGACACTATCTGATGGGAAGGCACTATCTGATGGGGGGACACTATCTGATGGGAGGGCACTATCTGATGGGAGGGCACTATCTGATGGGGTGCACTATCTGATATGGGGGGGCACTATCGCACTATCTGATGGGGTAGCACTATCTGACGGCGGGCACTATCTGATGGGAGGCACTATCGCAGTATCTGATGGGGGAGCACTATCTGACGGGGGGACACTATCTGATGGGGGGACACTATCGCAGTATCTGATGGGGGAGCACTATCTGACGGGGGGCACTATCTGATGGGGGGACACTATCTGATGGAGGAGCACTATCTGATGGAAGACACTATCTGACGGGGGGACACTATCTGATGGAGGAGCACTATCTGACGGGGAGCACTATCTGACGGGGGACACTATCTGACGGGGGACACTATCTGATGGAGGAGCACTATCTGATGGAAGACACTATCTGACGGGGGGACACTATCTGATGGAGGAACACTATCTGATGGAAGACACTATCTGACGGGGGGACACTATCTGATGGAGCAGCACTATCTGACGGGCGAGCACTATCTGACGGGGGACACTATCTGACGGGGGGACACTATCTGACGGGGGACACTATCTGATGGGGGGAACTATTGCACTATCTGACGGGGGAGCACTATCTGACGGTGGGACACTATCTGATGGGGGGGCACTATCTGATGGGAGGGCACTATCTGATGGGGGGACACTATCTGATGGGGGGACACTATCTGATGGGAAGGCACTATCTGATGGGGGGACACTATCTGATGGGAGGGCTCTATCTGATGGGGGGCACTATCTGATATGGGGGGGCACTATCGCACTATCTGTTGGGGGAGCACTATCTGACGGGGGACACTATCTGATGGGGGGACACTATCGCAGTATCTGATGGGGGAGCACTATCTGACGGGGGGACACTATCTGATGGAGGAGCACTATCTGATGGAAGACACTATCTGACGGGGGGACACTATCTGATGGAGGAACACTATCTGATGGAAGACACTATCTGACGGGGGGACACTATCTGATGGAGGAACACTATCTGACGGGGGGACACTATCTGATGGAGGAACACTATCTGATGGCAGACACTATCTGACGGGGGGACACTATCTGATGGAGGAACACTATCTGATGGAAGACACTGTCTAATGGGGACACTATCTGATGGAGGAGCACTATCTGACGGGGAGCACTATCTGATGGGGGGGCACTATCGCACTATCTGATGGGGGGCACTATCTGACGGGGGCACTATCTGATGGGGGACACTATCGTACTATCTGATGGGGGGCACTATCTGATGGGGGGACACTATCTGATGGGAGGGCACTATCTGATGGGGGGACACTATCTGATGGGAGGGCAGTATCTGATGGTGGAGCACTATCTGACGGGGGGCACTATCTGACGGGGGGGCACTATCGCACTTGCTGATGGGGGAGCACTATCTGACGGGGAGCACTATCTGACGGGGTGACACTATCGCACTATCTGACGGGAGGACACTATCTGATGGGGAGACACTATCTGATGGGGGACACTATCGCACTATCTGATGGTGGAGCACTATCTGACGGGGGGCACTATCTGACGGGGGACACTATCTGATGGAGGAGCACTATCTGATGGAAGACACTATCTGACGGGGGGACACTATCTGATGGAGCAGCACTATCTGACGGGCGAGCACTATCTGACGGGGGACACTATCTGACGGGGGGACACTATCTGACGGGGGACACTATCTGATGGGGGGAACTATTGCACTATCTGACGGGGGAGCACTATCTGACGGTGGGACACTATCTGATGGGGGGGCACTATCTGATGGGAGGGCACTATCTGATGGGGGGACACTATCTGATGGGGGGACACTATCTGATGGGAAGGCACTATCTGATGGGGGGACACTATCTGATGGGAGGGCACTATCTGATGGGGGGCACTATCTGATATGGGGGGGCACTATCGCACTATCTGTTGGGGGAGCACTATCTGACGGGGGACACTATCTGATGGGGGGACACTATCGCAGTATCTGATGGGGGAGCACTATCTGACGGGGGGACACTATCTGATGGAGGAGCACTATCTGATGGAAGACACTATCTGACGGGGGGACACTATCTGATGGAGGAACACTATCTGATGGAAGACACTATCTGACGGGGGGACACTATCTGATGGAGGAACACTATCTGACGGGGGGACACTATCTGATGGAGGAACACTATCTGATGGCAGACACTATCTGACGGGGGGACACTATCTGATGGAGGAACACTATCTGATGGAAGACACTGTCTAATGGGGACACTATCTGATGGAGGAGCACTATCTGACGGGGAGCACTATCTGATGGGGGGGCACTATCGCACTATCTGATGGGGGGCACTATCTGACGGGGGCACTATCTGATGGGGGACACTATCGTACTATCTGATGGGGGGCACTATCTGATGGGGGGACACTATCTGATGGGAGGGCACTATCTGATGGGGGGACACTATCTGATGGGAGGGCAGTATCTGATGGTGGAGCACTATCTGACGGGGGGCACTATCTGACAGGGGGGCACTATCGCACTTGCTGATGGGGGAGCACTATCTGACGGGGAGCACTATCTGACGGGGTGACACTATCGCACTATCTGACGGGAGGACACTATCTGACGGGGGGACACTATCTGATGGAGGAACACTATCTGTTGGAAGACACTATCTGACGGGGGGACACTATCTGATAGAGGAACACTATCTGATGGAAGACACTGTCTGATGGGGGGACACTATCTGATGGGGGGGCACTATCTGATGGGGGGACACTATCTGATGGAGGAGCACTATCTGACGGGGGAACACTATCTGACGGTTGGACACTATCTGACGGGAGGGCAATATGTGACGGGGGGCACTATCTGATGGAGGAGCACTATCTGATGGAAGACCCTATCTGACGGGGGAGCACTATCTGATGGAGGAGCACTATCTGACGGGGAGCACTATCTGATGGGGGACACTATCTGATGGGGGGCACTATCTGATGATGGGCACTATCGCACTATCTGATGGGGGAGCACTATCTGACGGGGGGCACTATCTGACGGGGGGCACTATCTGACGGGGGACACTATCTGATGGAGGAGCACTATCTGATGGAGGACACTGTCTAATGGGAGGGCACTATCTGATGGGAGGGCACTATCTGATGGGGGAGCACTATCTGACGGGGGGGCACAATCTGATGGGGGGCACTATCTGACGGGGGGACACTATCTGATGGAGGAGCACTATCTGATGGAAGATACTATCTGACGGGGGGACACTATCTGATGGAAGACACTATCTGACGGGGGGACACTATCTGATGGAAGAACACTATCTGATCGAAGACACTATCTGACGGGGGACACTATCTGATAGAGGAACACTATCTGATGGAAGAGCACTATCTGACGGGGGAGCACTATCTGATGGGGGAGCACTATCTGATGGGAGGACACTATCTGATGGAGGAGCACTATCTGACGGGGGAACACTATCTGACGGTTGGACACTATCTGACGGGAGGGCAATATCTGACCGGGGGCACTATCTGATGGAGGAGCACTATCTGATGGAAGACACTATCTGACGGGGGAGCACTATCTTACGGGGAGACACTATCTGATGGAGGAGCACTATCTGACGGGGGGACACTATCTTATGGGGGGCACTATCTGATGATGGGCACTATCGCACTATCTGACGGGGGAGCACTATCTGACGGGGGGACACTATCTGATGGAGGAGCACTATCTGATGGAAGACACTATCTGACGGGAGGACACTATCTGATGGGAGGGCACTATCTGATGAGGGAGCACTATCTGACGGGGGGCACTATCGCACTATCTGACGGGGGACACTATCTGATGGGGGGACACTATCGCACTATCTGATGGGGGAGCACTATCTGATGGGGGGCACTATCTGATGGAAGACACTATCTGACGAGGGAGCACTATCTGATGGAGGAACACTATCTGATGGAAGACACTATCTGACGGGGGGACACTATCTGATGGAGGAACACTATCTGATGGAAGACACTATCTGACGGGGGGACACTATCTAATGGAGGAACACTATCTGATTGAAGACACTATCTGACGGGGGGACACTATCTGATGGAGGAGCACTATCTGACGGGGGCACTATCTGACGGGGGGCACTATCTGACGGGGGGACACTATCTGATGGAGGAGCACTATCTGATGGAAGATACTATCTGACGGGGGGACACTATCTGATGGAGGAACACTATCTGATGGAAGACACTATCTGACGGGGGGACACTATCTGATGGAGGAGCACTATCTGACGGGGGAGCACTATCTGACGGGGGACACTATCTGATGGGGGGCCAATATCTGACGGGGGGACACTATCTGACGGGGACACTATCTGATGGGGGCACTATCGCACTATCTGACGGGGGAGCACTATCTGACGGGGGGACACTATCTGATGGGGGGGCACTATCTGATGGGAGGGAACTATCTGACGGGGGGCACTATCGCACTATCTGACGGGGGAGCACTATCTGACGGGCGGACACTATCTGATGGGGGGGCACTATCTGACGGGGGGACACAATCTGATGGAGGAGCACTATCTGATGGGGGAGCACTATCTGATGGGGGAGCACTATCTGACGGGGGGGGGCACTATCTGACGGGGGGACACCATCTGATGGAGGAGCACTATCTGATGGAAGACACTATCTGACGGGGGGACACTATCTGATGGAGGAACACTATCTGATGGAAGACACTATCTGACGGGGGCACACTATCTGATGGAGGAGCACTATCTGATGGAAGACACTATCTGACGGGGGGACACTATCTGATGGAGGAACACTATCTGATGGAAGACACTATCTGACGGGGGGACACTATCTGATGGAGGAACACTATCTGATGGAAGATACTATCTGACGGGGGGACACTATCTGATGGAGGAACACTATCTGATGGAAGACACTATCTGACGGGGGGACACTATCTGATGGAGGAACACTGTCTGATGGAAGACACTGTCTGACGGGGGACACTATCTGATGGAGGAGCACTCTCTGACGGGGGAGCACTATCTGATGGAGGAACACTATCTGATGGAAGACACTATCTGACGGGGGCACACTATCTGATGGAGGAACACTATCTGATGGAAGACACTATCTGACGGGGGGACACTATCTGATGGAGGAACACTATCTGATGGAAGACACTATCTGACGGGGGGACACTATCTGATGGAGGAGCACTATCTGACGGGGGAGCACTATCTGATGGAGGGGCACTATCTGACGGGGGGGCACTATCTGACAGGGGGACACTATCTGATGGAGGAGCACTATCTGATGGAAGATATTATCTGACGGAGGGACACTATCTGATGGAAGACACTATCTGACGAGGGGACACTATCTGATGGAGGAACACTATCTGTTGGAAGACACTATCTGACGGGGGGACACTATCTGATAGAGGAACACTATCTGATGGAAGACACTGTCTGACGGGGGGACACTATCTGATGGAGGAGCACTATCTGACGGGGGAACACTATCTGATGGGGGGGCACTATCTGATGGGGGGACACTATCTGATGGAGGAGCACTATCTGACGGGGGAACACTATCTGACGGTTGGACACTATCTGACGGGAGGGCAATATCTGACGGGGGGCACTATCTGATGGAGGAGCACTATCTGATGGAAGACCCTATCTGACGGGGGAGCACTATCTGACGGGGGGACACTATCTGATGGAGGAGCACTATCTGACGGGGAGCACTATCTGACTGGGGACACTATCTGATGGGGGGCACTATCTGATGATGGGCACTATCGCACTATCTGATGGGGGAGCACTATCTGACGGGGGGCACTATCTGACGGGGGGCACTATCTGACGGGGGACATTATCTGATGGAGGAGCACTATCGGATGGAGGACACTGTCTAATGGGAGGGCACTATCTGATGGGGGACACTATCTGATGGGAGGGCACTATCTGATGGGGGAGCACTATCTGACGGGGGGCACAATCTGATGGGGGACACTATCTGACGGGGGGACACTATCTGATGGAGGAGCACTATCTGATGGAAGATACTATCTGACGGGGGGACACTATCTGATGAAAGACACTATCTGACAGGGGGACACTATCTGATGGAGGAACACTATCTGATCGAAGACACTATCTGACGGGGGACACTATCTGATAGAGGAACACTATTTGATGGAAGACACTGTCTGCCGGGGGACACTATCTGATGGAGGAGCACTATCTGACGGGGGAGCACTATCTGATGGGGGGGCACTATCTGATGGGGGGACACTATCTGATGGAGGAGCACTAACTGACGGGGGAACACTATCTGACGGTTGGACACTATCTGACGGGAGGGCAATATCTGACCGGGGGCACTATCTGATGGAGGAGCACTATCTGATGGAAGACACTATCTGACGGGGGAGCACTATCTTACGGGGAGACACTATCTGATGGAGGAGCACTATCTGATGGGGGGACACTATCTTATGGGGGGCACTATCTGATGATGGGCACTATCGCACTATCTGACGGGGGAGCACTATCTGACGGGGGGACACTATCTGATGGAGGAGCACTATCTGATGGAAGACACTATCTGACGGGAGGACACTATCAGATGGGAGGGCACTATCTGATGAGGGAGCACTATCTGACGGGGGGCACTATCGCACTATCTGACGGGGGACACTATCTGATGGGGGGACACTATCGCACTATCTGATGGGGGAGCACTATCTGATGGGGGCACTATCTGATGGAAGACACTATCTGACGGGGGAGCACTATCTGATGGAGGAACACTATCTGATGGAAGACACTATCTGACGGGGGGACACTATCTGATGGAGGAACACTATCTGATGGAAGACACTATCTGACGGGGGGACACTATCTAATGGAGGAACACTATCTGATTGAAGACACTATCTGACGGGGGGACACTATCTGATGGAGGAGCACTATCTGACGGGGGCACTATCTGACGGGGGGCACTATCTGACGGGGGACACTATCTGATGGAGGAGCACTATCTGATGGAAGATACTATCTGACGGGGGGACACTATCTGATGGAGGAACACTATCTGATGGAAGACACTATCTGACGGGGGGACACTATCTGATGGAGGAGCACTATCTGACGGGGGAGCACTATCTGACGGGGGACACTATCTGATGAGGGGACAATATCTGACGGGGGGACACTATCTGACGGGGACACTATCTGATGGGGGGACACTATCTGATGGGAGGGCACTATCTGACGGGGGACACTATCTGATAGAGGAACACTATTTGATGGAAGACACTGTCTGCCGGGGGACACTATCTGATGGAGGAGCACTATCTGATGGAAGACCCTATCTGACGGGGGGACACTATCTGATGGAGGAGCACTATCTGACGGGGAGCACTATCTGACTGGGGACACTATCTGATGGGGGGCACTATCTGATGATGGGCACTATCGCACTATCTGATGGGGGAGCACTATCTGACGGGGGGCACTATCTGACGGGGGACATTATCTGATGGAGGAGCACTATCGGATGGAGGACTATGTCTAATGGGAGGGCACTATCTGATGGGGGACACTATCTGATGGGAGGGCACTATCTGATGGGGGAGCACTATCTGACGGGGGGCACAATCTGATGGGGGACACTATCTGACGGGGGGACACTATCTGATGGAGGAGCACTATCTGATGGAAGATACTATCTGACGGGGGGACACTATCTGATGGAAGACACTATCTGACAGGGGGACACTATCTGATGGAGGAACACTATCTGATCGAAGACACTATCTGACGGGGGACACTATCTGATAGAGGAACACTATTTGATGGAAGACACTGTCTGCCGGGGGACACTATCTGATGGAGGAGCACTATCTGACGGGGGAGCACTATCTGATGGGGGGGCACTATCTGATGGGGGGACACTGTCTGATGGAGGAGCACTAACTGACGGGGGAACACTATCTGACGGTTGGACACTATCTGACGGGAGGGCAATATCTGACCGGGGGCACTATCTGATGGAGGAGCACTATCTGATGGAAGACACTATCTGACGGGGGAGCACTATCTTACGGGGAGACACTATCTGATGGAGGAGCACTATCTGATGGGGGGGACACTATCTTATGGGGGGCACTATCTGATGATGGGCACTATCGCACTATCTGACGTGGGAGCACTATCTGACGGGGGACACTATCTGATGGAGGAGCACTATCTGATGGAAGACACTATCTGACGGGAGGACACTATCAGATGGGAGGGCACTATCTGATGAGGGAGCACTATCTGACGGGGGGCACTATCGCACTATCTGACGGGGGAGACTATCTGATGGGGGGACACTATCTGATGGGGGAGCACTATCTGATGGGGGGCACTATCTGATGGAAGACACTATCTGACGGGGGAGCACTATCTGATGGAGGAACACTATCTGATGGAAGACACTATCTGACGGGGGGACACTATCTGATGGAGGAACACTATCTGATGGAAGACACTATCTGACGGGGGGACACTATCTAATGGAGGAACACTATCTGATTGAAGACACTATCTGACGGGGGGACACTATCTGATGGAGGAGCACTATCTGACGGGGGCACTATCTGACGGGGGGCACTATCTGACGGGGGGACACTATCTGATGGAGGAGCACTATCTGATGGAAGATACTATCTGACGGGGGGACACTATCTGATGGAGGAACACTATCTGATGGAAGACACTATCTGACGGGGGGACACTATCTGATGGAGGAGCACTATCTGACGGGGTAGCACTATCTGACGGGGGACACTATCTGATGAGGGGACAATATCTGACGGGGGGACACTATCTGACGGGGACACTATCTGATGGGGGCACTATCGCACTATCTGACGGGGGAGCACTATCTGACGGGGGGACACTATCTGATGGGGGGACACTATCTGATGGGGGGACACTATCTGATGGGAGGGCACTATCTGATGGGGGCACTATCGCACTATCTGACGGGGGAGCACTATCTGACGGGGGACACTATCTGATGGGGGGGCACTATCTGATGGGAGGGCACTATCTGACGGGGGGACACAATCTGATGGAGGAGCACTATCTGATGGGGGAGCACTATCTGATGGGGGAGCACTATCTGACGGGGGGGCACTATCTGACGGGGGGACACTATCTGATGGAGGAGCACTATCTGATGGAAGACACTATCTGACGGGGGCACACTATCTGATGGAGGAACACTATCTGATGGAAGACACTATCTGACGGGGGCACACTATCTGATGGAGGAACACTATCTGATGGAAGACACTATCTGACGGGGGCACACTATCTGATGGAGGAACACTATCTGATGGAAGACACTATCTGACGGGGGGACACTATCTGATGGAGGAACACTATCTGATGGAAGACACTATCTGACGGGGGGACACTATCTGATGGAGGAACACTATCTGATGGAAGACACTGTCTGACGGGGGACACTATCTGATGGAGGAGCACTCTCTGACGGGGGAGCACTATCTGATGGAGGAACACTATCTGATGGAAGACACTATCTGACGGGGGCACACTATCTGATGGAGGAACACTATCTGATGGAAGACACTGTCTGACGGGGGACACTATCTGATGGAGGAGCACTATCTGACGGGGGAGCACTATCTGATGGAGGGGCACTATCTGACGGGGGGGCACTATCTGACAGGGGGACACTATCTGATGGGGGGGCACTATCTGATGGGAGGGCACTATCTGATGGGGGGACACTATCTGATGAGGGAGCACTATCTGACGGGGGGCACTATCTGACGGGGGGACACTATCTGATGGGGGGACACTATCGCACTATCTGATGGGGGAGCACTATCTGACGGGGGAACTATCTGACGGGGCGGCACTATCTGACGGGGGACACTATCTGATGGAGGAGCACTATCTGATGGAAGACACTATCTGACGGGGGACACTATCTGATGGAGGAACACTATCTGATGGAAGACACTATCTGACGGGGGGACACTATCTGATGCAGGAGCACTATCTGACGGAGGAGCACTATCTGACGGGGGACACTATCTGATAGGGGACACTATCTGACGGGGGGACACTATCTGATGGGGGGGCACTATCTGATGGGAGGGCACTATCTGATGGGGGGACACTATCTGATGGGGGGACACTATCTGATGGGAAGGCACTATCTGATGGGGGGACACTATCTGATGGGAGGGCACTATCTGATGGGGGGACACTATCTGATGGGGGGACACTATCTGATGGGAAGGCACTATCTGATGGGGGGACACTATCTGTTGGGAGGGCACTATCTGATGGGGGAGCACTATCTGACGGCGGGCACTATCTGATGGGGGGCACTATCGCACTATCTGACTGGGGGACACTATCTGATGGGGGGACACTATCGCAGTATCTGATGTGGGAGCACTATCTGATGGGGGGCACTATCTGATGGGGGGACACTATCTGATGGAGGAGCACTATCTGATGGAAGACACTATCTGACGGGGGACACTATCTGATGTAGGAACACTATCTGATGGAAGACACTATCTGACGGGGGGACACTATCTGATGGAGGAGCACTATCTGACGGGGGAGCACTATCTGACGGGGGACACTATCTGACGGGGGACACTATCTGACGGGGGGACACTATCTGACGGGGGACACTATCTGATGGGGGGGAACTATTGCACTATCTGACGGTGGGACACTATCTGATGGGGGGCACTATCTGATGGGAGGGCACTATCTGATGGGGGGACACTATCTGATGGGAAGGCACTATCTGATGGGGGAACACTATCTGATGGGAGGGCACTATCTGATGGGGGGCACTATCTGATATGGGGGGGCACTATCGCACTATCTGATGGGGAGCACTATCTGACGACGGGCACTATCTGATGGGGGGCACTTTCGCACTATCTGACGGGGGGACACTATCTGATGGGGGGACACTATCGCAGTATCTCATGGGGGAGCACTATCTGACGGGGGGCACTATCTGACGGGGGGCACTATCTGACAGGGGGACACTATCTGATGGAGGAGCACTATCTGATGGAAGACACTATCTGACGGGGGGACACTATCTGATGGAGGAACACTATCTGATGGAAGACACTATCTGACGGGGGGACACTATCTGATGGAGGAACACTATCCGATGGGAGACACTATCTGACGGGGGGACACTATCTGATGGAGGAGCACTATCTGACGGGGGAGCACTATCTGACGGGGGACACTATCTGACGGGGGGACACTATCTGATGGGGGACACTATCTGACGGGGGGACACTATCTGATGGGGGACACTATCTGATGGGGGGGAACTATTGCACTATCTGACGGGGGAGCACTATCTGACGGTGGGACACTATCTGATGGGGGGACACTATCTGATGGGGGGACACTATCTGATGGGAAGGCACTATCTGATGGGGGGACACTATCTGATGGGAGGGCACTATCTGATGGGGGGCACTATCTGATATAGGGGGGCACTATCGCACTATCTGTTGGGGGAGCACTATCTGATGGGGGGACACTATCGCAGTATCTGATGGGGGAGCACTATCTGACGGGGGGCACTATCTAACGGGGGGACACTATCTGATGGAGGAGCACTATCTGATGGAAGACACTATCTGACGGGGGGACACTATCTGATGGAGGAACACTATCTGATGGAAAACACTATCTGAATGGGGGAACACTATCTGATGGAGGAACACTATCTGATGGAAGACACTATCTGACGGGGGGACACTATCTGATGGAGGAACACTATCTGATGGCAGACACTATCTGACGGGGGGACACTATCTGATGGAGGAACACTATCTGATGGAAGACACTGTCTAATGGGGACACTATCTGATGGAGGAGCACTATCTGACAGGGAGCACTATCTGATGGGGGGGGCACTATCGCACTATCTGATGGGGGGCACTATCTGACGGGGGCACTATCTGACGGGGGACACTATCATACTATCTGATGGGGGGGCACTATCTGATGGGGGGACACTATCTGATTGGAGGGCACTATCTGATGGGGGGACACTATCTGATGGGAGGATAGTATCTGATAGGGAGCACTATCTGATGGGGGGACACTATCGCACTATCTGATGGTGGAGCACTATCTGACGGGGGGCACTATCTGACGGGGGGGCACTATCGCACTTTCTGATGGGGGAGCACTATCTGACGGGGAGCACTATCTGACGGGGGGACACTATCGCACTATCTGATGGGGGAGCACTATCTGACGGGGGGCACTATCTGACGGGGGACACTATCTGATGGAGGAGCACTATCTGATGGAAGATATTATCTGACGGGGGGACACTATCTGATGGAAGACACTATCTGACGGGGGGACACTATCTGATGGAGGAACACTATCTGTTGGAAGACACTATCTGACGGGGGGACACTATCTGATAGAGGAACACTATCTGATGGAAGACACTGTCTGACGGGGGGACACTATCTGATGGAGGAGCACTATCTGACGGGGGAACACTATCTGATGGGGGGGCACTATCTGATGGGGGGACACTATCTGATGGAGGAGCACTATCTGATGGGGGAACACTATCTGACGGTTGGACACTATCTGACGGGAGGGCAATATCTGACGGGGGGCACTATCTGATGGAGGAGCACTATCTGATGGAAGACACTATCTGACGGGGGAGCACTATCTGACGGGGGGACACTATCTGATGGAGGAGCACTATCTGACGGGGAGCACTATCTGACGGGGGGACACTATCTGATGGGGGGACACTATCGCAGTATCTGATGGCTGATGGGGGAGCACTATCTGACGGGGGGCACTATCTGATGGGGGGACACTATCTGATGGAGGAGCACTATCTGATGGAAGACACTATCTGACGGGGGACACTATCTGATGGAGGAACACTATCTGATGGAAGACACCATCTGACGGGGGGAAACTATCTAATGGAGGAACACTATCTGATGGAAGACACTATCTGACGGGGGGACACTATCTGATGGAGGAGCACTATCTGACGGGGGAGCACTATCTGACGGGGGAGCACTATCTGTCGGGGGACACTATCTGACGGGGGACACTATCTGACGGGGGGACACTATCTGATGGGGGACACTATCTGATGGGGGGGAACTATTGCACTATCTGACGGGGGAGCACTATCTGACGGTGGGACACTATCTGATGGGGGGACACTATCTGATGGGGGGACACTATCTGATGGGAAGGCACTATCTGATGGGGGGACACTATCTGATGGGAGGGCACTATCTGATGGGGGGCACTATCTGATATGGGGGGGCACTATCGCACTATCTGTTGGGGGAGCACTATCTGACGGCGGGCACTATCTGATGGGGGGCACTATCGCACTATCTGACGGGGGACACTATCTGATGGGGGGACACTATCGCAGTATCTGATGGGGGAGCACTATCTGACGGGGGGGCACTATCTAACGGGGGGACACTATCTGATGGAGGAGCACTATCTGATGGAAGACACTATCTGACGGGGGGACACTATCTGATGGAGGAACACTATCTGATGGAAGACACTATCTGACGGGGGGACACTATCTGATGGAGGAACACTATCTGATGGAAGACACTATCTGACGGGGGGACACTATCTGATGGAGGAACACTATCTGATGGCAGACACTATCTGACGGGGGGACACTATCTGATGGAGGAACACTATCTGATGGAAGACACTGTCTAATGGGGACACTATCTGATGGAGGAGCACTATCTGACGGGGAGCACTATCTGATGGGGGGCACTATCTGACGGGGGCACTATCTGATGGGGGACACTATCGTACTATCTGATGGGGGGGCACTATCTGATGGGGGGACACTATCTGATGGGAGGGCACTATCTGATGGGGGGACACTATCTGATGGGAGGATAGTATCTGATGGGGACACTATCTGATGGTGGAGCACTATCTGACGGGGGGCACTATCTGACGGGGGGGCACTATCGCACTTTCTGATGGGGGAGCACTATCTGACGGGGAGCACTATCTGACGGGGGGACACTATCGCACTATCTGATGGGGGAGCACTATCTGACGGGGGGCACTATCTGACGGGGGACACTATCTGATGGAGGAGCACTATCTGATGGAAGATATTATCTGACGGGGGGACACTATCTGATGGAAGACACTATCTGACGGGGGGACACTATCTGATGGAGGAACACTATCTGTTGGAAGACACTATCTGACGGGGGGACACTATCTGATGGAGGAGCACTATCTGACGGGGGAACACTATCTGATGGGGGGGCACTATCTGATGGGGGGACACTATCTGATGGAGGAGCACTATCTGACGGGGGAACACTATCTGACGGTTGGACACTATCTGACGGGAGGGCAATATCTGACGGGGGGCACTATCTGATGGAGGAGCACTATCTGATGGAAGACACTATCTGACGGGGGAGCACTATCTGACGGGGGGACACTATCTGATGGAGGAGCACTATCTGACGGGGAGCACTATCTGACGGGGGGACACTATCTGATGGGGGGACACTATCGCACTATCTGATGGGGGAGCACTATCTGACGGGGGGCACTATCTGACAGGGGGCACTATCTGACGGGGGACACTATCTGATGGAGGAGAACTATCTGATGAAGGACACTGTCTAATGGGAGGGCACTATCTGATGGGGGACACTATCTGATGGGAGGGCACTATCTGATGAGGGAGCACTATCTGACCGGGGGCACTATCTGACGGGGGGACACTATCTGATGGGGGGACACTATCGCACTATCTGATGGGGGAGCACTATCTGACGGGGGAATACTATCTGATCGAAGACACTATCTGACGGGGGACACTATCTGATAGAGGAACACTATCTGATGGAAAACACTGTCTGACGGGGGACACTATCTGATGGAGGAGCACTATCTGACGGGGGAGCACTATCTGATGGGGGGACACTATCTGATGGGAGGGCACTATCTGATGGGGGGACACTATCTGATGGGGGGACACTATCTGATGGGAAGGCACTATCTGATGGGGGGACACTATCTGTTGGGAGGGCACTATCTGATGGGGGAACACTATCTGATGGGAGGGCACTATCTGATGGGGGGCACTATCTGATATGGGGGGGCACTATCGCACTATCTGATGGGGAGCACTATCTGACGACGGGCACTATCTGATGGGGGGCACTTTCGCACTATCTGACGGGGGGACACTATCTGATGGGGGGACACTATCGCAGTATCTCATGGGGGAGCACTATCTGACGGGGGGCACTATCTGACGGGGGGCACTATCTGACAGGGGGACACTATCTGATGGAGGAGCACTATCTGATGGAAGACACTATCTGACGGGGGGACACTATCTGATGGAGGAACACTATCTGATGGAAGACACTATCTGACGGGGGGACACTATCTGATGGAGGAACACTATCCGATGGGAGACACTATCTGACGGGGGGACACTATCTGATGGAGGAGCACTATCTGACGGGGGAGCACTATCTGACGGGGGACACTATCTGACGGGGGGACACTATCTGATGGGGGACACTATCTGACGGGGGGACACTATCTGATGGGGGACACTATCTGATGGGGGGGAACTATTGCACTATCTGACGGGGGAGCACTATCTGACGGTGGGACACTATCTGATGGGGGGACACTATCTGATGGGGGGACACTATCTGATGGGAAGGCACTATCTGATGGGGGGACACTATCTGATGGGAGGGCACTATCTGATGGGGGGCACTATCTGATATAGGGGGGCACTATCGCACTATCTGTTGGGGGAGCACTATCTGATGGGGGGACACTATCGCAGTATCTGATGGGGGAGCACTATCTGACGGGGGGCACTATCTAACGGGGGGACACTATCTGATGGAGGAGCACTATCTGATGGAAGACACTATCTGACGGGGGGACACTATCTGATGGAGGAACACTATCTGATGGAAAACACTATCTGACGGGGGGACACTATCTGATGGAGGAACACTATCTGATGGAAGACACTATCTGACGGGGGGACACTATCTGATGGAGGAACACTATCTGATGGCAGACACTATCTGACGGGGGGACACTATCTGATGGAGGAACACTATCTGATGGAAGACACTGTCTAATGGGGACACTATCTGATGGAGGAGCACTATCTGACAGGGAGCACTATCTGATGGGGGGGGCACTATCGCACTATCTGATGGGGGGCACTATCTGACGGGGGCACTATCTGACGGGGGACACTATCGTACTATCTGATGGGGGGGCACTATCTGATGGGGGGACACTATCTGATTGGAGGGCACTATCTGATGGGGGGACACTATCTGATGGGAGGATAGTATCTGATAGGGAGCACTATCTGATGGGGGGACACTATCGCACTATCTGATGGTGGAGCACTATCTGACGGGGGGCACTATCTGACGGGGGGGCACTATCGCACTTTCTGATGGGGGAGCACTATCTGACGGGGAGCACTATCTGACGGGGGGACACTATCGCACTATCTGATGGGGGAGCACTATCTGACGGGGGGCACTATCTGACGGGGGACACTATCTGATGGAGGAGCACTATCTGATGGAAGATATTATCTGACGGGGGGACACTATCTGATGGAAGACACTATCTGACGGGGGGACACTATCTGATGGAGGAACACTATCTGTTGGAAGACACTATCTGACGGGGGGACACTATCTGATAGAGGAACACTATCTGATGGAAGACACTGTCTGACGGGGGACACTATCTGATGGAGGAGCAGTATCTGACGAGGGAACACTATCTGATGGGGGGCACTATCTGATGGGGGGACACTATCTGATGGAGGAGCACTATCTGATGGGGGAACACTATCTGACGGTTGGACACTATCTGACGGGAGGGCAATATCTGACGGGGGGCACTATCTGATGGAGGAGCACTATCTGATGGAAGACACTATCTGACGGGGGAGCACTATCTGACGGGGGGACACTATCTGATGGAGGAGCACTATCTAAAGGGGGGCACTATCTGACGGGGGGACACTATCTGATGGAGGAGCACTATCTGATGGAAGACACTATCTGACGGGGGGACACTATCTGATGGAGGAACACTATCTGATGGAAGACACTATCTGACGGGGGGACACTATCTGATGGAGGAACACTATCTGATTTAAGACACTATCTGATAGGGGGACACTATCTGATGGAGGAACACTATCTGATGGAAGACACTGTCTGACGGGGGGACACTATCTGATGGAGGAGCACTATCTGAAGGGGGAGCACTATCTGACGGGGTGACACTATCTGACGGGGGAGCACTATCTGACGGGGGGACACTATCTGATGGAGGAGCACTATCTGATGGAAGACACTATCTGATGGGGGGACAGTATCTGATGGGGGGACACTATCGCACTATCTGATGGGGGAGCACTATCTAAAGGGGGGCACTATCTGATTGGGGGGCACTATCTGATGGGAGGGCACTATCTCATGGGGGGACACTATCTGATGGGGGGACACTATCTGATGGGAGGGCACTATCTGATGGGGGGACACTATCTAATGGGGGAGCACTATCTGACGGGGGCACTATCTGACGGGGGACACTATCTGATGGAGGAAGACTATCTGATGGAAGACACTATCTGACAAGGGGGACACTATCTGATGGAGGAGCACTATCTGACAGGGGAGCACTATCTGACGGGGGACACTATCTGATGGGGGGACACTATCTGATGGAGGAGCACTATCTGATGGAAGACACTGTGCTCCCCGTCAGATAGTGCTCCTCCATCAGATAGTGTCCCCCCGTCAGACAGTGTCTTCCATCAGATAGTGCTCCTCCATCAGACAGTTTCCCTCCCCCGTCAGATAGTGCTCCCACGTCAGATAGTGTCCCCCCGTCAGATAGTGTCCCCCGTCAGATAGTGTCCCCTCGTCAGATAGTGTCCCCCCGTGAGATAGTGCTCCCCGTCAGATAGTGCTCCTCCATCAGATAGTGTCCCCCGTCAGATAGAGTCTTCCATCAGATAGTGTTCCTCCATCAGATAGTGTCCTCCCGTCAGATTGTGTCTTCCATCAGATAGTGCTCATCCATCAGATAGTGTCCCCCCGTCAGATAGTGCCCCCTTTAGATAGTGCTCCCCCATCAGATAGTGCGATAGTTTCCCCCCATCAGATACTGTCCCCCCATCAGATAGTGTCCCCCGTCAGATAGTGTCTTCCATCAGATAGTGTTCCTCCATCAGATAGTGTCCCCCCGTCAGATAGTGTCTTCCATCAGATAGTGCTCCTCCATCAGATAGTGTCCCCCCGTCAGATAGTGCTCCCCCGTCAGATAGTGTCACCCCGTCAGATAGTGCTCCCCCGTCAGATAGTGCTCCCCCATCAGATAGTGTCCCCCCGTCAGACAGTGTCTTCCATCAGATAGTGTTCCTCCATCAGATAGTGTCCCCCCATCAGATAGTGTCTTAAATCAGATAGTGTTCCTCCATCAGATAGTGTCCCCCCGTCAGATAGTGTCTTCCATCAGATAGTGTTCCTCCATCAGATAGTGTCCCCCCGTCAGATAGTGTCTTCCATCAGATAGTGTTCCTCCATCAGATAGTGTCCCCCCGTCAGATAGTGTCTTCCATCAGATAGTGTTCCTCCATCAGATAGTGTCCCCCCGTCAGATAGTGTCTTCCATCAGATAGTGCTCCTCCATCAGATAGTGTCCCCCCGTCAGATAGTGCCCCCCTTTAGATAGTGCTCCCCCATCAGATAGTGCGATAGTATCCCCCATCAGATAGTGTCCCCCCATCAGATAGTGTCTTCCATCAGATAGTGTTCCTCCATCAGATAGTGTCCCCCCATCAGATAGTGTCCCCCGTCAGATAGTGTCTTCCATCAGATAGTGTTCCTCCATCAGATAGTGTCCCCCCGTCAGATAGTGTCTTCCATCAGATAGTGTTCCTCCATCAGATAGTGTCCCCCCATCAGATAGTGTCCCCCGTCAGATAGTGCTCCCCGTCAGATAGTGCTCCTCCATCAGATAGTGTCCCCCGTCAGACAGTGTCTTCCATCAGATAGTCTTCCTACATCAGATAGTGTCCCCCCGTCAGATAGTGTCTTCCATCAGATAGTGCTCCCCCGTCAGATAGTGTCCCCCCGTCAGATAGTGTCACCCCGTCAGATAGTGCTCCTCCATCAGATAGTGTCCCCCCGTCAGACAGTGTCTTAAATCAGATAGTGTTCCTCCATCAGATAGTGTCCCCCCGTCAGATAGTGTCTTCCATCAGATAGTGTTCCTCCATCAGATAGTGTCCCCCCGTCAGATAGTGTCTTCCATCAGATAGTGCTCCTCCATCAGATAGTGTCCCCCCGTCAGATAGTGCCCCCCTTTAGATAGTGCTCCCCCATCAGATAGTGCGATAGTATCCCCCATCAGATAGTGTCCCCCTGTCAGATAGTGTCTTCCATCAGATAGTGTTCCTCCATCAGATAGTGTCCCCCCATCAGATAGTGTCCCCCGTCAGATAGTGTCTTCCATCAGATAGTGTTCCTCCATCAGATAGTGTCCCCCCGTCAGATAGTGTCTTCCATCAGATAGTGTTCCTCCATCAGATAGTGTCCCCCCATCAGATAGTGTCCCCCGTCAGATAGTGCTCCCCGTCAGATAGTGCTCCTCCATCAGATAGTGTCCCCCGTCAGACAGTGTCTTCCATCAGATAGTCTTCCTACATCAGATAGTGTCCCCCCGTCAGATAGTGTCTTCCATCAGATAGTGCTCCCCCGTCAGATAGTGTCCCCCCGTCAGATAGTGTCACCCCGTCAGATAGTGCTCCTCCATCAGATAGTGTCCCCCCGTCAGACAGTGTCTTAAATCAGATAGTGTTCCTCCATCAGATAGTGTCCCCCCGTCAGATAGTGTCTTTCATCAGATAGTGTTCCTCCATCAGATAGTGTCCCCCCGTCAGATAGTGTCTTCCATCAGATAGTGCTCCTCCATCAGATAGTGTCCCCCCGTCAGATAGTGCCCCCCTTTAGATAGTGCTCCCCCATCAGAAAGTGCGATAGTATCCCCCATCAGATAGTGTCCCCCCGTCAGATAGTGTCTTCCATCAGATAGTGTTCCTCCATCAGATAGTGTCCCCCCGTCAGATAGTGTCTTCCATCAGATAGTGTTCCTCCATCAGATAGTGTCCCCCTGTCAGATAGTGTCTTCCATCAGATAGTGCTCCTCCATCAGATAGTGTCCCCCTATCAGATAGTGTCCCCCGTCAGATAGTGCTCCCCTGTCAGATAGTCTTCCTACATCAGATAGTGTCCCCCCGTCAGATAGTGTCTTCCATCAGATAGTCTTCCTCCATCAGATAGTGTCCCCCGTCAGATAGTGTCTTCCATCAGATAGTGTACCCCATCAGATAGTGCCCTCCCATCAGATAGTGCCCCCCATCAGATAGTGTCCCCCGTCAGATAGTGCTCCCCCGTCATATAGTGCGATAGTGCCCCCCATCAGATAGTGCCCCCCGTCAGATAGTGTCCCCCCGTCAGATAGTGTCCCCCCATCAGATAGTGCTCCCCGTCAGATAGTGCTCCTCCATCAGATAGTGTCCCCCCGTCAGACAGTTTCTTCCATCAGATAGTGCTCCTCCATCAGACAGTGTCCCCCCGTCAGATAGTGCTCCCACGTCAGATAGTGTCCCCCCGTCAGATAGTGTCTTCCATCAGATAGTGTTCCTCCATCAGATAGTGTCCCCCCGTCAGATAGTGTCTTCCATCAGATAGTGTTCCTCCATCAGATAGTGTCCCCCCATCAGATAGTGTCCCCCGTCAGATAGTGCTCCCCGTCAGATAGTGCTCCTCCATCAGATAGTGTCCCCCGTCAGACAGTGTCTTCCATCAGATAGTCTTCCTACATCAGATAGTGTCCCCCCGTCAGATAGTGTCTTCCATCAGATAGTGCTCCCCCGTCAGATAGTGTCCCCCCGTCAGATAGTGTCACCCCGTCAGATAGTGCTCCTCCATCAGATAGTGTCCCCCCGTCAGACAGTGTCTTAAATCAGATAGTGTTCCTCCATCAGATAGTGTCCCCCCGTCAGATAGTGTCTTTCATCAGATAGTGTTCCTCCATCAGATAGTGTCCCCCCGTCAGATAGTGTCTTCCATCAGATAGTGCTCCTCCATCAGATAGTGTCCCCCCGTCAGATAGTGCCCCCCTTTAGATAGTGCTCCCCCATCAGAAAGTGCGATAGTATCCCCCATCAGATAGTGTCCCCCCGTCAGATAGTGTCTTCCATCAGATAGTGTTCCTCCATCAGATAGTGTCCCCCCGTCAGATAGTGTCTTCCATCAGATAGTGTTCCTCCATCAGATAGTGTCCCCCTGTCAGATAGTGTCTTCCATCAGATAGTGCTCCTCCATCAGATAGTGTCCCCCTATCAGATAGTGTCCCCCGTCAGATAGTGCTCCCCTGTCAGATAGTCTTCCTACATCAGATAGTGTCCCCCCGTCAGATAGTGTCTTCCATCAGATAGTCTTCCTCCATCAGATAGTGTCCCCCGTCAGATAGTGTCTTCCATCAGATAGTGTACCCCATCAGATAGTGCCCTCCCATCAGATAGTGCCCCCCATCAGATAGTGTCCCCCGTCAGATAGTGCTCCCCCGTCATATAGTGCGATAGTGCCCCCCATCAGATAGTGCCCCCCGTCAGATAGTGTCCCCCCGTCAGATAGTGTCCCCCCATCAGATAGTGCTCCCCGTCAGATAGTGCTCCTCCATCAGATAGTGTCCCCCCGTCAGACAGTTTCTTCCATCAGATAGTGCTCCTCCATCAGACAGTGTCCCCCCGTCAGATAGTGCTCCCACGTCAGATAGTGTCCCCCCGTCAGATAGTGTCCCCTCGTCAGATAGTGTGCCCCCGTCAGATAGTGCTCCCTGTCAGATAATGCTCCTCCATCAGATAGTGTCCCCCCATCAGACAGTGCTCCCCCGTCAGATAGTGCCCCCCGGCAGATAGTGCTCCCCCATCAGATAGTGCCCCCCCATCAGATAGTGCCCCCCATCAGATAGTGGCCCCATCAGATAGTGGCCCCCCATCAGATAGTGGCCCCCCAGTCAGATAGTGCCAACCCCCGTCAGATAGTGCCCCCCGTCAGATAGTGCCCCCATCAGATAGTGCCTCCCCCGTCAGATAGTGCCGCCCCGTCAGATAGTGCCCCCCATCAGATAGTGCCCCCCTCATCAGATAGATGGGGGGACACTATTTGATGGAGGAGCACTATCTGATGGAAGGCACTGTCTGACGGGAGACACTATCTGATGGGGGAGCACTATCTGACGGGGAGCACTATCTTAAGGGGGGCACTATCTGATGGGGGGACACTATCTGATGGAGGAGCACTATCTGACGGGGGAGCAATATCTGATGGGGGGCACTATCGCACTATCTGACGGGGGAGCACTATCTGACGGGGGACACTATCTGATTGGGGGGCACTATCTGATGGGAGGGCACTATCTCATGGGGGGACACTGTCTGATGGGGGGACACTATCTGATGGGAGGGCACTATCTGATGGGGGGACACTATCTGATGGGAGGGCACTATCCAATGGGGGAGCACTATCTGACGGGGGCACTATGTCCCCCCGTCAGATAGTGCTCCCCGTCAGATAGTGCTCCTCCATCAGATAGTGTCCCCCCGTCAGACAGTGTCTTCCTTCAGATAGTGCTCCTCCATCAGACAGTTTCCCCCCCCCCCGTCAGATAGTGCTCCCACGTCAGATAGTGTCCCCCCGTCAGATAGTGTCCCCTTGTCAGATAGTGTCCCCCCGTGAGATAGTGCTCCCCGTCAGATAGTGCTCCTCCATCAGATAGTGTCCCCCGTCAGACAGTGTCTTCCATCAGATAGTGTTCCTCCATCAGATAGTGTCCCCCCGTCAGATAGTGTCTTCCATCAGATACTGTTCCTCCATCAGATAGTGTCCCCCCTGTCAGATAGAGTCTTCCATCAGATAGTGTTCCTCCATCAGATAGTGTCCCCCCGTCAGATAGTGTCTTCCATCAGATAGTGCTCATCCATCAGATAGTGTCCCCCCGTCAGATAGTGCCCCCCTTTAGATAGTGCTCCCCCATCAGATAGTGCGATAGTGTCCCCCCATCAGATTCTGTCCCCCATCAGATAGTGTCCCCCGTCAGATAGTGTCTTCCATCAGATAGTGTTCCTCCATCAGATAGTGTCCCCCCGTCAGATAGTGTCTTCCATCAGATAGTGTTCCTCCATCAGATAGTGTCCCCCCATCAGATACTGTCCCCCGTCAGATAGTGCTCCCCGTCAGATAGTGCTCCTCCATCAGATAGTGTCCCCCGTCAGACAGTGTCTTCCATCAGATAGTCTTCCTACATCAGATAGTGTCCCCCCGTCAGATAGTGTCTTCCATCAGATAGTGCTTCCCCGTCAGATAGTGTCCCCCCGTCAGATAGTGTCACCCCGTCAGATAGTGCTCCTCCATCAGATAGTGTCCCCCCGTCAGACAGTGTCTTAAATCAGATAGTGTTCCTCCATCAGATAGTGTCCCCCCGTCAGATAGTGTCTTCCATCAGATAGTGTTCCTCCATCAGATAGTGTCCCCCCGTCAGATAGTGTCTTCCATCAGATAGTGCTCCTCCATCAGATAGTGTCCCCCCGTCAGATAGTGCCCCCCTTTAGATAGTGCTCCCCCATCAGATAGTGCGATAGTATCCCCCATCAGATAGTGTCCCCCCGTCAGATAGTGTCTTCCATCAGATAGTGTTCCTCCATCAGATAGTGTCCCCCCGTCAGATAGTGTCTTCCATCAGATAGTGCTCCTCCATCAGATAGTGTCCCCCTATCAGATAGTGTCCCCCGTCAGATAGTGCTCCCCTGTCAGATAGTCTTCCTACATCAGATAGTGTCCCCCCGTCAGATAGTGTCTTCCATCAGATAGTCTTCCTCCATCAGATAGTGTCCCCCGTCAGATAGTGTCTTCCATCAGATAGTGCTCCTCCATCAGATAGTGTCCCCCCGTCAGATAGTGCCCCCCCGTCAGATAGTGCCCCCCGTCAGATAGTGCTCCCCCATCAGATAGTTTCCCCCATCAGATAGTGTCCCCCGTCAGATAGTGCTCCCCGTCAGATAGTGCGATAGTGCCTCCCATTAGATAGTATCCCCCCATCAGATAGTGTCCCCCATCAGATAGTGCCCTCCCATCAGATAGTGCCCCCCATCAGATAGTGTCCCCCGTCAGATAGTGCTCCCCCGTCATATAGTGCGATAGTGCCCCCCATCAGATAGTGCCCCCCGTCAGATAGTGTCCCCCCGTCAGATAGTGTCCCCCCATCAGATAGTGCTCCCCGTCAGATAGTGCTCCTCCATCAGATAGTGTCCCCCCGTCAGACAGTTTCTTCCATCAGATAGTGCTCCTCCATCAGACAGTGTCCCCCCGTCAGATAGTGCTCCCACGTCAGATAGTGTCCCCCCATCAGATAGTGTCCCCCATCAGATAGTGCTCCCCGTCAGATAGTGCTCCTCCATCAGATAGTGTCCCCCGTCAGACAGTGTCTTCCATCAGATAGTCTTCCTACATCAGATAGTGTCCCCCCGTCAGATAGTGTCTTCCATCAGATAGTGCTCCCCCGTCAGATAGTGTCCCCCCGTCAGATAGTGTCACCCCGTCAGATAGTGCTCCTCCATCAGATAGTGTCCCCCCGTCAGACAGTGTCTTAAATCAGATAGTGTTCCTCCATCAGATAGTGTCCCCCCGTCAGATAGTGTCTTCCATCAGATAGTGTTCCTCCATCAGATAGTGTCCCCCCGTCAGATAGTGTCTTCCATCAGATAGTGCTCCTCCATCAGATAGTGTCCCCCCGTCAGATAGTGCCCCCCTTTAGATAGTGCTCCCCCATCAGATAGTGCGATAGTATCCCCCATCAGATAGTGTCCCCCCGTCAGATAGTGTCTTCCATCAGATAGTGTTCCTCCATCAGATAGTGTCCCCCCGTCAGATAGTGTCTTCCATCAGATAGTGTTCCTCCATCAGATAGTGTCCCCCTGTCAGATAGTGTCTTCCATCAGATAGTGCTCCTCCATCAGATAGTGTCCCCCTATCAGATAGTGTCCCCCGTCAGATAGTGCTCCCCTGTCAGATAGTCTTCCTACATCAGATAGTGTCCCCCCGTCAGATAGTGTCTTCCATCAGATAGTCTTCCTCCATCAGATAGTGTCCCCCGTCAGATAGTGTCTTCCATCAGATAGTGCTCCTCCATCAGATAGTGTCCCCCCGTCAGATAGTGCCCCCCCGTCAGATAGTGCCCCCCGTCAGATAGTGCTCCCCCATCAGATAGTTTCCCCCATCAGATAGTGTCCCCCGTCAGATAGTGCTCCCCGTCAGAGAGTGCGATAGTGCCTCCCATTAGATAGTATCCCCCATCAGATAGTGTCCCCCATCAGATAGTGCCCTCCCATCAGATAGTGCCCCCCATCAGATAGTGTCCCCCGTCAGATAGTGCTCCCCCGTCAGATAGTGCTCCCCCGTCATATAGTGCGATAGTGCCCCCCATCAGATAGTGCCCCCCGTCAGATAGTGTCCCCCCGTCAGATAGTGTCCCCCCATCAAATAGTGCTCCCCGTCAGATAGTGCTCCTCCATCAGATAGTGTCCCCCCGTCAGACAGTTTCTTCCATCAGATAGTGCTCCTCCATCAGACAGTGTTCCCCCGTCAGATAGTGCTCCCACGTCAGATAGTGTCCCCCCGTCAGATAGTGTCCCCTCATCAGATAGTGTGCCCCCGTCAGATAGTGCTCCCCGTCAGATAATGCTCCTCCATCAGATAGTGTCCCCCCATCAGACAGTGCTCCCCCGTCAGATAGTGCCCCCCCGGCAGATAGTGCTCCCCCATCAGATAGTGCCCCCCCATCAGATAGTGCCCCCCATCAGATAGTGGCCCCATCAGATAGTGGCCCCCCATCAGATAGTGGCCCCCCAGTCAGATAGTGCCAACCCCCGTCAGATAGTGCCCCCCCGTCAGATAGTGCCCCCATCAGATAGTGCCTCCCCCGTCAGATAGTGCCGCCCCGTCAGATAGTGCCCCCCATCAGATAGTGCCCCCCTCATCAGATAGATGGGGGGACACTATTTGATGGAGGAGCACTATCTGATGGAAGACACTGTCTGACGGGAGACACTATCTGATGGAGGAGCACTATCTGACGGGGAGCACTATCTGACGGGGGGCACTATCTGATGGGGGGACACTATCTGATGGAGGAGCACTATCTGACGGGGGAGCACTATCTGATGGGGGGCACTATCGCACTATCTGACGGGGGAGCACTATCTGACGGGGGACACTATCTGATTGGGGGGCACTATCTCATGGGAGGGCACTATCTCATGGGGGGACACTGTCTGATGGGGGGACACTATCTGATGGGAGGGCACTATCTGATGGGGGGACACTATCTGATGGGAGGGCACTATCCAATGGGGGAGCACTATCTGACGGGGGCACTATGTCCCCCCGTCAGATAGTGCTCCCCGTCAGATAGTGCTCCTCCATCAGATAGTGTCCCCCCGTCAGACAGTGTCTTCCATCAGATAGTGCTCCTCCATCAGACAGTTTCCCCCCCCCCGTCAGATAGTGCTCCCACGTCAGATAGTGTCCCCCCCGTCAGATAGTGTCCCCTCGTCAGATAGTGTCCCCCCGTGAGATAGTGCTCCCCGTCAGATAGTGCTCCTCCATCAGATAGTGTCCCCCGTCAGACAGTGTCTTCCATCAGATAGTGTTCCTCCATCAGATAGTGTCCCCCCGTCAGATAGTGTCTTCCATCACATACTGTTCCTCCATCAGATAGTGTCCCCCCGTCAGATAGAGTCTTCCATCAGATAGTGTTCCTCCATCAGATAGTGTCCCCCCGTCAGATAGTGTCTTCCATCAGATAGTGCTCATCCATCAGATAGTGTCCCCCCGTCAGATAGTGCCCCCCTTTAGATAGTGCTCCCCCATCAGATAGTGCGATAGTGTCCCCCCATCAGATACTGTCCCCCCATCAGATAGTGTCCCCCGTCAGATAGTGTCTTCCATCAGATAGTGTTCCTCCATCAGATAGTGTCCCCCCGTCAGATTGTGTCTTCCATCAGATAGTGCTCATCCATCAGATAGTGTCCCCCCGTCAGATAGTGCCCCCTTTAGATAGTGCTCCCCCATCAGATAGTGCGATAGTTTCCCCCCATCAGATACTGTCCCCCCATCAGATAGTGTCCCCCGTCAGATAGTGTCTTCCATCAGATAGTGTTCCTCCATCAGATAGTGTCCCCCCGTCAGATAGTGTCTTCCATCAGATAGTGCTCCTCCATCAGATAGTGTCCCCCCGTCAGATAGTGCTCCCCCGTCAGATAGTGTCACCCCGTCAGATAGTGCTCCCCCGTCAGATAGTGCTCCCCCATCAGATAGTGTCCCCCCGTCAGACAGTGTCTTCCATCAGATAGTGTTCCTCCATCAGATAGTGTCCCCCCATCAGATAGTGTCTTAAATCAGATAGTGTTCCTCCATCAGATAGTGTCCCCCCGTCAGATAGTGTCTTCCATCAGATAGTGTTCCTCCATCAGATAGTGTCCCCCCGTCAGATAGTGTCTTCCATCAGATAGTGTTCCTCCATCAGATAGTGTCCCCCCGTCAGATAGTGTCTTCCATCAGATAGTGTTCCTCCATCAGATAGTGTCCCCCCGTCAGATAGTGTCTTCCATCAGATAGTGCTCCTCCATCAGATAGTGTCCCCCCGTCAGATAGTGCCCCCCTTTAGATAGTGCTCCCCCATCAGATAGTGCGATAGTATCCCCCATCAGATAGTGTCCCCCCATCAGATAGTGTCTTCCATCAGATAGTGTTCCTCCATCAGATAGTGTCCCCCCATCAGATAGTGTCCCCCGTCAGATAGTGTCTTCCATCAGATAGTGTTCCTCCATCAGATAGTGTCCCCCCGTCAGATAGTGTCTTCCATCAGATAGTGTTCCTCCATCAGATAGTGTCCCCCCATCAGATAGTGTCCCCCGTCAGATAGTGCTCCCCGTCAGATAGTGCTCCTCCATCAGATAGTGTCCCCCGTCAGACAGTGTCTTCCATCAGATAGTCTTCCTACATCAGATAGTGTCCCCCCGTCAGATAGTGTCTTCCATCAGATAGTGCTCCCCCGTCAGATAGTGTCCCCCCGTCAGATAGTGTCACCCCGTCAGATAGTGCTCCTCCATCAGATAGTGTCCCCCCGTCAGACAGTGTCTTAAATCAGATAGTGTTCCTCCATCAGATAGTGTCCCCCCGTCAGATAGTGTCTTCCATCAGATAGTGTTCCTCCATCAGATAGTGTCCCCCCGTCAGATAGTGTCTTCCATCAGATAGTGCTCCTCCATCAGATAGTGTCCCCCCGTCAGATAGTGCTCCCCCGTCAGATAGTGTCACCCCGTCAGATAGTGCTCCCCCGTCAGATAGTGCTCCCCCATCAGATAGTGTCCCCCCGTCAGACAGTGTCTTCCATCAGATAGTGTTCCTCCATCAGATAGTGTCCCCCCATCAGATAGTGTCTTAAATCAGATAGTGTTCCTCCATCAGATAGTGTCCCCCCGTCAGATAGTGTCTTCCATCAGATAGTGTTCCTCCATCAGATAGTGTCCCCCCGTCAGATAGTGTCTTCCATCAGATAGTGTTCCTCCATCAGATAGTGTCCCCCCGTCAGATAGTGTCTTCCATCAGATAGTGTTCCTCCATCAGATAGTGTCCCCCCGTCAGATAGTGTCTTCCATCAGATAGTGCTCCTCCATCAGATAGTGTCCCCCCGTCAGATAGTGCCCCCCTTTAGATAGTGCTCCCCCATCAGATAGTGCGATAGTATCCCCCATCAGATAGTGTCCCCCCATCAGATAGTGTCTTCCATCAGATAGTGTTCCTCCATCAGATAGTGTCCCCCCATCAGATAGTGTCCCCCGTCAGATAGTGTCTTCCATCAGATAGTGTTCCTCCATCAGATAGTGTCCCCCCGTCAGATAGTGTCTTCCATCAGATAGTGTTCCTCCATCAGATAGTGTCCCCCCATCAGATAGTGTCCCCCGTCAGATAGTGCTCCCCGTCAGATAGTGCTCCTCCATCAGATAGTGTCCCCCGTCAGACAGTGTCTTCCATCAGATAGTCTTCCTACATCAGATAGTGTCCCCCCGTCAGATAGTGTCTTCCATCAGATAGTGCTCCCCCGTCAGATAGTGTCCCCCCGTCAGATAGTGTCACCCCGTCAGATAGTGCTCCTCCATCAGATAGTGTCCCCCCGTCAGACAGTGTCTTAAATCAGATAGTGTTCCTCCATCAGATAGTGTCCCCCCGTCAGATAGTGTCTTCCATCAGATAGTGTTCCTCCATCAGATAGTGTCCCCCCGTCAGATAGTGTCTTCCATCAGATAGTGCTCCTCCATCAGATAGTGTCCCCCCGTCAGATAGTGCCCCCCTTTAGATAGTGCTCCCCCATCAGATAGTGCGATAGTATCCCCCATCAGATAGTGTCCCCCTGTCAGATAGTGTCTTCCATCAGATAGTGTTCCTCCATCAGATAGTGTCCCCCCATCAGATAGTGTCCCCCGTCAGATAGTGTCTTCCATCAGATAGTGTTCCTCCATCAGATAGTGTCCCCCCGTCAGATAGTGTCTTCCATCAGATAGTGTTCCTCCATCAGATAGTGTCCCCCCATCAGATAGTGTCCCCCGTCAGATAGTGCTCCCCGTCAGATAGTGCTCCTCCATCAGATAGTGTCCCCCGTCAGACAGTGTCTTCCATCAGATAGTCTTCCTACATCAGATAGTGTCCCCCCGTCAGATAGTGTCTTCCATCAGATAGTGCTCCCCCGTCAGATAGTGTCCCCCCGTCAGATAGTGTCACCCCGTCAGATAGTGCTCCTCCATCAGATAGTGTCCCCCCGTCAGACAGTGTCTTAAATCAGATAGTGTTCCTCCATCAGATAGTGTCCCCCCGTCAGATAGTGTCTTCCATCAGATAGTGTTCCTCCATCAGATAGTGTCCCCCCGTCAGATAGTGTCTTCCATCAGATAGTGCTCCTCCATCAGATAGTGTCCCCCCGTCAGATAGTGCCCCCCTTTAGATAGTGCTCCCCCATCAGAAAGTGCGATAGTATCCCCCATCAGATAGTGTCCCCCCGTCAGATAGTGTCTTCCATCAGATAGTGTTCCTCCATCAGATAGTGTCCCCCCGTCAGATAGTGTCTTCCATCAGATAGTGTTCCTCCATCAGATAGTGTCCCCCTGTCAGATAGTGTCTTCCATCAGATAGTGCTCCTCCATCAGATAGTGTCCCCCTATCAGATAGTGTCCCCCGTCAGATAGTGCTCCCCTGTCAGATAGTCTTCCTACATCAGATAGTGTCCCCCCGTCAGATAGTGTCTTCCATCAGATAGTCTTCCTCCATCAGATAGTGTCCCCCGTCAGATAGTGTCTTCCATCAGATAGTGTACCCCATCAGATAGTGCCCTCCCATCAGATAGTGCCCCCCATCAGATAGTGTCCCCCGTCAGATAGTGCTCCCCCGTCATATAGTGCGATAGTGCCCCCCATCAGATAGTGCCCCCCGTCAGATAGTGTCCCCCCGTCAGATAGTGTCCCCCCATCAGATAGTGCTCCCCGTCAGATAGTGCTCCTCCATCAGATAGTGTCCCCCCGTCAGACAGTTTCTTCCATCAGATAGTGCTCCTCCATCAGACAGTGTCCCCCCGTCAGATAGTGCTCCCACGTCAGATAGTGTCCCCCCGTCAGATAGTGTCCCCTCGTCAGATAGTGTGCCCCCGTCAGATAGTGCTCCCTGTCAGATAATGCTCCTCCATCAGATAGTGTCCCCCCATCAGACAGTGCTCCCCCGTCAGATAGTGCCCCCCCGGCAGATAGTGCTCCCCCATCAGATAGTGCCCCCCCATCAGATAGTGCCCCCCATCAGATAGTGGCCCCATCAGATAGTGGCCCCCCATCAGATAGTGGCCCCCCAGTCAGATAGTGCCAACCCCCGTCAGATAGTGCCCCCCGTCAGATAGTGCCCCCATCAGATAGTGCCTCCCCCGTCAGATAGTGCCGCCCCGTCAGATAGTGCCCCCCATCAGATAGTGCCCCCCTCATCAGATAGATGGGGGGACACTATTTGATGGAGGAGCACTATCTGATGGAAGACACTGTCTGACGGGAGACACTATCTGATGGAGGAGCACTATCTGACGGGGAGCACTATCTGACGGGGGGCACTATCTGATGGGGGGACACTATCTGATGGAGGAGCACTATCTGACGGGGGAGCACTATCTGATGGGGGGCACTATCGCACTATCTGACGGGGGAGCACTATCTGACGGGGGACACTATCTGATTGGGGGGCACTATCTGATGGGAGGGCACTATCTCATGGGGGGACACTGTCTGATGGGGGGACACTATCTGATGGGAGGGCACTATCTGATGGGGGGACACTATCTGATGGGAGGGCACTATCCAATGGGGGAGCACTATCTGACGGGGGCACTATGTCCCCCCGTCAGATAGTGCTCCCCGTCAGATAGTGCTCCTCCATCAGATAGTGTCCCCCCGTCAGACAGTGTCTTCCTTCAGATAGTGCTCCTCCATCAGACAGTTTCCCCCCCCCCCGTCAGATAGTGCTCCCACGTCAGATAGTGTCCCCCCGTCAGATAGTGTCCCCTTGTCAGATAGTGTCCCCCCGTGAGATAGTGCTCCCCGTCAGATAGTGCTCCTCCATCAGATAGTGTCCCCCGTCAGACAGTGTCTTCCATCAGATAGTGTTCCTCCATCAGATAGTGTCCCCCCGTCAGATAGTGTCTTCCATCAGATACTGTTCCTCCATCAGATAGTGTCCCCCCTGTCAGATAGAGTCTTCCATCAGATAGTGTTCCTCCATCAGATAGTGTCCCCCCGTCAGATAGTGTCTTCCATCAGATAGTGCTCATCCATCAGATAGTGTCCCCCCGTCAGATAGTGCCCCCCTTTAGATAGTGCTCCCCCATCAGATAGTGCGATAGTGTCCCCCCATCAGATTCTGTCCCCCCATCAGATAGTGTCCCCCGTCAGATAGTGTCTTCCATCAGATAGTGTTCCTCCATCAGATAGTGTCCCCCCGTCAGATAGTGTCTTCCATCAGATAGTGTTCCTCCATCAGATAGTGTCCCCCCATCAGATACTGTCCCCCGTCAGATAGTGCTCCCCGTCAGATAGTGCTCCTCCATCAGATAGTGTCCCCCCGTCAGACAGTGTCTTCCATCAGATAGTCTTCCTACATCAGATAGTGTCCCCCCGTCAGATAGTGTCTTCCATCAGATAGTGCTCCCCCGTCAGATAGTGTCCCCCCGTCAGATAGTGTCACCCCGTCAGATAGTGCTCCTCCATCAGATAGTGTCCCCCCGTCAGACAGTGTCTTAAATCAGATAGTGTTCCTCCATCAGATAGTGTCCCCCCGTCAGATAGTGTCTTCCATCAGATAGTGTTCCTCCATCAGATAGTGTCCCCCCGTCAGATAGTGTCTTCCATCAGATAGTGCTCCTCCATCAGATAGTGTCCCCCCGTCAGATAGTGCCCCCCTTTAGATAGTGCTCCCCCATCAGATAGTGCGATAGTATCCCCCATCAGATAGTGTCCCCCCGTCAGATAGTGTCTTCCATCAGATAGTGTTCCTCCATCAGATAGTGTCCCCCCGTCAGATAGTGTCTTCCATCAGATAGTGCTCCTCCATCAGATAGTGTCCCCCTATCAGATAGTGTCCCCCGTCAGATAGTGCTCCCCTGTCAGATAGTCTTCCTACATCAGATAGTGTCCCCCCGTCAGATAGTGTCTTCCATCAGATAGTCTTCCTCCATCAGATAGTGTCCCCCGTCAGATAGTGTCTTCCATCAGATAGTGCTCCTCCATCAGATAGTGTCCCCCCGTCAGATAGTGCCCCCCCGTCAGATAGTGCCCCCCGTCAGATAGTGCTCCCCCATCAGATAGTTTCCCCCATCAGATAGTGTCCCCCGTCAGATAGTGCTCCCCGTCAGATAGTGCCCTCCCATCAGATAGTGCCCCCCATCAGATAGTGTCCCCCGTCAGATAGTGCTCCCCCGTCATATAGTGCGATAGTGCCCCCCATCAGATAGTGCCCCCCGTCAGATAGTGTCCCCCCGTCAGATAGTGTCCCCCCATCAGATTGTGCTCCCCGTCAGATAGTGCTCCTCCATCAGATAGTGTCCCCCCGTCAGACAGTTTCTTCCATCAGATAGTGCTCCTCCATCAGACAGTGTCCCCCCGTCAGATAGTGCTCCCACGTCAGATAGTGTCCCCCCATCAGATAGTGTCCCCCATCAGATAGTGCTCCCCGTCAGATAGTGCTCCTCCATCAGATAGTGTCCCCCGTCAGACAGTGTCTTCCATCAGATAGTCTTCCTACATCAGATAGTGTCCCCCCGTCAGATAGTGTCTTCCATCAGATAGTGCTCCCCCGTCAGATAGTGTCCCCCCGTCAGATAGTGTCACCCCGTCAGATAGTGCTCCTCCATCAGATAGTGTCCCCCCGTCAGACAGTGTCTTAAATCAGATAGTGTTCCTCCATCAGATAGTGTCCCCCCGTCAGATAGTGTCTTCCATCAGATAGTGTTCCTCCATCAGATAGTGTCCCCCCGTCAGATAGTGTCTTCCATCAGATAGTGCTCCTCCATCAGATAGTGTCCCCCCGTCAGATAGTGCCCCCCTTTAGATAGTGCTCCCCCATCAGATAGTGCGATAGTATCCCCCATCAGATAGTGTCCCCCCGTCAGATAGTGTCTTCCATCAGATAGTGTTCCTCCATCAGATAGTGTCCCCCCGTCAGATAGTGTCTTCCATCAGATAGTGCTCCTCCATCAGATAGTGTCCCCCCGTCAGATAGTGCCCCCCTTTAGATAGTGCTCCCCCATCAGATAGTGCGATAGTATCCCCCATCAGATAGTGTCCCCCCATCAGATAGTGTCTTCCATCAGATAGTGTTCCTCCATCAGATAGTGTCCCCCCATCAGATAGTGTCCCCCGTCAGATAGTGTCTTCCATCAGATAGTGTTCCTCCATCAGATAGTGTCCCCCCGTCAGATAGTGTCTTCCATCAGATAGTGTTCCTCCATCAGATAGTGTCCCCCCATCAGATAGTGTCCCCCGTCAGATAGTGCTCCCCGTCAGATAGTGCTCCTCCATCAGATAGTGTCCCCCGTCAGACAGTGTCTTCCATCAGATAGTCTTCCTACATCAGATAGTGTCCCCCCGTCAGATAGTGTCTTCCATCAGATAGTGCTCCCCCGTCAGATAGTGTCCCCCCGTCAGATAGTGTCACCCCGTCAGATAGTGCTCCTCCATCAGATAGTGTCCCCCCGTCAGACAGTGTCTTAAATCAGATAGTGTTCCTCCATCAGATAGTGTCCCCCCGTCAGATAGTGTCTTCCATCAGATAGTGTTCCTCCATCAGATAGTGTCCCCCCGTCAGATAGTGTCTTCCATCAGATAGTGCTCCTCCATCAGATAGTGTCCCCCCGTCAGATAGTGCCCCCCTTTAGATAGTGCTCCCCCATCAGATAGTGCGATAGTATCCCCCATCAGATAGTGTCCCCCTGTCAGATAGTGTCTTCCATCAGATAGTGTTCCTCCATCAGATAGTGTCCCCCCATCAGATAGTGTCCCCCGTCAGATAGTGTCTTCCATCAGATAGTGTTCCTCCATCAGATAGTGTCCCCCCGTCAGATAGTGTCTTCCATCAGATAGTGTTCCTCCATCAGATAGTGTCCCCCCATCAGATAGTGTCCCCCGTCAGATAGTGCTCCCCGTCAGATAGTGCTCCTCCATCAGATAGTGTCCCCCGTCAGACAGTGTCTTCCATCAGATAGTCTTCCTACATCAGATAGTGTCCCCCCGTCAGATAGTGTCTTCCATCAGATAGTGCTCCCCCGTCAGATAGTGTCCCCCCGTCAGATAGTGTCACCCCGTCAGATAGTGCTCCTCCATCAGATAGTGTCCCCCCGTCAGACAGTGTCTTAAATCAGATAGTGTTCCTCCATCAGATAGTGTCCCCCCGTCAGATAGTGTCTTCCATCAGATAGTGTTCCTCCATCAGATAGTGTCCCCCCGTCAGATAGTGTCTTCCATCAGATAGTGCTCCTCCATCAGATAGTGTCCCCCCGTCAGATAGTGCCCCCCTTTAGATAGTGCTCCCCCATCAGAAAGTGCGATAGTATCCCCCATCAGATAGTGTCCCCCCGTCAGATAGTGTCTTCCATCAGATAGTGTTCCTCCATCAGATAGTGTCCCCCCGTCAGATAGTGTCTTCCATCAGATAGTGTTCCTCCATCAGATAGTGTCCCCCTGTCAGATAGTGTCTTCCATCAGATAGTGCTCCTCCATCAGATAGTGTCCCCCTATCAGATAGTGTCCCCCGTCAGATAGTGCTCCCCTGTCAGATAGTCTTCCTACATCAGATAGTGTCCCCCCGTCAGATAGTGTCTTCCATCAGATAGTCTTCCTCCATCAGATAGTGTCCCCCGTCAGATAGTGTCTTCCATCAGATAGTGTACCCCATCAGATAGTGCCCTCCCATCAGATAGTGCCCCCCATCAGATAGTGTCCCCCGTCAGATAGTGCTCCCCCGTCATATAGTGCGATAGTGCCCCCCATCAGATAGTGCCCCCCGTCAGATAGTGTCCCCCCGTCAGATAGTGTCCCCCCATCAGATAGTGCTCCCCGTCAGATAGTGCTCCTCCATCAGATAGTGTCCCCCCGTCAGACAGTTTCTTCCATCAGATAGTGCTCCTCCATCAGACAGTGTCCCCCCGTCAGATAGTGCTCCCACGTCAGATAGTGTCCCCCCGTCAGATAGTGTCCCCTCGTCAGATAGTGTGCCCCCGTCAGATAGTGCTCCCTGTCAGATAATGCTCCTCCATCAGATAGTGTCCCCCCATCAGACAGTGCTCCCCCGTCAGATAGTGCCCCCCCGGCAGATAGTGCTCCCCCATCAGATAGTGCCCCCCCATCAGATAGTGCCCCCCATCAGATAGTGGCCCCATCAGATAGTGGCCCCCCATCAGATAGTGGCCCCCCAGTCAGATAGTGCCAACCCCCGTCAGATAGTGCCCCCCGTCAGATAGTGCCCCCATCAGATAGTGCCTCCCCCGTCAGATAGTGCCGCCCCGTCAGATAGTGCCCCCCATCAGATAGTGCCCCCCTCATCAGATAGATGGGGGGACACTATTTGATGGAGGAGCACTATCTGATGGAAGACACTGTCTGACGGGAGACACTATCTGATGGAGGAGCACTATCTGACGGGGAGCACTATCTGACGGGGGGCACTATCTGATGGGGGGACACTATCTGATGGAGGAGCACTATCTGACGGGGGAGCACTATCTGATGGGGGGCACTATCGCACTATCTGACGGGGGAGCACTATCTGACGGGGGACACTATCTGATTGGGGGGCACTATCTGATGGGAGGGCACTATCTCATGGGGGGACACTGTCTGATGGGGGGACACTATCTGATGGGAGGGCACTATCTGATGGGGGGACACTATCTGATGGGAGGGCACTATCCAATGGGGGAGCACTATCTGACGGGGGCACTATGTCCCCCCGTCAGATAGTGCTCCCCGTCAGATAGTGCTCCTCCATCAGATAGTGTCCCCCCGTCAGACAGTGTCTTCCTTCAGATAGTGCTCCTCCATCAGACAGTTTCCCCCCCCCCCCCGTCAGATAGTGCTCCCACGTCAGATAGTGTCCCCCCGTCAGATAGTGTCCCCTTGTCAGATAGTGTCCCCCCGTGAGATAGTGCTCCCCGTCAGATAGTGCTCCTCCATCAGATAGTGTCCCCCGTCAGACAGTGTCTTCCATCAGATAGTGTTCCTCCATCAGATAGTGTCCCCCCGTCAGATAGTGTCTTCCATCAGATACTGTTCCTCCATCAGATAGTGTCCCCCCTGTCAGATAGAGTCTTCCATCAGATAGTGTTCCTCCATCAGATAGTGTCCCCCCGTCAGATAGTGTCTTCCATCAGATAGTGCTCATCCATCAGATAGTGTCCCCCCGTCAGATAGTGCCCCCCTTTAGATAGTGCTCCCCCATCAGATAGTGCGATAGTGTCCCCCCATCAGATTCTGTCCCCCCATCAGATAGTGTCCCCCGTCAGATAGTGTCTTCCATCAGATAGTGTTCCTCCATCAGATAGTGTCCCCCCGTCAGATAGTGTCTTCCATCAGATAGTGTTCCTCCATCAGATAGTGTCCCCCCATCAGATACTGTCCCCCGTCAGATAGTGCTCCCCGTCAGATAGTGCTCCTCCATCAGATAGTGTCCCCCGTCAGACAGTGTCTTCCATCAGATAGTCTTCCTACATCAGATAGTGTCCCCCCGTCAGATAGTGTCTTCCATCAGAGAGTGCTCCCCCGTCAGATAGTGTCCCCCCGTCAGATAGTGTCACCCCGTCAGATAGTGCTCCTCCATCAGATAGTGTCCCCCCGTCAGACAGTGTCTTAAATCAGATAGTGTTCCTCCATCAGATAGTGTCCCCCCGTCAGATAGTGTCTTCCATCAGATAGTGTTCCTCCATCAGATAGTGTCCCCCCGTCAGATAGTGTCTTCCATCAGATAGTGCTCCTCCATCAGATAGTGTCCCCCCGTCAGATAGTGCCCCCCTTTAGATAGTGCTCCCCCATCAGATAGTGCGATAGTATCCCCCATCAGATAGTGTCCCCCCGTCAGATAGTGTCTTCCATCAGATAGTGTTCCTCCATCAGATAGTGTCCCCCCGTCAGATAGTGTCTTCCATCAGATAGTGCTCCTCCATCAGATAGTGTCCCCCTATCAGATAGTGTCCCCCGTCAGATAGTGCTCCCCTGTCAGATAGTCTTCCTACATCAGATAGTGTCCCCCCGTCAGATAGTGTCTTCCATCAGATAGTCTTCCTCCATCAGATAGTGTCCCCCGTCAGATAGTGTCTTCCATCAGATAGTGCTCCTCCATCAGATAGTGTCCCCCCGTCAGATAGTGCCCCCCCGTCAGATAGTGCCCCCCGTCAGATAGTGCTCCCCCATCAGATAGTTTCCCCCATCAGATAGTGTCCCCCGTCAGATAGTGCTCCCCGTCAGATAGTGCCCTCCCATCAGATAGTGCCCCCCATCAGATAGTGTCCCCCGTCAGATAGTGCTCCCCCGTCATATAGTGCGATAGTGCCCCCCATCAGATAGTGCCCCCCGTCAGATAGTGTCCCCCCGTCAGATAGTGTCCCCCCATCAGATAGTGCTCCCCGTCAGATAGTGCTCCTCCATCAGATAGTGTCCCCCCGTCAGACAGTTTCTTCCATCAGATAGTGCTCCTCCATCAGACAGTGTCCCCCCGTCAGATAGTGCTCCCACGTCAGATAGTGTCCCCCCATCAGATAGTGTCCCCCATCAGATAGTGCTCCCCGTCAGATAGTGCTCCTCCATCAGATAGTGTCCCCCGTCAGACAGTGTCTTCCATCAGATAGTCTTCCTACATCAGATAGTGTCCCCCCGTCAGATAGTGTCTTCCATCAGATAGTGCTCCCCCGTCAGATAGTGTCCCCCCGTCAGATAGTGTCACCCCGTCAGATAGTGCTCCTCCATCAGATAGTGTCCCCCCGTCAGACAGTGTCTTAAATCAGATAGTGTTCCTCCATCAGATAGTGTCCCCCCGTCAGATAGTGTCTTCCATCAGATAGTGTTCCTCCATCAGATAGTGTCCCCCCGTCAGATAGTGTCTTCCATCAGATAGTGCTCCTCCATCAGATAGTGTCCCCCCGTCAGATAGTGCCCCCCTTTAGATAGTGCTCCCCCATCAGATAGTGCGATAGTATCCCCCATCAGATAGTGTCCCCCCGTCAGATAGTGTCTTCCATCAGATAGTGTTCCTCCATCAGATAGTGTCCCCCCGTCAGATAGTGTCTTCCATCAGATAGTGTTCCTCCATCAGATAGTGTCCCCCTGTCAGATAGTGTCTTCCATCAGATAGTGCTCCTCCATCAGATAGTGTCCCCCTATCAGATAGTGTCCCCCGTCAGATAGTGCTCCCCTGTCAGATAGTCTTCCTACATCAGATAGTGTCCCCCCGTCAGATAGTGTCTTCCATCAGATAGTCTTCCTCCATCAGATAGTGTCCCCCGTCAGATAGTGTCTTCCATCAGATAGTGCTCCTCCATCAGATAGTGTCCCCCCGTCAGATAGTGCCCCCCCGTCAGATAGTGCCCCCCGTCAGATAGTGCTCCCCCATCAGATAGTTTCCCCCATCAGATAGTGTCCCCCGTCAGATAGTGCTCCCCGTCAGATAGTGCGATAGTGCCTCCCATTAGATAGTATCCCCCCATCAGATAGTGTCCCCCATCAGATAGTGCCCTCCCATCAGATAGTGCCCCCCATCAGATAGTGTCCCCCGTCAGATAGTGCTCCCCCGTCAGATAGTGCTCCCCCGTCATATAGTGCGATAGTGCCCCCCATCAGATAGTGCCCCCCGTCAGATAGTGTCCCCCCGTCAGATAGTGTCCCCCCATCAGATAGTGCTCCCCGTCAGATAGTGCTCCTCCATCAGATAGTGTCCCCCCTTCAGACAGTTTCTTCCATCAGATAGTGCTCCTCCATCAGACAGTGTTCCCCCGTCAGATAGTGCTCCCACGTCAGATAGTGTCCCCCCGTCAGATAGTGTCCCCTCGTCAGATAGTGTGCCCCCGTCAGATAGTGCTCCCCGTCAGATAATGCTCCTCCATCAGATAGTGTCCCCCCATCAGACAGTGCTCCCCCGTCAGATAGTGCCCCCCCGGCAGATAGTGCTCCCCCATCAGATAGTGCCCCCCCATCAGATAGTGCCCCCCATCAGATAGTGGCCCCATCAGATAGTGGCCCCCCATCAGATAGTGGCCCCCCAGTCAGATAGTGCCAACCCCCGTCAGATAGTGCCCCCCCGTCAGATAGTGCCCCCATCAGATAGTGCCTCCCCCGTCAGATAGTGCCGCCCCGTCAGATAGTGCCCCCCATCAGATAGTGCCCCCCTCATCAGATAGATGGGGGGACACTATTTGATGGAGGAGCACTATCTGATGGAAGACACTGTCTGACGGGAGACACTATCTGATGGAGGAGCACTATCTGACGGGGAGCACTATCTGACGGGGGGCACTATCTGATGGGGGGACACTATCTGATGGAGGAGCACTATCTGACGGGGGAGCACTATCTGATGGGGGGCACTATCGCACTATCTGACGGGGGAGCACTATCTGACGGGGGACACTATCTGATTGGGGGGCACTATCTCATGGGAGGGCACTATCTCATGGGGGGACACTGTCTGATGGGGGGACACTATCTGATGGGAGGGCACTATCTGATGGGGGGACACTATCTGATGGGAGGGCACTATCCAATGGGGGAGCACTATCTGACGGGGGCACTATGTCCCCCCGTCAGATAGTGCTCCCCGTCAGATAGTGCTCCTCCATCAGATAGTGTCCCCCCGTCAGACAGTGTCTTCCATCAGATAGTGCTCCTCCATCAGACAGTTTCCCCCCCCCCGTCAGATAGTGCTCCCACGTCAGATAGTGTCCCCCCCGTCAGATAGTGTCCCCTCGTCAGATAGTGTCCCCCCGTGAGATAGTGCTCCCCGTCAGATAGTGCTCCTCCATCAGATAGTGTCCCCCGTCAGACAGTGTCTTCCATCAGATAGTGTTCCTCCATCAGATAGTGTCCCCCCGTCAGATAGTGTCTTCCATCAGATACTGTTCCTCCATCAGATAGTGTCCCCCCGTCAGATAGAGTCTTCCATCAGATAGTGTTCCTCCATCAGATAGTGTCCCCCCGTCAGATAGTGTCTTCCATCAGATAGTGCTCATCCATCAGATAGTGTCCCCCCGTCAGATAGTGCCCCCCTTTAGATAGTGCTCCCCCATCAGATAGTGCGATAGTGTCCCCCCATCAGATACTGTCCCCCCATCAGATAGTGTCCCCCGTCAGATAGTGTCTTCCATCAGATAGTGTTCCTCCATCAGATAGTGTCCCCCCGTCAGATAGTGTCTTCCATCAGATAGTGTTCCTCCATCAGATAGTGTCCCCCCATCAGATAGTGTCCCCCGTCAGATAGTGCTCCCCGTCAGATAGTGCTCCTCCATCAGATAGTGTCCCCCAGTCAGACAGTGTCTTCCATCAGATAGTCTTCCTACATCAGATAGTGTCCCCCCGTCAGATAGTGTCTTCCATCAGATAGTGCTCCCCCGTCAGATAGTGTCCCCCCGTCAGATAGTGTCACCCCGTCAGATAGTGCTCCTCCATCAGATAGTGTCCCCCCGTCAGACAGTGTCTTAAATCAGATAGTGTTCCTCCATCAGATAGTGTCCCCCCGTCAGATAGTGTCTTCCATCAGATAGTGTTCCTCCATCAGATAGTGTCCCCCCGTCAGATAGTGTCTTCCATCAGATAGTGCTCCTCCATCAGATAGTGTCCCCCCGTCAGATAGTGCCCCCCTTTAGATAGTGCTCCCCCATCAGATAGTGCGATAGTATCCCCCATCAGATAGTGTCCCCCCGTCAGATAGTGTCTTCCATCAGATAGTGTTCCTCCATCAGATAGTGTCCCCCCGTCAGATAGTGTCTTCCATCAGATAGTGTTCCTCCATCAGATAGTGTCCCCCTGTCAGATAGTGTCTTCCATCAGATAGTGCTCCTCCATCAGATAGTGTCCCCCTATCAGATAGTGTCCCCCGTCAGATAGTGCTCCCCTGTCAGATAGTCTTCCTACATCAGATAGTGTCCCCCCGTCAGATAGTGTCTTCCATCAGATAGTCTTCCTCCATCAGATAGTGTCCCCCGTCAGATAGTGTCTTCCATCAGATAGTGCTCCTCCATCAGATAGTGTCCCCCCGTCAGATAGTGCCCCCCGTCAGATAGTGCCCCCCGTCAGATAGTGCTCCCCCATCAGATAGTTTCCCCCATCAGATAGTGTCCCCCGTCAGATAGTGCTCCCCGTCAGATAGTGCGATAGTGCCTCCCATTAGATAGTGCCCTCCCATCAGATAGTGCCCCCCATCAGATAGTGTCCCCCGTCAGATAGTGCTCCCCCGTCATATAGTGCGATAGTGCCCCCCATCAGATAGTGCCCCCCCATCAGATAGTGCTCCCCGTCAGATAGTGCTCCTCCATCAGATAGTGTCCCCCCGTCAGACAGTTTCTTCCATCAGATAGTGCTCCTCCATCAGACAGTGTCCCCCCGTCAGATAGTGCTCCCACATCAGATAGTGTCCCCTCGTCAGATAGTGTGCCCCCGTCAGATAGTGCTCCCCGTCAGATAATGCTCCTCCATCAGATAGTGTCCCCCCGTCAGACAGTGCTCCCCCGTCAGATAGTGCCCCCCCCGGCAGATAGTGCTCCCCCATCAGATAGTGCCCCCCATCAGATAGTGGCCCCATCAGATAGTGGCCACCCATCAGATAGTGGCCCCCCAGTCAGATAGTGCCAACCCCCGTCAGATAGTGCCCCCCCGTCAGATAGTGCCCCCATCAGATAGTGCCTCCCCCGTCAGATAGTGCCGCCCCATCAGATAGTGCCCCCCATCAGATAGTGCCCCCCTCATCAGATAGATGGGGGGACACTATTTGATGGAGGAGCACTATCTGATGGAAGACACTGTCTGACGGGGGGACACTATCTGATGGAGGAGCACTATCTGACGGGGAGCACTATCTGACGGGGGGCACTTTCTGATTGGGGGGCACTATCTGATGGGAGGGCACTATCTCATGGGGGGACACTATCTGATGGGGGGACACTATCTGATGGGAGGGCACTATCTGATGGGGGGACACTATCTAATGGGGGAGCACTATCTGACGGGGGCACTATCTGACGGGGGACACTATCTGATGGAGGAAGACTATCTGATGGAAGACACTATCTGACAAGGGGGACACTATCTGATGGAGGAGCACTATCTGACAGGGGAGCACTATCTGACGGGGGACACTATCTGATGGGGGGACACTATCTGATGGAGGAGCACTATCTGATGGAAGACACTGTGCTCCCCGTCAGATAGTGCTCCTCCATCAGATAGTGTCCCCCCGTCAGACAGTGTCTTCCATCAGATAGTGCTCCTCCATCAGACAGTTTCCCTCCCCCGTCAGATAGTGCTCCCACGTCAGATAGTGTCCCCCCGTCAGATAGTGTCCCCCGTCAGATAGTGTCCCCTCGTCAGATAGTGTCCCCCCGTGAGATAGTGCTCCCCGTCAGATAGTGCTCCTCCATCAGATAGTGTCCCCCGTCAGATAGAGTCTTCCATCAGATAGTGTTCCTCCATCAGATAGTGTCCCCCCGTCAGATTGTGTCTTCCATCAGATAGTGCTCATCCATCAGATAGTGTCCCCCCGTCAGATAGTGCCCCCCTTTAGATAGTGCTCCCCCATCAGATAGTGCGATAGTGTCCCCCCATCAGATACTGTCCCCCCATCAGATAGTGTCCCCCGTCAGATAGTGTCTTCCATCAGATAGTGTTCCTCCATCAGATAGTGTCCCCCCGTCAGATAGTGTCTTCCATCAGATAGTGCTCCTCCATCAGATAGTGTCCCCCCGTCAGATAGTGCTCCCCCGTCAGATAGTGTCACCCCGTCAGATAGTGCTCCCCCGTCAGATAGTGCTCCTCCATCAGATAGTGTCCCCCGTCAGACAGTGTCTTCCATCAGATAGTGTTCCTCCATCAGATAGTGTCCCCCCATCAGATAGTGTCTTAAATCAGATAGTGTTCCTCCATCAGATAGTTTCCCCCCGTCAGATAGTGTCTTCCATCAGATAGTGTTCCTCCATCAGATAGTGTCCCCCCGTCAGATAGTGTCTTCCATCAGATAGTGTTCCTCCATCAGATAGTGTCCCCCGTCAGATAGTGTCTTCCATCAGATAGTGTTCCTCCATCAGATAGTGTCCCCCCATCAGATAGTGTCCCCCGTCAGATAGTGCTCCCCGTCAGATAGTGCTCCTCCATCAGATAGTGTCCCCCGTCAGACAGTGTCTTCCATCAGATAGTCTTCCTACATCAGATAGTGTCCCCCCGTCAGATAGTGTCTTCCATCAGATAGTGCTCCCCCGTCAGATAGTGTCCCCCCGTCAGATAGTGTCACCCCGTCAGATAGTGCTCCTCCATCAGATAGTGTCCCCCCGTCAGACAGTGTCTTAAATCAGATAGTGTTCCTCCATCAGATAGTGTCCCCCCGTCAGATAGTGTCTTCCATCAGATAGTGTTCCTCCATCAGATAGTGTCCCCCCGTCAGATAGTGTCTTCCATCAGATAGTGCTCCTCCATCAGATAGTGTCCCCCCGTCAGATAGTGCCCCCCTTTAGATAGTGCTCCCCCATCAGATAGTGCGATAGTATCCCCCATCAGATAGTGTCACCCCGTCAGATAGTGTCTTCCATCAGATAGTGTTCCTCCATCAGATAGTGTCCCCCCGTCAGATAGTGTCTTCCATCAGATAGTGTTCCTCCATCAGATAGTGTCCCCCTGTCAGATAGTGTCTTCCATCAGATAGTGCTCCTCCATCAGATAGTGTCCCCCTATCAGATAGTGTCCCCCGTCAGATAGTGCTCCCCTGTCAGATAGTCTTCCTACATCAGATAGTGTCCCCCCGTCAGATAGTGTCTTCCATCAGATAGTCTTCCTCCATCAGATAGTGTCCCCCGTCAGATAGTGTCTTCCATCAGATAGTGCTCCTCCATCAGATAGTGTCCCCCGTCAGATAGTGCCCCCCCGTCAGATAGTGCCCCCCGTCAGATAGTGCTCCCCCATCAGATAGTTTCCCCCATCAGATAGTGTCCCCCGTCAGATAGTGCTCCCCGTCAGATAGTGCGATAGTGCCTCCCATTAGATAGTATCCCCCCATCAGATAGTGTCCCCCATCAGATAGTGCCCTCCCATCAGATAGTGCCCCCCATCAGATAGTGTCCCCCGTCAGATAGTGCTCCCCCGTCATATAGTGCGATAGTGCCCCCCATCAGATAGTGCCCCCCGTCAGATAGTGTCCCCCCGTCAGATAGTGTCCCCCCATCAGATAGTGCTCCCCGTCAGATAGTGCTCCTCCATCAGATAGTGTCCCCCCGTCAGACAGTTTCTTCCATCAGATAGTGCTCCTCCATCAGATAGTGTCCCCCCGTCAGATAGTGTCTTCCATCAGATAGTGTTCCTCCATCAGATAGTGTCCCCCCATCAGATAGTGTCCCCCGTCAGATAGTGCTCCCCGTCAGATAGTGCTCCTCCATCAGATAGTGTCCCCCGTCAGACAGTGTCTTCCATCAGATAGTCTTCCTACATCAGATAGTGTCCCCCCGTCAGATAGTGTCTTCCATCAGATAGTGCTCCCCCGTCAGATAGTGTCCCCCCGTCAGATAGTGTCACCCCGTCAGATAGTGCTCCTCCATCAGATAGTGTCCCCCCGTCAGACAGTGTCTTAAATCAGATAGTGTTCCTCCATCAGATAGTGTCCCCCCGTCAGATAGTGTCTTCCATCAGATAGTGTTCCTCCATCAGATAGTGTTCCCCCGTCAGATAGTGTCTTCCATCAGATAGTGCTCCTCCATCAGATAGTGTCCCCCCGTCAGATAGTGCCCCCCTTTAGATAGTGCTCCCCCATCAGATAGTGCGATAGTATCCCCCATCAGATAGTGTCCCCCCGTCAGATAGTGTCTTCCATCAGATAGTGTTCCTCCATCAGATAGTGTCCCCCCGTCAGATAGTGTCTTCCATCAGATAGTGCTCCTCCATCAGATAGTGTCCCCCCGTCAGATAGTGCTCCCCCGTCAGATAGTGTCACCCCGTCAGATAGTGCTCCCCCGTCAGATAGTGCTCCTCCATCAGATAGTGTCCCCCCGTCAGACAGTGTCTTCCATCAGATAGTGTTCCTCCATCAGATAGTGTCCCCCCCATCAGATAGTGTCTTAAATCAGATAGTGTTCCTCCATCAGATAGTGTCCCCCCGTCAGATAGTGTCTTCCATCAGATAGTGTTCCTCCATCAGATAGTGTCCCCCCGTCAGATAGTGTCTTCCATCAGATAGTGTTCCTCCATCAGATAGTGTCCCCCCGTCAGATAGTGTCTTCCATCAGATAGTGTTCCTCCATCAGATAGTGTCCCCCCGTCAGATAGTGTCTTCCATCAGATAGTGCTCCTCCATCAGATAGTGTCCCCCCGTCAGATAGTGCCCCCCTTTAGATAGTGCTCCCCCATCAGATAGTGCGATAGTATCCCCCATCAGATAGTGTCCCCCCGTCAGATAGTGTCTTCCATCAGATAGTGTTCCTCCATCAGATAGTGTCCCCCCGTCAGATAGTGTCTTCCATCAGATAGTGTTCCTCCATCAGATAGTGTCCCCCTGTCAGATAGTGTCTTCCATCAGATAGTGCTCCTCCATCAGATAGTGTCCCCCTATCAGATAGTGTCCCCCGTCAGATAGTGCTCCCCTGTCAGATAGTCTTCCTACATCAGATAGTGTCCCCCCGTCAGATAGTATCTTCCATCAGATAGTCTTCCTCCATCAGATAGTGTCCCCCGTCAGATAGTGTCTTCCATCAGATAGTGCTCCTCCATCAGATAGTGTCCCCCGTCAGATAGTGCCCCCCGTCAGATAGTGCCCCCCGTCAGATAGTGTCTTCCATCAGATAGTGTTCCTCCATCAGATAGTGTCCCCCCATCAGATAGTGTCCCCCGTCAGATAGTGTCTTCCATCAGATAGTGTTCCTCCATCAGATAGTGTCCCCCCATCAGATAGTGTCCCCCGTCAGATAGTGCTCCCCGTCAGATAGTGCTCCTCCATCAGATAGTGTCCCCCGTCAGACAGTGTCTTCCATCAGATAGTCTTCCTACATCAGATAGTGTCCCCCCGTCAGATAGTGTCTTCCATCAGATAGTGCTCCCCCGTCAGATAGTGTCCCCCCGTCAGATAGTGTCACCCCGTCAGATAGTGCTCCTCCATCAGATAGTGTCCCCCCGTCAGACAGTGTCTTAAATCAGATAGTGTTCCTCCATCAGATAGTGTCCCCCCGTCAGATAGTGTCTTCCATCAGATAGTGTTCCTCCATCAGATAGTGTCCCCCGTCAGATAGTGTCTTCCATCAGATAGTGCTCCTCCATCAGATAGTGTCCCCCCGTCAGATAGTGCCCCCCTTTAGATAGTGCTCCCCCATCAGATAGTGCGATAGTATCCCCCATCAGATAGTGTCCCCCCGTCAGATAGTGTCTTCCATCAGATAGTGTTCCTCCATCAGATAGTGTCCCCCCGTCAGATAGTGTCTTCCATCAGATAGTGTTCCTCCATCAGATAGTGTCCCCCTGTCAGATAGTGTCTTCCATCAGATAGTGCTCCTCCATCAGATAGTGTCCCCCTATCAGATAGTGTCCCCCGTCAGATAGTGCTCCCCTGTCAGATAGTCTTCCTACATCAGATAGTGTCCCCCCGTCAGATAGTGTCTTCCATCAGATAGTCTTCCTCCATCAGATAGTGTCCCCCGTCAGATAGTGTCTTCCATCAGATAGTGCTCCTCCATCAGATAGTGTCCCCCGTCAGATAGTGCCCCCCCGTCAGATAGTGCCCCCCGTCAGATAGTGCTCCCCCATCAGATAGTTTCCCCCATCAGATAGTGTCCCCCGTCAGATAGTGCTCCCCGTCAGATAGTGCGATAGTGCCTCCCATTAGATAGTATCCCCCCATCAGATAGTGTCCCCCATCAGATAGTGCCCTCCCATCAGATAGTGCCCCCCATCAGATAGTGTCCCCCGTCAGATAGTGCTCCCCCGTCATATAGTGCGATAGTGCCCCCCATCAGATAGTGCCCCCCGTCAGATAGTGTCCCCCCGTCAGATAGTGTCCCCCCATCAGATAGTGCTCCCCGTCAGATAGTGCTCCTCCATCAGATAGTGTCCCCCCGTCAGATAGTGTCTTCCATCAGATAGTGTTCCTCCATCAGATAGTGTCCCCCCATCAGATAGTGTCCCCCGTCAGATAGTGCTCCCCGTCAGATAGTGCTCCTCCATCAGATAGTGTCCCCCGTCAGACAGTGTCTTCCATCAGATAGTCTTCCTACATCAGATAGTGTCCCCCCGTCAGATAGTGTCTTCCATCAGATAGTGCTCCCCCGTCAGATAGTGTCCCCCCGTCAGATAGTGTCACCCCGTCAGATAGTGCTCCTCCATCAGATAGTGTCCCCCCGTCAGACAGTGTCTTAAATCAGATAGTGTTCCTCCATCAGATAGTGTCCCCCCGTCAGATAGTGTCTTCCATCAGATAGTGTTCCTCCATCAGATAGTGTCCCCCCGTCAGATAGTGTCTTCCATCAGATAGTGCTCCTCCATCAGATAGTGTCCCCCCGTCAGATAGTGCCCCCCTTTAGATAGTGCTCCCCCATCAGATAGTGCGATAGTATCCCCCATCAGATAGTGTCCCCCCGTCAGATAGTGTCTTCCATCAGATAGTGTTCCTCCATCAGATAGTGTCCCCCCGTCAGATAGTGTCTTCCATCAGATAGTGCTCCTCCATCAGATAGTGTCCCCCCGTCAGATAGTGCTCCCCCGTCAGATAGTGTCACCCCGTCAGATAGTGCTCCCCCGTCAGATAGTGCTCCTCCATCAGATAGTGTCCCCCCGTCAGACAGTGTCTTCCATCAGATAGTGTCCCCCCATCAGATAGTGTCTTAAATCAGATAGTGTTCCTCCATCAGATAGTGTCCCCCCGTCAGATAGTGTCTTCCATCAGATAGTGTTCCTCCATCAGATAGTGTCCCCCCGTCAGATCGTGTCTTCCATCAGATAGTGTTCCTCCATCAGATAGTGTCCCCCCGTCAGATAGTGTCTTCCATCAGATAGTGTTCCTCCATCAGAGAGTGTCCCCCCGTCAGATAGTGTCTTCCATCAGATAGTGCTCCTCCATCAGATAGTGTCCCCCCGTCAGATAGTGCCCCCCTTTAGATAGTGCTCCCCCATCAGATAGTGCGATAGTATCCCCCATCAGATAGTGTCCCCCCGTCAGATAGTGTCTTCCATCAGATAGTGTTCCTCCATCAGATAGTGTCCCCCCATCAGATAGTGTCCCCCGTCAGATAGTGTCTTCCATCAGATAGTGTTCCTCCATCAGATAGTGTCCCCCCGTCAGATAGTGTCTTCCATCAGATAGTGTTCCTCCATCAGATAGTGTCCCCCCATCAGATAGTGTCCCCCGTCAGATAGTGCTCCCCGTCAGATAGTGCTCCTCCATCAGATAGTGTCCCCCGTCAGACAGTGTCTTCCATCAGATAGTCTTCCTACATCAGATAGTGTCCCCCCGTCAGATAGTGTCTTCCATCAGATAGTGCTCCCCCGTCAGATAGTGTCCCCCCGTCAGATAGTGTCACCCCGTCAGATAGTGCTCCTCCATCAGATAGTGTCCCCCCGTCAGACAGTGTCTTAAATCAGATAGTGTTCCTCCATCAGATAGTGTCCCCCCGTCAGATAGTGTCTTCCATCAGATAGTGTTCCTCCATCAGATAGTGTCCCCCCGTCAGATAGTGTCTTCCATCAGATAGTGCTCCTCCATCAGATAGTGTCCCCCCGTCAGATAGTGCCCCCCTTTAGATAGTGCTCCCCCATCAGATAGTGCGATAGTATCCCCCATCAGATAGTGTCCCCCCGTCAGATAGTGTCTTCCATCAGATAGTGTTCCTCCATCAGATAGTGTCCCCCCGTCAGATAGTGTCTTCCATCAGATAGTGTTCCTCCATCAGATAGTGTCCCCCTGTCAGATAGTGTCTTCCATCAGATAGTGCTCCTCCATCAGATAGTGTCCCCCTATCAGATAGTGTCCCCCGTCAGATAGTGCTCCCCTGTCAGATAGTCTTCCTACATCAGATAGTGTCCCCCCGTCAGATAGTGTCTTCCATCAGATAGTCTTCCTCCATCAGATAGTGTCCCCCGTCAGATAGTGTCTTCCATCAGATAGTGCTCCTCCATCAGATAGTGTCCCCCGTCAGATAGTGCCCCCCCGTCAGATAGTGCCCCCCGTCAGATAGTGCTCCCCCATCAGATAGTTTCCCCCATCAGATAGTGTCCCCCGTCAGATAGTGCTCCCCGTCAGATAGTGCGATAGTGCCTCCCATTAGATAGTATCCCCCCATCAGATAGTGTCCCCCATCAGATAGTGCCCTCCCATCAGATAGTGCCCCCCATCAGATAGTGTCCCCCGTCAGATAGTGCTCCCCCGTCATATAGTGCGATAGTGCCCCCCATCAGATAGTGCCCCCCGTCAGATAGTGTCCCCCCGTCAGATAGTGTCCCCCCATCAGATAGTGCTCCCCGTCAGATAGTGCTCCTCCATCAGATAGTGTCCCCCCGTCAGACAGTTTCTTCCATCAGATAGTGCTCCTCCATCAGACAGTGTCCCCCCGTCAGATAGTGCTCCCACGTCAGATAGTGTCCCCCCGTCAGATAGTGTCCCCTCGTCAGATAGTGTGCCCCCGTCAGATAGTGCTCCCCGTCAGATAATGCTCCTCCATCAGATAGTGTCCCCCCATCAGACAGTGCTCCCCCGTCAGATAGTGCCCCCCCGGCAGATAGTGCTCCCCCATCAGATAGTGCCCCCCCATCAGATAGTGCCCCCCATCAGATAGTGGCCCCATCAGATAGTGGCCCCCCATCAGATAGTGGCCCCCCAGTCAGATAGTGCCAACCCCCGTCAGATAGTGCCCCCCCCGTCAGATAGTGCCCCCATCAGATAGTGCCTCCCCCGTCAGATAGTGCCGCCCCGTCAGATAGTGCCCCCCATCAGATAGTGCCCCCCTCATCAGATAGATGGGGGGACACTATTTGATGGAGGAGCACTATCTGATGGAAGACACTGTCTGACGGGAGACACTATCTGATGGAGGAGCACTATCTGACGGGGAGCACTATCTGACGGGGGCACTATCTAATGGGGGGACACTATCTGATGGAGGAGCACTATCTGACGGGGGAGCACTATCTGATGGGGGGCACTATCGCACTATCTGACGGGGGAGCACTATCTGACGGGGGACACTATCTGATTGGGGGGCACTATCTGATGGGAGGGCACTATCTCATGGGGGGACACTGTCTGATGGGGGGACACTATCTGATGGGAGGGCACTATCTGATGGGGGGACACTATCTGATGGGAGGGCACTATCCAATGGGGGAGCACTATCTGACGGGGGCACTATGTCCCCCCGTCAGATAGTGCTCCCCGTCAGATAGTGCTCCTCCATCAGATAGTGTCCCCCCGTCAGACAGTGTCTTCCATCAGATAGTGCTCCTCCATCAGACAGTTTCCCCCCCCCCGTCAGATAGTGCTCCCACGTCAGATAGTGTCCCCCCGTCAGATAGTGTCCCCTCGTCAGATAGTGTCCCCCCGTGAGATAGTGCTCCCCGTCAGATAGTGCTCCTCCATCAGATAGTGTCCCCCGTCAGACAGTGTCTTCCATCAGATAGTGTTCCTCCATCAGATAGTGTCCCCCCGTCAGATAGTGTCTTCCATCAGATACTGTTCCTCCATCAGATAGTGTCCCCCCGTCAGATAGAGTCTTCCATCAGATAGTGTTCCTCCATCAGATAGTGTCCCCCCGTCAGATAGTGCCCCCCTTTAGATAGTGCTCCCCCATCAGATAGTGCGATAGTATCCCCCATCAGATAGTGTCCCCCCGTCAGATAGTGTCTTCCATCAGATAGTGTTCCTCCATCAGATAGTGTCCCCCCGTCAGATAGTGTCTTCCATCAGATAGTGTTCCTCCATCAGATAGTGTCCCCCTGTCAGATAGTGTCTTCCATCAGATAGTGCTCCTCCATCAGATAGTGTCCCCCTATCAGATAGTGTCCCCCGTCAGATAGTGCTCCCCTGTCAGATAGTCTTCCTACATCAGATATTGTCCCCCCGTCAGATAGTGTCTTCCATCAGATAGTCTTCCTCCATCAGATAGTGTCCCCCGTCAGATAGTGTCTTCCATCAGATAGTGCTCCTCCATCAGATAGTGTCCCCCGTCAGATAGTGCCCCCCCGTCAGATAGTGCCCCCCGTCAGATAGTGCTCCCCCATCAGATAGTTTCCCCCATCAGATAGTGTCCCCCGTCAGATAGTGCTCCCCGTCAGATAGTGCGATAGTGCCTCCCATTAGATAGTATCCCCCCATCAGATAGTGTCCCCCATCAGATAGTGCCCTCCCATCAGATAGTGCCCCCCATCAGATAGTGTCCCCCGTCAGATAGTGCTCCCCCGTCATATAGTGCGATAGTGCCCCCCATCAGATAGTGCCCCCCGTCAGATAGTGTCCCCCCGTCAGATAGTGTCCCCCCATCAGATAGTGCTCCCCGTCAGATAGTGCTCCTCCATCAGATAGTGTCCCCCCGTCAGACAGTTTCTTCCATCAGATAGTGCTCCTCCATCAGACAGTGTCCCCCCGTCAGATAGTGCTCCCACGTCAGATAGTGTCCCCCCGTCAGATAGTGTCCCCTCGTCAGATAGTGTGCCCCCGTCAGATAGTGCTCCCCGTCAGATAATGCTCCTCCATCAGATAGTGTCCCCCCATCAGACAGTGCTCCCCCGTCAGATAGTGCCCCCCCGGCAGATAGTGCTCCCCCATCAGATAGTGCCCCCCCATCAGATAGTGCCCCCCATCAGATAGTGGCCCCATCAGATAGTGGCCCCCCATCAGATAGTGGCCCCCCAGTCAGATAGTGCCAACCCCCGTCAGATAGTGCCCCCCCGTCAGATAGTGCCCCCATCAGATAGTGCCTCCCCCGTCAGATAGTGCCGCCCCGTCAGATAGTGCCCCCCATCAGATAGTGCCCCCCTCATCAGATAGATGGGGGGACACTATTTGATGGAGGAGCACTATCTGATGGAAGACACTGTCTGACGGGAGACACTATCTGATGGAGGAGCACTATCTGACGGGGAGCACTATCTGACGGGGGCACTATCTAATGGGGGGACACTATCTGATGGAGGAGCACTATCTGACGGGGGAGCACTATCTGATGGGGGGCACTATCGCACTATCTGACGGGGGAGCACTATCTGACGGGGGACACTATCTGATTGGGGGGCACTATCTGATGGGAGGGCACTATCTCATGGGGGGACACTGTCTGATGGGGGGACACTATCTGATGGGAGGGCACTATCTGATGGGGGGACACTATCTGATGGGAGGGCACTATCCAATGGGGGAGCACTATCTGACGGGGGCACTATGTCCCCCCGTCAGATAGTGCTCCCCGTCAGATAGTGCTCCTCCATCAGATAGTGTCCCCCCGTCAGACAGTGTCTTCCATCAGATAGTGCTCCTCCATCAGACAGTTTCCCCCCCCCCGTCAGATAGTGCTCCCACGTCAGATAGTGTCCCCCCGTCAGATAGTGTCCCCTCGTCAGATAGTGTCCCCCCGTGAGATAGTGCTCCCCGTCAGATAGTGCTCCTCCATCAGATAGTGTCCCCCGTCAGACAGTGTCTTCCATCAGATAGTGTTCCTCCATCAGATAGTGTCCCCCCGTCAGATAGTGTCTTCCATCAGATACTGTTCCTCCATCAGATAGTGTCCCCCCGTCAGATAGAGTCTTCCATCAGATAGTGTTCCTCCATCAGATAGTGTCCCCCCGTCAGATAGTGCCCCCCTTTAGATAGTGCTCCCCCATCAGATAGTGCGATAGTATCCCCCATCAGATAGTGTCCCCCCGTCAGATAGTGTCTTCCATCAGATAGTGTTCCTCCATCAGATAGTGTCCCCCCGTCAGATAGTGTCTTCCATCAGATAGTGTTCCTCCATCAGATAGTGTCCCCCTGTCAGATAGTGTCTTCCATCAGATAGTGCTCCTCCATCAGATAGTGTCCCCCTATCAGATAGTGTCCCCCGTCAGATAGTGCTCCCCTGTCAGATAGTCTTCCTACATCAGATATTGTCCCCCCGTCAGATAGTGTCTTCCATCAGATAGTCTTCCTCCATCAGATAGTGTCCCCCGTCAGATAGTGTCTTCCATCAGATAGTGCTCCTCCATCAGATAGTGTCCCCCGTCAGATAGTGCCCCCCCGTCAGATAGTGCCCCCCGTCAGATAGTGCTCCCCCATCAGATAGTTTCCCCCATCAGATAGTGTCCCCCGTCAGATAGTGCTCCCCGTCAGATAGTGCGATAGTGCCTCCCATTAGATAGTATCCCCCCATCAGATAGTGTCCCCCATCAGATAGTGCCCTCCCATCAGATAGTGCCCCCCATCAGATAGTGTCCCCCGTCAGATAGTGCTCCCCCGTCATATAGTGCGATAGTGCCCCCCATCAGATAGTGCCCCCCGTCAGATAGTGTCCCCCCGTCAGATAGTGTCCCCCCATCAGATAGTGCTCCCCGTCAGATAGTGCTCCTCCATCAGATAGTGTCCCCCCGTCAGACAGTTTCTTCCATCAGATAGTGCTCCTCCATCAGACAGTGTCCCCCCGTCAGATAGTGCTCCCACGTCAGATAGTGTCCCCCCGTCAGATAGTGTCCCCTCGTCAGATAGTGTGCCCCCGTCAGATAGTGCTCCCCGTCAGATAATGCTCCTCCATCAGATAGTGTCCCCCCATCAGACAGTGCTCCCCCGTCAGATAGTGCCCCCCCGGCAGATAGTGCTCCCCCATCAGATAGTGCCCCCCCATCAGATAGTGCCCCCCATCAGATAGTGGCCCCATCAGATAGTGGCCCCCCACCAGATAGTGGCCCCCCAGTCAGATAGTGCCAACCCCCGTCAGATAGTGCCCCCCCGTCAGATAGTGCCCCCATCAGATAGTGCCTCCCCCGTCAGATAGTGCCGCCCCGTCAGATAGTGCCCCCCATCAGATAGTGCCCCCCTCATCAGATAGATGGGGGGACACTATTTGATGGAGGAGCACTATCTGATGGAAGACACTGTCTGACGGGAGACACTATCTGATGGAGGAGCACTATCTGACGGGGAGCACTATCTGACGGGGGCACTATCTAATGGGGGGACACTATCTGATGGAGGAGCACTATCTGACGGGGGAGCACTATCTGATGGGGGGCACTATCGCACTATCTGACGGGGGAGCACTATCTGACGGGGGACACTATCTGATTGGGGGGCACTATCTGATGGGAGGGCACTATCTCATGGGGGGACACTGTCTGATGGGGGGACACTATCTGATGGGAGGGCACTATCTGATGGGGGGACACTATCTGATGGGAGGGCACTATCCAATGGGGGAGCACTATCTGACGGGGGCACTATGTCCCCCCGTCAGATAGTGCTCCCCGTCAGATAGTGCTCCTCCATCAGATAGTGTCCCCCCGTCAGACAGTGTCTTCCATCAGATAGTGCTCCTCCATCAGACAGTTTCCCCCCCCCGTCAGATAGTGCTCCCACGTCAGATAGTGTCCCCCCGTCAGATAGTGTCCCCTCGTCAGATAGTGTCCCCCCGTGAGATAGTGCTCCCCGTCAGATAGTGCTCCTCCATCAGATAGTGTCCCCCGTCAGACAGTGTCTTCCATCAGATAGTGTTCCTCCATCAGATAGTGTCCCCCCGTCAGATAGTGTCTTCCATCAGATACTGTTCCTCCATCAGATAGTGTCCCCCCGTCAGATAGAGTCTTCCATCAGATAGTGTTCCTCCATCAGATAGTGTCCCCCCGTCAGATAGTGTCTTCCATCAGATAGTGCTCATCCATCAGATAGTGTCCCCCCGTCAGATAGTGCCCCCCTTTAGATAGTGCTCCCCCATCAGATAGTGCGATAGTGTCCCCCCATCAGATACTGTCCCCCCATCAGATAGTGTCCCCCGTCAGATAGTGTCTTCCATCAGATAGTGTTCCTCCATCAGATAGTGTCCCCCCGTCAGATAGTGTCTTCCATCAGATAGTGTTCCTCCATCAGATAGTGTCCCCCCATCAGATAGTGTCCCCCGTCAGATAGTGCTCCCCGTCAGATAGTGCTCCTCCATCAGATAGTGTCCCCCGTCAGACAGTGTCTTCCATCAGATAGTCTTCCTACATCAGATAGTGTCCCCCCGTCAGATAGTGTCTTCCATCAGATAGTGCTCCCCCGTCAGATAGTGTCCCCCCGTCAGATAGTATCACCCCGTCAGATAGTGCTCCCCCGTCAGATAGTGCTCCTCCATCAGATAGTGTCCCCCCGTCAGACAGTGTCTTCCATCAGATAGTGTTCCTCCATCAGATAGTGTCCCCCCATCAGATAGTGTCTTAAATCAGATAGTGTTCCTCCATCAGATAGTGTCCCCCGTCAGATAGTGTCTTCCATCAGATAGTGTTCCTCCATCAGATAGTGTCCCCCCGTCAGATAGTGTCTTCCATCAGATAGTGCTCCTCCATCAGATAGTGTCCCCCCGTCAGATAGTGCCCCCCTTTAGATAGTGCTCCCCCATCAGATAGTGCGATAGTATCCCCCATCAGATAGTGTCCCCCCGTCAGATAGTGTCTTCCATCAGATAGTGTTCCTCCATCAGATAGTGTCCCCCCGTCAGATAGTGTCTTCCATCAGATAGTGTTCCTCCATCAGATAGTGTCCCCCCGTCAGATAGTGTCTTCCATCAGATAGTGCTCCTCCATCAGATAGTGTCCCCCCGTCAGATAGTGCTCCCCCGTCAGATAGTGTCACCCCGTCAGATAGTGCTCCCCCGTCAGATAGTGCTCCTCCATCAGATAGTGTCCCCCCGTCAGACAGTGTCTTCCATCAGATAGTGTTCCTCCATCAGATAGTGTCCCCCCATCAGATAGTGTCTTAAATCAGATAGTGTTCCTCCATCAGATAGTGTCCCCCCGTCAGATAGTGTCTTCCATCAGATAGTGTTCCTCCATCAGATAGTGTCCCCCCGTCAGATAGTGTCTTCCATCAGATAGTGTTCCTCCATCAGATAGTGTCCCCCCGTCAGATAGTGTCTTCCATCAGATAGTGTTCCACCATCAGATAGTGTCCCCCCGTCAGATAGTGTCTTCCATCAGATAGTGCTCCTCCATCAGATAGTGTCCCCCCGTCAGATAGTGCCCCCCTTTAGATAGTGCTCCCCCATCAGATAGTGCGATAGTATCCCCCATCAGATAGTGTCCCCCCGTCAGATAGTGTCTTCCATCAGATAGTGTTCCTCCATCAGATAGTGTCCCCCCATCAGATAGTGTCCCCCGTCAGATAGTGTCTTCCATCAGATAGTGTTCCTCCATCAGATAGTGTCCCCCCGTCAGATAGTGTCTTCCATCAGATAGTGTTCCTCCATCAGATAGTGTCCCCCCATCAGATAGTGTCCCCCGTCAGATAGTGCTCCCCGTCAGATAGTGCTCCTCCATCAGATAGTGTCCCCCGTCAGACAGTGTCTTCCATCAGATAGTCTTCCTACATCAGATAGTGTCCCCCCGTCAGATAGTGTCTTCCATCAGATAGTGCTCCCCCGTCAGATAGTGTCCCCCCGTCAGATAGTGTCACCCCGTCAGATAGTGCTCCTCCATCAGATAGTGTCCCCCCGTCAGACAGTGTCTTAAATCAGATAGTGTTCCTCCATCAGATAGTGTCCCCCCGTCAGATAGTGTCTTCCATCAGATAGTGTTCCTCCATCAGATAGTGTCCCCCCATCAGATAGTGTCTTCCATCAGATAGTGCTCCTCCATCAGATAGTGTCCCCCCGTCAGATAGTGCCCCCCTTTAGATAGTGCTCCCCCATCAGATAGTGCGATAGTATCCCCCATCAGATAGTGTCCCCCCGTCAGATAGTGTCTTCCATCAGATAGTGTTCCTCCATCAGATAGTGTCCCCCCGTCAGAAAGTGTCTTCCATCAGATAGTGTTCCTCCATCAGATAGTGTCCCCCTGTCAGATAGTGTCTTCCATCAGATAGTGCTCCTCCATCAGATAGTGTCCCCCTATCAGATAGTGTCCCCCGTCAGATAGTGCTCCCCTGTCAGATAGTCTTCCTACATCAGATAGTGTCCCCCCGTCAGATAGTATCTTCCATCAGATAGTCTTCCTCCATCAGATAGTGTCCCCCGTCAGATAGTGTCTTCCATCAGATAGTGCTCCTCCATCAGATAGTGTCCCCCGTCAGATAGTGCCCCCCCGTCAGATAGTGCCCCCCGTCAGATAGTGCTCCCCCATCAGATAGTTTCCCCCATCAGATAGTGTCCCCCGTCAGATAGTGCTCCCCGTCAGATAGTGCGATAGTGCCTCCCATTAGATAGTATCCCCCCATCAGATAGTGTCCCCCATCAGATAGTGCCCTCCCATCAGATAGTGCCCCCCATCAGATAGTGTCCCCCGTCAGATAGTGCTCCCCCGTCATATAGTGCGATAGTGCCCCCCATCAGATAGTGCCCCCCGTCAGATAGTGTCCCCCCGTCAGATAGTGTCCCCCCATCAGATAGTGCTCCCCGTCAGATAGTGCTCCTCCATCAGATAGTGTCCCCCCGTCAGACAGTTTCTTCCATCAGATAGTGCTCCTCCATCAGATAGTGTCCCCCCGTCAGATAGTGTCTTCCATCAGATAGTGTTCCTCCATCAGATAGTGTCCCCCCATCAGATAGTGTCCCCCGTCAGATAGTGCTCCCCGTCAGATAGTGCTCCTCCATCAGATAGTGTCCCCCGTCAGACAGTGTCTTCCATCAGATAGTCTTCCTACATCAGATAGTGTCCCCCCGTCAGATAGTGTCTTCCATCAGATAGTGCTCCCCCGTCAGATAGTGTCCCCCCGTCAGATAGTGTCACCCCGTCAGATAGTGCTCCTCCATCAGATAGTGTCCCCCCGTCAGACAGTGTCTTAAATCAGATAGTGTTCCTCCATCAGATAGTGTCCCCCCGTCAGATAGTGTCTTCCATCAGATAGTGTTCCTCCATCAGATAGTGTTCCCCCGTCAGATAGTGTCTTCCATCAGATAGTGCTCCTCCATCAGATAGTGTCCCCCCGTCAGATAGTGCCCCCCTTTAGATAGTGCTCCCCCATCAGATAGTGCGATAGTATCCCCCATCAGATAGTGTCCCCCCGTCAGATAGTGTCTTCCATCAGATAGTGTTCCTCCATCAGATAGTGTCCCCCCGTCAGATAGTGTCTTCCATCAGATAGTGCTCCTCCATCAGATAGTGTCCCCCCGTCAGATAGTGCTCCCCCGTCAGATAGTGTCACCCCGTCAGATAGTGCTCCCCCGTCAGATAGTGCTCCTCCATCAGATAGTGTCCCCCCGTCAGACAGTGTCTTCCATCAGATAGTGTTCCTCCATCAGATAGTGTCCCCCCCATCAGATAGTGTCTTAAATCAGATAGTGTTCCTCCATCAGATAGTGTCCCCCCGTCAGATAGTGTCTTCCATCAGATAGTGTTCCTCCATCAGATAGTGTCCCCCCGTCAGATAGTGTCTTCCATCAGATAGTGTTCCTCCATCAGATAGTGTCCCCCCGTCAGATAGTGTCTTCCATCAGATAGTGTTCCTCCATCAGATAGTGTCCCCCCGTCAGATAGTGTCTTCCATCAGATAGTGCTCCTCCATCAGATAGTGTCCCCCCGTCAGATAGTGCCCCCCTTTAGATAGTGCTCCCCCATCAGATAGTGCGATAGTATCCCCCATCAGATAGTGTCCCCCCGTCAGATAGTGTCTTCCATCAGATAGTGTTCCTCCATCAGATAGTGTCCCCCCATCAGATAGTGTCCCCCGTCAGATAGTGTCTTCCATCAGATAGTGTTCCTCCATCAGATAGTGTCCCCCCATCAGATAGTGTCCCCCGTCAGATAGTGCTCCCCGTCAGATAGTGCTCCTCCATCAGATAGTGTCCCCCGTCAGACAGTGTCTTCCATCAGATAGTCTTCCTACATCAGATAGTGTCCCCCCGTCAGATAGTGTCTTCCATCAGATAGTGCTCCCCCGTCAGATAGTGTCCCCCCGTCAGATAGTGTCACCCCGTCAGATAGTGCTCCTCCATCAGATAGTGTCCCCCCGTCAGACAGTGTCTTAAATCAGATAGTGTTCCTCCATCAGATAGTGTCCCCCCGTCAGATAGTGTCTTCCATCAGATAGTGTTCCTCCATCAGATAGTGTCCCCCCGTCAGATAGTGTCTTCCATCAGATAGTGCTCCTCCATCAGATAGTGTCCCCCCGTCAGATAGTGCCCCCCTTTAGATAGTGCTCCCCCATCAGATAGTGCGATAGTATCCCCCATCAGATAGTGTCCCCCCGTCAGATAGTGTCTTCCATCAGATAGTGTTCCTCCATCAGATAGTGTCCCCCCGTCAGATAGTGTCTTCCATCAGATAGTGTTCCTCCATCAGATAGTGTCCCCCTGTCAGATAGTGTCTTCCATCAGATAGTGCTCCTCCATCAGATAGTGTCCCCCTATCAGATAGTGTCCCCCGTCAGATAGTGCTCCCCTGTCAGATAGTCTTCCTACATCAGATAGTGTCCCCCCGTCAGATAGTGTCTTCCATCAGATAGTCTTCCTCCATCAGATAGTGTCCCCCGTCAGATAGTGTCTTCCATCAGATAGTGCTCCTCCATCAGATAGTGTCCCCCGTCAGATAGTGCCCCCCCGTCAGATAGTGCCCCCCGTCAGATAGTGCTCCCCCATCAGATAGTTTCCCCCATCAGATAGTGTCCCCCGTCAGATAGTGCTCCCCGTCAGATAGTGCGATAGTGCCTCCCATTAGATAGTATCCCCCCATCAGATAGTGTCCCCCATCAGATAGTGCCCTCCCATCAGATAGTGCCCCCCATCAGATAGTGTCCCCCGTCAGATAGTGCTCCCCCGTCATATAGTGCGATAGTGCCCCCCATCAGATAGTGCCCCCCGTCAGATAGTGTCCCCCCGTCAGATAGTGTCCCCCCATCAGATAGTGCTCCCCGTCAGATAGTGCTCCTCCATCAGATAGTGTCCCCCCGTCAGACAGTTTCTTCCATCAGATAGTGCTCCTCCATCAGATAGTGTCCCCCCGTCAGATAGTGTCTTCCATCAGATAGTGTTCCTCCATCAGATAGTGTCCCCCCATCAGATAGTGTCCCCCGTCAGATAGTGCTCCCCGTCAGATAGTGCTCCTCCATCAGATAGTGTCCCCCGTCAGACAGTGTCTTCCATCAGATAGTCTTCCTACATCAGATAGTGTCCCCCCGTCAGATAGTGTCTTCCATCAGATAGTGCTCCCCCGTCAGATAGTGTCCCCCCGTCAGATAGTGTCACCCCGTCAGATAGTGCTCCTCCATCAGATAGTGTCCCCCCGTCAGACAGTGTCTTAAATCAGATAGTGTTCCTCCATCAGATAGTGTCCCCCCGTCAGATAGTGTCTTCCATCAGATAGTGTTCCTCCATCAGATAGTGTCCCCCCGTCAGATAGTGTCTTCCATCAGATAGTGCTCCTCCATCAGATAGTGTCCCCCCGTCAGATAGTGCCCCCCTTTAGATAGTGCTCCCCCATCAGATAGTGCGATAGTATCCCCCATCAGATAGTGTCCCCCCGTCAGATAGTGTCTTCCATCAGATAGTGTTCCTCCATCAGATAGTGTCCCCCCGTCAGATAGTGTCTTCCATCAGATAGTGCTCCTCCATCAGATAGTGTCCCCCGTCAGATAGTGCTCCCCCGTCAGATAGTGTCACCCCGTCAGATAGTGCTCCCCCGTCAGATAGTGCTCCTCCATCAGATAGTGTCCCCCCGTCAGACAGTGTCTTCCATCAGATAGTGTTCCTCCATCAGATAGTGTCCCCCCATCAGATAGTGTCTTAAATCAGATAGTGTTCCTCCATCAGATAGTGTCCCCCCGTCAGATAGTGTCTTCCATCAGATAGTGTTCCTCCATCAGATAGTGTCCCCCCGTCAGATCGTGTCTTCCATCAGATAGTGTTCCTCCATCAGATAGTGTCCCCCCGTCAGATAGTGTCTTCCATCAGATAGTGTTCCTCCATCAGATAGTGTCCCCCCGTCAGATAGTGTCTTCCATCAGATAGTGCTCCTCCATCAGATAGTGTCCCCCCGTCAGATAGTGCCCCCCTTTAGATAGTGCTCCCCCATCAGATAGTGCGATAGTATCCCCCATCAGATAGTGTCCCCCCGTCAGATAGTGTCTTCCATCAGATAGTGTTCCTCCATCAGATAGTGTCCCCCCATCAGATAGTGTCCCCCGTCAGATAGTGTCTTCCATCAGATAGTGTTCCTCCATCAGATAGTGTCCCCCCGTCAGATAGTGTCTTCCATCAGATAGTGTTCCTCCATCAGATAGTGTCCCCCCATCAGATAGTGTCCCCCGTCAGATAGTGCTCCCCGTCAGATAGTGCTCCTCCATCAGATAGTGTCCCCCGTCAGACAGTGTCTTCCATCAGATAGTCTTCCTACATCAGATAGTGTCCCCCCGTCAGATAGTGTCTTCCATCAGATAGTGCTCCCCCGTCAGATAGTGTCCCCCCGTCAGATAGTGTCACCCCGTCAGATAGTGCTCCTCCATCAGATAGTGTCCCCCCGTCAGACAGTGTCTTAAATCAGATAGTGTTCCTCCATCAGATAGTGTCCCCCCGTCAGATAGTGTCTTCCATCAGATAGTGTTCCTCCATCAGATAGTGTCCCCCCGTCAGATAGTGTCTTCCATCAGATAGTGCTCCTCCATCAGATAGTGTCCCCCCGTCAGATAGTGCCCCCCTTTAGATAGTGCTCCCCCATCAGATAGTGCGATAGTATCCCCCATCAGATAGTGTCCCCCCGTCAGATAGTGTCTTCCATCAGATAGTGTTCCTCCATCAGATAGTGTCCCCCCGTCAGATAGTGTCTTCCATCAGATAGTGTTCCTCCATCAGATAGTGTCCCCCTGTCAGATAGTGTCTTCCATCAGATAGTGCTCCTCCATCAGATAGTGTCCCCCTATCAGATAGTGTCCCCCGTCAGATAGTGCTCCCCTGTCAGATAGTCTTCCTACATCAGATAGTGTCCCCCCGTCAGATAGTATCTTCCATCAGATAGTCTTCCTCCATCAGATAGTGTCCCCCGTCAGATAGTGTCTTCCATCAGATAGTGCTCCTCCATCAGATAGTGTCCCCCGTCAGATAGTGCCCCCCGTCAGATAGTGCCCCCCGTCAGATAGTGCTCCCCCATCAGATAGTGTCCCCCTATCAGATAGTGTCCCCCGTCAGATAGTGCTCCCCTGTCAGATAGTCTTCCTACATCAGATAGTGTCCCCCCGTCAGATAGTATCTTCCATCAGATAGTCTTCCTCCATCAGATAGTGTCCCCCGTCAGATAGTGTCTTCCATCAGATAGTGCTCCTCCATCAGATAGTGTCCCCCGTCAGATAGTGCCCCCCGTCAGATAGTGCCCCCCGTCAGATAGTGCTCCCCCATCAGATAGTTTCCCCCATCAGATAGTGTCCCCCGTCAGATAGTGCTCCCCGTCAGATAGTGCGATAGTGCCTCCCATTAGATAGTATCCCCCATCAGATAGTGTCCCCCATCAGATAGTGCCCTCCCATCAGATAGTGCCCCCCATCAGATAGTGTCCCCCGTCAGATAGTGCTCCCCCGTCATATAGTGCGATAGTGCCCCCCATCAGATAGTGCCCCCCGTCAGATAGTGTCCCCCCGTCAGATAGTGTCCCCCCATCAGATAGTGCTCCCCGTCAGATAGTGCTCCTCCATCAGATAGTGTCCCCCGTCAGACAGTTTCTTCCATCAGATAGTGCTCCTCCATCAGACAGTGTCCCCCCGTCAGATAGTGCTCCCACGTCAGATAGTGTCCCCCCGTCAGATAGTGTCCCCTCGTCAGATAGTGTGCCCCCGTCAGATAGTGCTCCCCGTCAGATAATGCTCCTCCATCAGATAGTGTCCCCCCATCAGACAGTGCTCCCCCGTCAGATAGTGCCCCCCCGGCAGATAGTGCTCCCCCATCAGATAGTGCCCCCCCATCAGATAGTGCCCCCCATCAGATAGTGGCCCCATCAGATAGTGGCCCCCCATCAGATAGTGGCCCCCCAGTCAGATAGTGCCAACCCCCGTCAGATAGTGCCCCCCCGTCAGATAGTGCCCCCATCAGATAGTGCCTCCCCCGTCAGATAGTGCCGCCCCGTCAGATAGTGCCCCCCATCAGATAGTGCCCCCCTCATCAGATAGATGGGGGGACACTGTTTGATGGAGGAGCACTATCTGATGGAAGACACTGTCTGACGGGGGACACTATCTGATGGAGGAGCACTATCTGACGGGGAGCACTATCTGACGGGGGGCACTATCTGATGGGGGGACACTATCTGATGGAGGAGCACTATCTGACGGGGGAGCACTATCTGATGGGGGGCACTATCGCACTATCTGACGGGGGAGCACTATCTGACGGGGGACACTATCTGATTGGGGGGCACTATCTGATGGGAGGGCACTATCTCATGGGGGGACACTGTCTGATGGGGGGACACTATCTGATGGGAGGGCACTATCTGATGGGGGGACACTATCTGATGGGAGGGCACTATCCAATGGGGGAGCACTATCTGACGGGGGCACTATGTCCCCCCGTCAGATAGTGCTCCCCGTCAGATAGTGCTCCTCCATCAGATAGTGTCCCCCCGTCAGACAGTGTCTTCCATCAGATAGTGCTCCTCCATCAGACAGTTTCCCCCCCCCGTCAGATAGTGCTCCCACGTCAGATAGTGTCCCCCCGTCAGATAGTGTCCCCTCGTCAGATAGTGTCCCCCCGTGAGATAGTGCTCCCCGTCAGATAGTGCTCCTCCATCAGATAGTGTCCCCCGTCAGACAGTGTCTTCCATCAGATAGTGTTCCTCCATCAGATAGTGTCCCCCCGTCAGATAGTGTCTTCCATCAGATACTGTTCCTCCATCAGATAGTGTCCCCCCGTCAGATAGAGTCTTCCATCAGATAGTGTTCCTCCATCAGATAGTGTCCCCCCGTCAGATAGTGTCTTCCATCAGATAGTGCTCATCCATCAGATAGTGTCCCCCCGTCAGATAGTGCCCCCCTTTAGATAGTGCTCCCCCATCAGATAGTGCGATAGTGTCCCCCCATCAGATACTGTCCCCCCATCAGATAGTGTCCCCCGTCAGATAGTGTCTTCCATCAGATAGTGTTCCTCCATCAGATAGTGTCCCCCCGTCAGATAGTGTCTTCCATCAGATAGTGTTCCTCCATCAGATAGTGTCCCCCCATCAGATAGTGTCCCCCGTCAGATAGTGCTCCCCGTCAGATAGTGCTCCTCCATCAGATAGTGTCCCCCGTCAGACAGTGTCTTCCATCAGATAGTCTTCCTACATCAGATAGTGTCCCCCCGTCAGATAGTGTCTTCCATCAGATAGTGCTCCCCCGTCAGATAGTGTCCCCCCGTCAGATAGTATCACCCCGTCAGATAGTGCTCCCCCGTCAGATAGTGCTCCTCCATCAGATAGTGTCCCCCCGTCAGACAGTGTCTTCCATCAGATAGTGTTCCTCCATCAGATAGTGTCCCCCCATCAGATAGTGTCTTAAATCAGATAGTGTTCCTCCATCAGATAGTGTCCCCCGTCAGATAGTGTCTTCCATCAGATAGTGTTCCTCCATCAGATAGTGTCCCCCCGTCAGATAGTGTCTTCCATCAGATAGTGCTCCTCCATCAGATAGTGTCCCCCCGTCAGATAGTGCCCCCCTTTAGATAGTGCTCCCCCATCAGATAGTGCGATAGTATCCCCCATCAGATAGTGTCCCCCCGTCAGATAGTGTCTTCCATCAGATAGTGTTCCTCCATCAGATAGTGTCCCCCCGTCAGATAGTGTCTTCCATCAGATAGTGTTCCTCCATCAGATAGTGTCCCCCCGTCAGATAGTGTCTTCCATCAGATAGTGCTCCTCCATCAGATAGTGTCCCCCCGTCAGATAGTGCTCCCCCGTCAGATAGTGTCACCCCGTCAGATAGTGCTCCCCCGTCAGATAGTGCTCCTCCATCAGATAGTGTCCCCCCGTCAGACAGTGTCTTCCATCAGATAGTGTTCCTCCATCAGATAGTGTCCCCCCATCAGATAGTGTCTTAAATCAGATAGTGTTCCTCCATCAGATAGTGTCCCCCCGTCAGATAGTGTCTTCCATCAGATAGTGTTCCTCCATCAGATAGTGTCCCCCCGTCAGATAGTGTCTTCCATCAGATAGTGTTCCTCCATCAGATAGTGTCCCCCCGTCAGATAGTGTCTTCCATCAGATAGTGTTCCACCATCAGATAGTGTCCCCCCGTCAGATAGTGTCTTCCATCAGATAGTGCTCCTCCATCAGATAGTGTCCCCCCGTCAGATAGTGCCCCCCTTTAGATAGTGCTCCCCCATCAGATAGTGCGATAGTATCCCCCATCAGATAGTGTCCCCCCGTCAGATAGTGTCTTCCATCAGATAGTGTTCCTCCATCAGATAGTGTCCCCCCATCAGATAGTGTCCCCCGTCAGATAGTGTCTTCCATCAGATAGTGTTCCTCCATCAGATAGTGTCCCCCCGTCAGATAGTGTCTTCCATCAGATAGTGTTCCTCCATCAGATAGTGTCCCCCCATCAGATAGTGTCCCCCGTCAGATAGTGCTCCCCGTCAGATAGTGCTCCTCCATCAGATAGTGTCCCCCGTCAGACAGTGTCTTCCATCAGATAGTCTTCCTACATCAGATAGTGTCCCCCCGTCAGATAGTGTCTTCCATCAGATAGTGCTCCCCCGTCAGATAGTGTCCCCCCGTCAGATAGTGTCACCCCGTCAGATAGTGCTCCTCCATCAGATAGTGTCCCCCCGTCAGACAGTGTCTTAAATCAGATAGTGTTCCTCCATCAGATAGTGTCCCCCCGTCAGATAGTGTCTTCCATCAGATAGTGTTCCTCCATCAGATAGTGTCCCCCCATCAGATAGTGTCTTCCATCAGATAGTGCTCCTCCATCAGATAGTGTCCCCCCGTCAGATAGTGCCCCCCTTTAGATAGTGCTCCCCCATCAGATAGTGCGATAGTATCCCCCATCAGATAGTGTCCCCCCGTCAGATAGTGTCTTCCATCAGATAGTGTTCCTCCATCAGATAGTGTCCCCCCGTCAGATAGTGTCTTCCATCAGATAGTGTTCCTCCATCAGATAGTGTCCCCCTGTCAGATAGTGTCTTCCATCAGATAGTGCTCCTCCATCAGATAGTGTCCCCCTATCAGATAGTGTCCCCCGTCAGATAGTGCTCCCCTGTCAGATAGTCTTCCTACATCAGATAGTGTCCCCCCGTCAGATAGTATCTTCCATCAGATAGTCTTCCTCCATCAGATAGTGTCCCCCGTCAGATAGTGTCTTCCATCAGATAGTGCTCCTCCATCAGATAGTGTCCCCCGTCAGATAGTGCCCCCCCGTCAGATAGTGCCCCCCGTCAGATAGTGCTCCCCCATCAGATAGTTTCCCCCATCAGATAGTGTCCCCCGTCAGATAGTGCTCCCCGTCAGATAGTGCGATAGTGCCTCCCATTAGATAGTATCCCCCCATCAGATAGTGTCCCCCATCAGATAGTGCCCTCCCATCAGATAGTGCCCCCCATCAGATAGTGTCCCCCGTCAGATAGTGCTCCCCCGTCATATAGTGCGATAGTGCCCCCCATCAGATAGTGCCCCCCGTCAGATAGTGTCCCCCCGTCAGATAGTGTCCCCCCATCAGATAGTGCTCCCCGTCAGATAGTGCTCCTCCATCAGATAGTGTCCCCCCGTCAGACAGTTTCTTCCATCAGATAGTGCTCCTCCATCAGATAGTGTCCCCCCGTCAGATAGTGTCTTCCATCAGATAGTGTTCCTCCATCAGATAGTGTCCCCCCATCAGATAGTGTACCCCGTCAGATAGTGCTCCCCGTCAGATAGTGCTCCTCCATCAGATAGTGTCCCCCGTCAGACAGTGTCTTCCATCAGATAGTCTTCCTACATCAGATAGTGTCCCCCCGTCAGATAGTGTCTTCCATCAGATAGTGCTCCCCCGTCAGATAGTGTCCCCCCGTCAGATAGTGTCACCCCGTCAGATAGTGCTCCTCCATCAGATAGTGTCCCCCCGTCAGACAGTGTCTTAAATCAGATAGTGTTCCTCCATCAGATAGTGTCCCCCCGTCAGATAGTGTCTTCCATCAGATAGTGTTCCTCCATCAGATAGTGTCCCCCCGTCAGATAGTGTCTTCCATCAGATAGTGCTCCTCCATCAGATAGTGTCCCCCCGTCAGATAGTGCCCCCCTTTAGATAGTGCTCCCCCATCAGATAGTGCGATAGTATCCCCCATCAGATAGTGTCCCCCCGTCAGATAGTGTCTTCCATCAGATAGTGTTCCTCCATCAGATAGTGTCCCCCCGTCAGATAGTGTCTTCCATCAGATAGTGTTCCTCCATCAGATAGTGTCCCCCTGTCAGATAGTGTCTTCCATCAGATAGTGCTCCTCCATCAGATAGTGTCCCCCTATCAGATAGTGTCCCCCGTCAGATAGTGCTCCCCTGTCAGATAGTCTTCCTACATCAGATAGTGTCCCCCCGTCAGATAGTGTCTTCCATCAGATAGTCTTCCTCCATCAGATAGTGTCCCCCGTCAGATAGTGTCTTCCATCAGATAGTGCTCCTCCATCAGATAGTGTCCCCCGTCAGATAGTGCCCCCCCGTCAGATAGTGCCCCCCGTCAGATAGTGCTCCCCCATCAGATAGTTTCCCCCATCAGATAGTGTCCCCCGTCAGATAGTGCTCCCCGTCAGATAGTGCGATAGTGCCTCCCATTAGATAGTATCCCCCCATCAGATAGTGTCCCCCATCAGATAGTGCCCTCCCATCAGATAGTGCCCCCCATCAGATAGTGTCCCCCGTCAGATAGTGCTCCCCCGTCATATAGTGCGATAGTGCCCCCCATCAGATAGTGCCCCCCGTCAGATAGTGTCCCCCTGTCAGATAGTGTCCCCCCATCAGATAGTGCTCCCCATCAGATAGTGCTCCTCCATCAGATAGTGTCCCCCCGTCAGACAGTTTCTTCCATCAGATAGTGCTCCTCCATCAGATAGTGTCCCCCCGTCAGATACTGTCTTCCATCAGATAGTGTTCCTCCATCAGATAGTGTCCCCCCATCAGATAGTGTCCCCCGTCAGATAGTGCTCCCCGTCAGATAGTGCTCCTCCATCAGATAGTGTCCCCCGTCAGACAGTGTCTTCCATCAGATAGTCTTCCTACATCAGATAGTGTCCCCCCGTCAGATAGTGTCTTCCATCAGATAGTGCTCCCCCGTCAGATAGTGTCCCCCCGTCAGATAGTGTCACCCCGTCAGATAGTGCTCCTCCATCAGATAGTGTCCCCCCGTCAGACAGTGTCTTAAATCAGATAGTGTTCCTCCATCAGATAGTGTCCCCCCGTCAGATAGTGTCTTCCATCAGATAGTGTTCCTCCATCAGATAGTGTCCCCCCATCAGATAGTGTCTTCCATCAGATAGTGCTCCTCCATCAGATAGTGTCCCCCCGTCAGATAGTGCCCCCCTTTAGATAGTGCTCCCCCATCAGATAGTGCGATAGTATCCCCCATCAGATAGTGTCCCCCCGTCAGATAGTGTCTTCCATCAGATAGTGTTCCTCCATCAGATAGTGTCCCCCTGTCAGATAGTGTCTTCCATCAGATAGTGCTCCTCCATCAGATAGTGTCCCCCTATCAGATAGTGTCCCCCGTCAGATAGTGCTCCCCTGTCAGATAGTCTTCCTACATCAGATAGTGTCCCCCCGTCAGATAGTATCTTCCATCAGATAGTCTTCCTCCATCAGATAGTGTCCCCCGTCAGATAGTGTCTTCCATCAGATAGTGCTCCTCCATCAGATACTGTCCCCCGTCAGATAGTGCCCCCCGTCAGATAGTGCCCCCCGTCAGATAGTGCTCCCCCATCAGATAGTTTCCCCCATCAGATAGTGTCCCCCGTCAGATAGTGCTCCCCGTCAGATAGTGCGATAGTGCCTCCCATTAGATAGTATCCCCCATCAGATAGTGTCCCCCATCAGATAGTGCCCTCCCATCAGATAGTGCCCCCCATCAGATAGTGTCCCCCGTCAGATAGTGCTCCCCCGTCATATAGTGCGATAGTGCCCCCCATCAGATAGTGCCCCCCGTCAGATAGTGTCCCCCCGTCAGATAGTGTCCCCCCATCAGATAGTGCTCCCCGTCAGATAGTGCTCCTCCATCAGATAGTGTCCCCCGTCAGACAGTTTCTTCCATCAGATAGTGCTCCTCCATCAGACAGTGTCCCCCCGTCAGATAGTGCTCCCACGTCAGATAGTGTCCCCCCGTCAGATAGTGTCCCCTCGTCAGATAGTGTGCCCCCGTCAGATAGTGCTCCCCGTCAGATAATGCTCCTCCATCAGATAGTGTCCCCCCATCAGACAGTGCTCCCCCGTCAGATAGTGCCCCCCCGGCAGATAGTGCTCCCCCATCAGATAGTGCCCCCCCATCAGATAGTGCCCCCCATCAGATAGTGGCCCCATCAGATAGTGGCCCCCCATCAGATAGTGGCCCCCCAGTCAGATAGTGCCAACCCCCGTCAGATAGTGCCCCCCCGTCAGATAGTGCCCCCATCAGATAGTGCCTCCCCCGTCAGATAGTGCCGCCCCGTCAGATAGTGCCCCCCATCAGATAGTGCCCCCCTCATCAGATAGATGGGGGGACACTGTTTGATGGAGGAGCACTATCTGATGGAAGACACTGTCTGACGGGGGACACTATCTGATGGAGGAGCACTATCTGACGGGGAGCACTATCTGACGGGGGGCACTATCTGATGGGGGGACACTATCTGATGGAGGAGCACTATCTGACGGGGGAGCACTATCTGATGGGGGGCACTATCGCACTATCTGACGGGGGAGCACTATCTGACGGGGGACACTATCTGATTGGGGGGCACTATCTGATGGGAGGGCACTATCTCATGGGGGGACACTATCTGATGGGGGGACACTATCTGATGGGAGGGCACTATCTGATGGGGGGACACTATCTGATGGGAGGGCACTATCCAATGGGGGAGCACTATCTGATGGGGGCACTATGTCCCCCCCGTCAGATAGTGCTCCCCGTCAGATAGTGCTCCTCCATCAGATAGTGTCCCCCCGTCAGACAGTGTCTTCCATCAGATAGTGCTCCTCCATCAGACAGTTTCCCCCCCCCGTGAGATAGTGCTCCCACGTCAGATAGTGTCCCCCCGTCAGATAGTGTCCCCTCGTCAGATAGTGTCCCCCCGTGAGATAGTGCTCCCCGTCAGATAGTGCTCCTCCATCAGATAGTGTCCCCCGTCAGACAGTGTCTTCCATCAGATAGTGTTCTTCCATCAGATAGTGTCCCCCCGTCAGATAGTGTCTTCCATCAGATACTGTTCCTCCATCAGATAGTGTCCCCCCGTCAGATAGTGTCTTCCATCAGATAGTGTTCCTCCATCAGATAGTGTCCCCCCATCAGATAGTGTCCCCCGTCAGATAGTGCTCCCCGTCAGATAGTGCTCCTCCATCAGATAGTGTCCCCCGTCAGACAGTGTCTTCCATCAGATAGTCTTCCTACATCAGATAGTGTCCCCCCGTCAGATAGTGTCTTCCATCAGATAGTGCTCCCCCGTCAGATAGTGTCCCCCCGTCAGATAGTGTCACCCCGTCAGATAGTGCTCCTCCATCAGATAGTGTCCCCCCGTCAGACAGTGTCTTAAATCAGATAGTGTTCCTCCATCAGATAGTGTCCCCCCGTCAGATAGTGTCTTCCATCAGATAGTGTTCCTCCATCAGATAGTGTCCCCCCGTCAGATAGTGTCTTCCATCAGATAGTGCTCCTCCATCAGATAGTGTCCCCCCGTCAGATAGTGCCCCCCTTTAGATAGTGCTCCCCCATCAGATAGTGCGATAGTATCCCCCATCAGATAGTGTCCCCCCGTCAGATAGTGTCTTCCATCAGATAGTGTTCCTCCATCAGATAGTGTCCCCCCGTCAGATAGTGTCTTCCATCAGATAGTGTTCCTCCATCAGATAGTGTCCCCCTGTCAGATAGTGTCTTCCATCAGATAGTGCTCCTCCATCAGATAGTGTCCCCCTATCAGATAGTGTCCCCCGTCAGATAGTGCTCCCCTGTCAGATAGTCTTCCTACATCAGATAGTGTCCCCCCGTCAGATAGTGTCTTCCATCAGATAGTCTTCCTCCATCAGATAGTGTCCCCCGTCAGATAGTGTCTTCCATCAGATAGTGCTCCTCCATCAGATAGTGTCCCCCGTCAGATAGTGCCCCCCCGTCAGATAGTGCCCCCCGTCAGATAGTGCTCCCCCATCAGATAGTTTCCCCCATCAGATAGTGTCCCCCGTCAGATAGTGCTCCCCGTCAGATAGTGCGATAGTGCCTCCCATTAGATAGTATCCCCCCATCAGATAGTGTCCCCCATCAGATAGTGCCCTCCCATCAGATAGTGCCCCCCATCAGATAGTGTCCCCCGTCAGATAGTGCTCCCCCGTCATATAGTGCGATAGTGCCCCCCATCAGATAGTGCCCCCCGTCAGATAGTGTCCCCCTGTCAGATAGTGTCCCCCCATCAGATAGTGCTCCCCGTCAGATAGTGCTCCTCCATCAGATAGTGTCCCCCCGTCAGACAGTTTCTTCCATCAGATAGTGCTCCTCCATCAGATAGTGTCCCCCCGTCAGATACTGTCTTCCATCAGATAGTGTTCCTCCATCAGATAGTGTCCCCCCATCAGATAGTGTCCCCCGTCAGATAGTGCTCCCCGTCAGATAGTGCTCCTCCATCAGATAGTGTCCCCCGTCAGACAGTGTCTTCCATCAGATAGTCTTCCTACATCAGATAGTGTCCCCCCGTCAGATAGTGTCTTCCATCAGATAGTGCTCCCCCGTCAGATAGTGTCCCCCCGTCAGATAGTGTCACCCCGTCAGATAGTGCTCCTCCATCAGATAGTGTCCCCCCGTCAGACAGTGTCTTAAATCAGATAGTGTTCCTCCATCAGATAGTGTCCCCCCGTCAGATAGTGTCTTCCATCAGATAGTGTTCCTCCATCAGATAGTGTCCCCCCATCAGATAGTGTCTTCCATCAGATAGTGCTCCTCCATCAGATAGTGTCCCCCCGTCAGATAGTGCCCCCCTTTAGATAGTGCTCCCCCATCAGATAGTGCGATAGTATCCCCCATCAGATAGTGTCCCCCCGTCAGATAGTGTCTTCCATCAGATAGTGTTCCTCCATCAGATAGTGTCCCCCTGTCAGATAGTGTCTTCCATCAGATAGTGCTCCTCCATCAGATAGTGTCCCCCTATCAGATAGTGTCCCCCGTCAGATAGTGCTCCCCTGTCAGATAGTCTTCCTACATCAGATAGTGTCCCCCCGTCAGATAGTATCTTCCATCAGATAGTCTTCCTCCATCAGATAGTGTCCCCCGTCAGATAGTGTCTTCCATCAGATAGTGCTCCTCCATCAGATACTGTCCCCCGTCAGATAGTGCCCCCCGTCAGATAGTGCCCCCCGTCAGATAGTGCTCCCCCATCAGATAGTTTCCCCCATCAGATAGTGTCCCCCGTCAGATAGTGCTCCCCGTCAGATAGTGCGATAGTGCCTCCCATTAGATAGTATCCCCCATCAGATAGTGTCCCCCATCAGATAGTGCCCTCCCATCAGATAGTGCCCCCCATCAGATAGTGTCCCCCGTCAGATAGTGCTCCCCCGTCATATAGTGCGATAGTGCCCCCCATCAGATAGTGCCCCCCGTCAGATAGTGTCCCCCCGTCAGATAGTGTCCCCCCATCAGATAGTGCTCCCCGTCAGATAGTGCTCCTCCATCAGATAGTGTCCCCCGTCAGACAGTTTCTTCCATCAGATAGTGCTCCTCCATCAGACAGTGTCCCCCCGTCAGATAGTGCTCCCACGTCAGATAGTGTCCCCCCGTCAGATAGTGTCCCCTCGTCAGATAGTGTGCCCCCGTCAGATAGTGCTCCCCGTCAGATAATGCTCCTCCATCAGATAGTGTCCCCCCATCAGACAGTGCTCCCCCGTCAGATAGTGCCCCCCCGGCAGATAGTGCTCCCCCATCAGATAGTGCCCCCCCATCAGATAGTGCCCCCCATCAGATAGTGGCCCCATCAGATAGTGGCCCCCCATCAGATAGTGGCCCCCCAGTCAGATAGTGCCAACCCCCGTCAGATAGTGCCCCCCCGTCAGATAGTGCCCCCATCAGATAGTGCCTCCCCCGTCAGATAGTGCCGCCCCGTCAGATAGTGCCCCCCATCAGATAGTGCCCCCCTCATCAGATAGATGGGGGGACACTGTTTGATGGAGGAGCACTATCTGATGGAAGACACTGTCTGACGGGGGACACTATCTGATGGAGGAGCACTATCTGACGGGGAGCACTATCTGACGGGGGGCACTATCTGATGGGGGGACACTATCTGATGGAGGAGCACTATCTGACGGGGGAGCACTATCTGATGGGGGGCACTATCGCACTATCTGACGGGGGAGCACTATCTGACGGGGGACACTATCTGATTGGGGGGCACTATCTGATGGGAGGGCACTATCTCATGGGGGGACACTATCTGATGGGGGGACACTATCTGATGGGAGGGCACTATCTGATGGGGGGACACTATCTGATGGGAGGGCACTATCCAATGGGGGAGCACTATCTGATGGGGGCACTATGTCCCCCCCGTCAGATAGTGCTCCCCGTCAGATAGTGCTCCTCCATCAGATAGTGTCCCCCCGTCAGACAGTGTCTTCCATCAGATAGTGCTCCTCCATCAGACAGTTTCCCCCCCCCGTGAGATAGTGCTCCCACGTCAGATAGTGTCCCCCCGTCAGATAGTGTCCCCTCGTCAGATAGTGTCCCCCCGTGAGATAGTGCTCCCCGTCAGATAGTGCTCCTCCATCAGATAGTGTCCCCCGTCAGACAGTGTCTTCCATCAGATAGTGTTCTTCCATCAGATAGTGTCCCCCCGTCAGATAGTGTCTTCCATCAGATACTGTTCCTCCATCAGATAGTGTCCCCCCGTCAGATAGTGTCTTCCATCAGATAGTGTTCCTCCATCAGATAGTGTCCCCCCATCAGATAGTGTCCCCCGTCAGATAGTGCTCCCCGTCAGATAGTGCTCCTCCATCAGATAGTGTCCCCCGTCAGACAGTGTCTTCCATCAGATAGTCTTCCTACATCAGATAGTGTCCCCCCGTCAGATAGTGTCTTCCATCAGATAGTGCTCCCCCGTCAGATAGTGTCCCCCCGTCAGATAGTGTCACCCCGTCAGATAGTGCTCCTCCATCAGATAGTGTCCCCCCGTCAGACAGTGTCTTAAATCAGATAGTGTTCCTCCATCAGATAGTGTCCCCCCGTCAGATAGTGTCTTCCATCAGATAGTGTTCCTCCATCAGATAGTGTCCCCCCGTCAGATAGTGTCTTCCATCAGATAGTGCTCCTCCATCAGATAGTGTCCCCCCGTCAGATAGTGCCCCCCTTTAGATAGTGCTCCCCCATCAGATAGTGCGATAGTATCCCCCATCAGATAGTGTCCCCCCGTCAGATAGTGTCTTCCATCAGATAGTGTTCCTCCATCAGATAGTGTCCCCCCGTCAGATAGTGTCTTCCATCAGATAGTGTTCCTCCATCAGATAGTGTCCCCCTGTCAGATAGTGTCTTCCATCAGATAGTGCTCCTCCATCAGATAGTGTCCCCCTATCAGATAGTGTCCCCCGTCAGATAGTGCTCCCCTGTCAGATAGTCTTCCTACATCAGATAGTGTCCCCCCGTCAGATAGTGTCTTCCATCAGATAGTCTTCCTCCATCAGATAGTGTCCCCCGTCAGATAGTGTCTTCCATCAGATAGTGCTCCTCCATCAGATAGTGTCCCCCGTCAGATAGTGCCCCCCCGTCAGATAGTGCCCCCCGTCAGATAGTGCTCCCCCATCAGATAGTTTCCCCCATCAGATAGTGTCCCCCGTCAGATAGTGCTCCCCGTCAGATAGTGCGATAGTGCCTCCCATTAGATAGTATCCCCCCATCAGATAGTGTCCCCCATCAGATAGTGCCCTCCCATCAGATAGTGCCCCCCATCAGATAGTGTCCCCCGTCAGATAGTGCTCCCCCGTCATATAGTGCGATAGTGCCCCCCATCAGATAGTGCCCCCCGTCAGATAGTGTCCCCCTGTCAGATAGTGTCCCCCCATCAGATAGTGCTCCCCGTCAGATAGTGCTCCTCCATCAGATAGTGTCCCCCCGTCAGACAGTTTCTTCCATCAGATAGTGCTCCTCCATCAGATAGTGTCCCCCCGTCAGATACTGTCTTCCATCAGATAGTGTTCCTCCATCAGATAGTGTCCCCCCATCAGATAGTGTCCCCCGTCAGATAGTGCTCCCCGTCAGATAGTGCTCCTCCATCAGATAGTGTCCCCCGTCAGACAGTGTCTTCCATCAGATAGTCTTCCTACATCAGATAGTGTCCCCCCGTCAGATAGTGTCTTCCATCAGATAGTGCTCCCCCATCAGATAGTGTCCCCCCGTCAGATAGTGTCACCCCGTCAGATAGTGCTCCTCCATCAGATAGTGTCCCCCCGTCAGACAGTGTCTTAAATCAGATAGTGTTCCTCCATCAGATAGTGTCCCCCCGTCAGATAGTGTCTTCCATCAGATAGTGTTCCTCCATCAGATAGTGTCCCCCCATCAGATAGTGTCTTCCATCAGATAGTGCTCCTCCATCAGATAGTGTCCCCCCGTCAGATAGTGCCCCCCTTTAGATAGTGCTCCCCCATCAGATAGTGCGATAGTATCCCCCATCAGATAGTGTCCCCCCGTCAGATAGTGTCTTCCATCAGATAGTGTTCCTCCATCAGATAGTGTCCCCCCGTCAGATAGTGTCTTCCATCAGATAGTGTTCCTCCATCAGATAGTGTCCCCCTGTCAGATAGTGTCTTCCATCAGATAGTGCTCCTCCATCAGATAGTGTCCCCCTATCAGATAGTGTCCCCCGTCAGATAGTGCTCCCCTGTCAGATAGTCTTCCTACATCAGATAGTGTCCCCCCGTCAGATAGTATCTTCCATCAGATAGTCTTCCTCCATCAGATAGTGTCCCCCGTCAGATAGTGTCTTCCATCAGATAGTGCTCCTCCATCAGATAGTGTCCCCCGTCAGATAGTGCCCCCCGTCAGATAGTGCCCCCCGTCAGATAGTGCTCCCCCATCAGATAGTTTCCCCCATCAGATAGTGTCCCCCGTCAGATAGTGCTCCCCGTCAGATAGTGCGATAGTGCCTCCCATTAGATAGTATCCCCCATCAGATAGTGTCCCCCATCAGATAGTGCCCTCCCATCAGATAGTGCCCCCCATCAGATAGTGTCCCCCGTCAGATAGTGCTCCCCCGTCATATAGTGCGATAGTGCCCCCCATCAGATAGTGCCCCCCGTCAGATAGTGTCCCCCCGTCAGATAGTGTCCCCCCATCAGATAGTGCTCCCCGTCAGATAGTGCTCCTCCATCAGATAGTGTCCCCCGTCAGACAGTTTCTTCCATCAGATAGTGCTCCTCCATCAGACAGTGTCCCCCCGTCAGATAGTGCTCCCACGTCAGATAGTGTCCCCCCGTCAGATAGTGTCCCCTCGTCAGATAGTGTGCCCCCGTCAGATAGTGCTCCCCGTCAGATAATGCTCCTCCATCAGATAGTGTCCCCCCATCAGACAGTGCTCCCCCGTCAGATAGTGCCCCCCCGGCAGATAGTGCTCCCCCATCAGATAGTGCCCCCCCATCAGATAGTGCCCCCCATCAGATAGTGGCCCCATCAGATAGTGGCCCCCCATCAGATAGTGGCCCCCCAGTCAGATAGTGCCAACCCCCGTCAGATAGTGCCCCCCCGTCAGATAGTGCCCCCATCAGATAGTGCCTCCCCCGTCAGATAGTGCCGCCCCGTCAGATAGTGCCCCCCATCAGATAGTGCCCCCCTCATCAGATAGATGGGGGGACACTGTTTGATGGAGGAGCACTATCTGATGGAAGACACTGTCTGACGGGGGACACTATCTGATGGAGGAGCACTATCTGACGGGGAGCACTATCTGACGGGGGGCACTATCTGATGGGGGGACACTATCTGATGGAGGAGCACTATCTGACGGGGGAGCACTATCTGATGGGGGGCACTATCGCACTATCTGACGGGGGAGCACTATCTGACGGGGGACACTATCTGATTGGGGGGCACTATCTGATGGGAGGGCACTATCTCATGCGGGGACACTATCTGATGGGGGGACACTATCTGATGGGAGGGCACTATCTGATGGGGGGACACTATCTGATGGGAGGGCACTATCCAATGGGGGAGCACTATCTGATGGGGGCACTATGTCCCCCCCGTCAGATAGTGCTCCCCGTCAGATAGTGCTCCTCCATCAGATAGTGTCCCCCCGTCAGACAGTGTCTTCCATCAGATAGTGCTCCTCCATCAGACAGTTCCCCCCCCCCCGTGAGATAGTGCTCCCACGTCAGATAGTGTCCCCCCGTCAGATAGTGTCCCCTCGTCAGATAGTGTCCCCCCGTGAGATAGTGCTCCCCGTCAGATAGTGCTCCTCCATCAGATAGTGTCCCCCGTCAGACAGTGTCTTCCATCAGATAGTGTTCTTCCATCAGATAGTGTCCCCCCGTCAGATAGTGTCTTCCATCAGATACTGTTCCTCCATCAGATAGTGTCCCCCCGTCAGATAGAGTCTTCCATCAGATAGTGTTCCTCCATCAGATAGTGTCCCCCCGTCAGATAGTGTCTTCCATCAGATAGTGCTCATCCATCAGATAGTGTCCCCCCGTCAGATAGTGCCCCCATCAGATAGTGCCTCCCCCGTCAGATAGTGCCGCCCCGTCAGATAGTGCCCCCCATCAGATAGTGCCCCCCTCATCAGATAGATGGGGGGACACTGTTTGATGGAGGAGCACTATCTGATGGAAGACACTGTCTGACGGGGGACACTATCTGATGGAGGAGCACTATCTGACGGGGAGCACTATCTGACGGGGGGCACTATCTGATGGGGGGACACTATCTGATGGAGGAGCACTATCTGACGGGGGAGCACTATCTGATGGGGGGCACTATCGCACTATCTGACGGGGGAGCACTATCTGACGGGGGACACTATCTGATTGGGGGGCACTATCTGATGGGAGGGCACTATCTCATGGGGGGACACTATCTGATGGGGGGACACTATCTGATGGGAGGGCACTATCTGATGGGGGGACACTTTCTGATGGGAGGGCACTATCCAATGGGGGAGCACTATCTGATGGGGGCACTATGTCCCCCCCGTCAGATAGTGCTCCCCGTCAGATAGTGCTCCTCCATCAGATAGTGTCCCCCCGTCAGACAGTGTCTTCCATCAGATAGTGCTCCTCCATCAGACAGTTTCCCCCCCCCGTGAGATAGTGCTCCCACGTCAGATAGTGTCCCCCCGTCAGATAGTGTCCCCTCGTCAGATAGTGTCCCCCCGTGAGATAGTGCTCCCCGTCAGATAGTGCTCCTCCATCAGATAGTGTCCCCCGTCAGACAGTGTCTTCCATCAGATAGTGTTCTTCCATCAGATAGTGTCCCCCCGTCAGATAGTGTCTTCCATCAGATACTGTTCCTCCATCAGATAGTGTCCCCCCGTCAGATAGTGTCTTCCATCAGATAGTGTTCCTCCATCAGATAGTGTCCCCCCATCAGATAGTGTCCCCCGTCAGATAGTGCTCCCCGTCAGATAGTGCTCCTCCATCAGATAGTGTCCCCCGTCAGACAGTGTCTTCCATCAGATAGTCTTCCTACATCAGATAGTGTCCCCCCGTCAGATAGTGTCTTCCATCAGATAGTGCTCCCCCGTCAGATAGTGTCCCCCCGTCAGATAGTGTCACCCCGTCAGATAGTGCTCCTCCATCAGATAGTGTCCCCCCGTCAGACAGTGTCTTAAATCAGATAGTGTTCCTCCATCAGATAGTGTCCCCCCGTCAGATAGTGTCTTCCATCAGATAGTGTTCCTCCATCAGATAGTGTCCCCCCGTCAGATAGTGTCTTCCATCAGATAGTGCTCCTCCATCAGATAGTGTCCCCCCGTCAGATAGTGCCCCCCTTTAGATAGTGCTCCCCCATCAGATAGTGCGATAGTATCCCCCATCAGATAGTGTCCCCCCGTCAGATAGTGTCTTCCATCAGATAGTGTTCCTCCATCAGATAGTGTCCCCCCGTCAGATAGTGTCTTCCATCAGATAGTGTTCCTCCATCAGATAGTGTCCCCCTGTCAGATAGTGTCTTCCATCAGATAGTGCTCCTCCATCAGATAGTGTCCCCCTATCAGATAGTGTCCCCCGTCAGATAGTGCTCCCCTGTCAGATAGTCTTCCTACATCAGATAGTGTCCCCCCGTCAGATAGTGTCTTCCATCAGATAGTCTTCCTCCATCAGATAGTGTCCCCCGTCAGATAGTGTCTTCCATCAGATAGTGCTCCTCCATCAGATAGTGTCCCCCGTCAGATAGTGCCCCCCCGTCAGATAGTGCCCCCCGTCAGATAGTGCTCCCCCATCAGATAGTTTCCCCCATCAGATAGTGTCCCCCGTCAGATAGTGCTCCCCGTCAGATAGTGCGATAGTGCCTCCCATTAGATAGTATCCCCCCATCAGATAGTGTCCCCCATCAGATAGTGCCCTCCCATCAGATAGTGCCCCCCATCAGATAGTGTCCCCCGTCAGATAGTGCTCCCCCGTCATATAGTGCGATAGTGCCCCCCATCAGATAGTGCCCCCCGTCAGATAGTGTCCCCCTGTCAGATAGTGTCCCCCCATCAGATAGTGCTCCCCGTCAGATAGTGCTCCTCCATCAGATAGTGTCCCCCCGTCAGACAGTTTCTTCCATCAGATAGTGCTCCTCCATCAGATAGTGTCCCCCCGTCAGATACTGTCTTCCATCAGATAGTGTTCCTCCATCAGATAGTGTCCCCCCATCAGATAGTGTCCCCCGTCAGATAGTGCTCCCCGTCAGATAGTGCTCCTCCATCAGATAGTGTCCCCCGTCAGACAGTGTCTTCCATCAGATAGTCTTCCTACATCAGATAGTGTCCCCCCGTCAGATAGTGTCTTCCATCAGATAGTGCTCCCCCGTCAGATAGTGTCCCCCCGTCAGATAGTGTCACCCCGTCAGATAGTGCTCCTCCATCAGATAGTGTCCCCCCGTCAGACAGTGTCTTAAATCAGATAGTGTTCCTCCATCAGATAGTGTCCCCCCGTCAGATAGTGTCTTCCATCAGATAGTGTTCCTCCATCAGATAGTGTCCCCCCATCAGATAGTGTCTTCCATCAGATAGTGCTCCTCCATCAGATAGTGTCCCCCCGTCAGATAGTGCCCCCCTTTAGATAGTGCTCCCCCATCAGATAGTGCGATAGTATCCCCCATCAGATAGTGTCCCCCGTCAGATAGTGTCTTCCATCAGATAGTGTTCCTCCATCAGATAGTGTCCCCCCGTCAGATAGTGTCTTCCATCAGATAGTGTTCCTCCATCAGATAGTGTCCCCCTGTCAGATAGTGTCTTCCATCAGATAGTGCTCCTCCATCAGATAGTGTCCCCCTATCAGATAGTGTCCCCCGTCAGATAGTGCTCCCCTGTCAGATAGTCTTCCTACATCAGATAGTGTCCCCCCGTCAGATAGTATCTTCCATCAGATAGTCTTCCTCCATCAGATAGTGTCCCCCGTCAGATAGTGTCTTCCATCAGATAGTGCTCCTCCATCAGATAGTGTCCCCCGTCAGATAGTGCCCCCCGTCAGATAGTGCCCCCCGTCAGATAGTGCTCCCCCATCAGATAGTTTCCCCCATCAGATAGTGTCCCCCGTCAGATAGTGCTCCCCGTCAGATAGTGCGATAGTGCCTCCCATTAGATAGTATCCCCCATCAGATAGTGTCCCCCATCAGATAGTGCCCTCCCATCAGATAGTGCCCCCCATCAGATAGTGTCCCCCGTCAGATAGTGCTCCCCCGTCATATAGTGCGATAGTGCCCCCCATCAGATAGTGCCCCCCGTCAGATAGTGTCCCCCCGTCAGATAGTGTCCCCCCATCAGATAGTGCTCCCCGTCAGATAGTGCTCCTCCATCAGATAGTGTCCCCCGTCAGACAGTTTCTTCCATCAGATAGTGCTCCTCCATCAGACAGTGTCCCCCCGTCAGATAGTGCTCCCACGTCAGATAGTGTCCCCCCGTCAGATAGTGTCCCCTCGTCAGATAGTGTGCCCCCGTCAGATAGTGCTCCCCGTCAGATAATGCTCCTCCATCAGATAGTGTCCCCCCATCAGACAGTGCTCCCCCGTCAGATAGTGCCCCCCCGGCAGATAGTGCTCCCCCATCAGATAGTGCCCCCCCATCAGATAGTGCCCCCCATCAGATAGTGGCCCCATCAGATAGTGGCCCCCCATCAGATAGTGGCCCCCCAGTCAGATAGTGCCAACCCCCGTCAGATAGTGCCCCCCCGTCAGATAGTGCCCCCATCAGATAGTGCCTCCCCCGTCAGATAGTGCCGCCCCGTCAGATAGTGCCCCCCATCAGATAGTGCCCCCTTCATCAGATAGATGGGGGGACACTGTTTGATGGAGGAGCACTATCTGATGGAAGACACTGTCTGACGGGGGACACTATCTGATGGAGGAGCACTATCTGACGGGGAGCACTATCTGACGGGGGGCACTATCTGATGGGGGGACACTATCTGATGGAGGAGCACTATCTGACGGGGGAGCACTATCTGATGGGGGGCACTATCGCACTATCTGACGGGGGAGCACTATCTGACGGGGGACACTATCTGATTGGGGGGCACTATCTGATGGGAGGGCACTATCTCATGGGGGGACACTATCTGATGGGGGGACACTATCTGATGGGAGGGCACTATCTGATGGGGGGACACTATCTGATGGGAGGGCACTATCCAATGGGGGAGCACTATCTGATGGGGGCACTATGTCCCCCCCGTCAGATAGTGCTCCCCGTCAGATAGTGCTCCTCCATCAGATAGTGTCCCCCCGTCAGACAGTGTCTTCCATCAGATAGTGCTCCTCCATCAGACAGTTCCCCCCCCCCCGTGAGATAGTGCTCCCACGTCAGATAGTGTCCCCCCGTCAGATAGTGTCCCCTCGTCAGATAGTGTCCCCCCGTGAGATAGTGCTCCCCGTCAGATAGTGCTCCTCCATCAGATAGTGTCCCCCGTCAGACAGTGTCTTCCATCAGATAGTGTTCTTCCATCAGATAGTGTCCCCCCGTCAGATAGTGTCTTCCATCAGATACTGTTCCTCCATCAGATAGTGTCCCCCCGTCAGATAGAGTCTTCCATCAGATAGTGTTCCTCCATCAGATAGTGTCCCCCCGTCAGATAGTGTCTTCCATCAGATAGTGCTCATCCATCAGATAGTGTCCCCCCGTCAGATAGTGCCCCCCTTTAGATAGTGCTCCCCCATCAGATAGTGCGATAGTGTCCCCCCATCAGATACTGTCCCCCCATCAGATAGTGTCCCCCGTCAGATAGTGTCTTCCATCAGATAGTGTTCCTCCATCAGATAGTGTCCCCCCGTCAGATAGTGTCTTCCATCAGATAGTGTTCCTCCATCAGATAGTGTCCCCCCATCAGATAGTGTCCCCCGTCAGATAGTGCTCCCCGTCAGATAGTGCTCCTCCATCAGATAGTGTCCCCCGTCAGACAGTGTCTTCCATCAGATAGTCTTCCTACATCAGATAGTGTCCCCCCGTCAGATAGTGTCTTCCATCAGATAGTGCTCCCCCGTCAGATAGTGTCCCCCCGTCAGATAGTATCACCCCGTCAGATAGTGCTCCCCCGTCAGATAGTGCTCCTCCATCAGATAGTGTCCCCCCGTCAGACAGTGTCTTCCATCAGATAGTGTTCCTCCATCAGATAGTGTCCCCCCATCAGATAGTGTCTTAAATCAGATAGTGTTCCTCCATCAGATAGTGTCCCCCGTCAGATAGTGTCTTCCATCAGATAGTGCTCCTCCATCAGATAGTGTCCCCCCGTCAGATAGTGCCCCCCTTTAGATAGTGCTCCCCCATCAGATAGTGCGATAGTATCCCCCATCAGATAGTGTCCCCCCGTCAGATAGTGTCTTCCATCAGATAGTGTTCCTCCATCAGATAGTGTCCCCCCGTCAGATAGTGTCTTCCATCAGATAGTGTTCCTCCATCAGATAGTGTCCCCCTGTCAGATAGTGTCTTCCATCAGATAGTGCTCCTCCATCAGATAGTGTCCCCCCATCAGATAGTGTCCCCCGTCAGATAGTGCTCCCCTCTCAGATAGTGCTCCTCCATCAGATAGTGTCCCCCCGTCAGATAGTGTCTTCCATCAGATAGTATTTCTCCATCAGATAGTGTCCCCCGTCAGATAGTGTCTTCCATCAGATAGCGCTCCTCCATCAGATAGTGTCCCCCCGTCAGATAGTGCGATAATGCCTCCTATTAGATAGTATCCCCCATCAGATAGTGTCCCCCATCAGATAGTGCTCCCCCGTCATATAGTGCGATAGTGCCCCCCATCAGATAGTGCCCCCCGTCAGATAGTGTCCCCCCGTCAGATAGTGTCCCCCATCAGATAGTGCTCCCCGTCAGATAGTGCTCCTCCATCAGATAGTGTCCCCCCGTCAGACAGTTTCTTCCATCAGATAGTGCTCCTCCATCAGACAGTGTCCCCCCGTCAGATAGTGCTCCCACGTCAGATAGTGTCCCCCCGTCAGATAGTGTCCCCTCGTCAGATAGTGTGCCCCCGTCAGATAGTGCTCCCCGTCAGATAATGCTCCTCCATCAGATAGTGTCCCCCCGTCAGACAGTGCTCCCCCGTCAGATAGTGCCCCCCCCCCCGGCAGATAGTGCTCCCCCATCAGATAGTGCCCCCCCATCAGATAGTGCCCCCCATCAGATAGTGGCCCCATCAGATAGTGGCCCCCCATCAGATAGTGGCCCCCCAGTCAGATAGTGCCAACCCCCGTCAGATAGTGCCCCCCCGTCAGATAGTGCCCCCATCAGATAGTGCCTCCCCCGTCAGATAGTGCCGCCCCGTCAGATAGTGCCCCCCATCAGATAGTGCCCCCCTCATCAGATAGATGGGGGGACACTGTTTGATGGAGGAGCACTATCTGATGGAAGACACTGTCTGACGGGGGACACTATCTGATGGAGGAGCACTATCTGACGGGGAGCACTATCTGACGGGGGGCACTATCTGATGGGGGGACACTATCTGATGGAGGAGCACTATCTGACGGGGAGCACTATCTGATGGGGGGCACTATCGCACTATCTGACGGGGGAGCACTATCTGACGGGGGACACTATCTGATTGGGGGCACTATCTGATGGGAGGGCACTATCTCATGGGGGGACACTATCTGATGGGGGGACACTATCTGATGGGAGGGCACTATCTGATGGGGGGACACTATCTGATGGGAGGGCACTATCCAATGGGGGAGCACTATCTGACGGGGGCACTATGTCCCCCCCGTCAGATAGTGCTCCCCGTCAGATAGTGCTCCTCCATCAGATAGTGTCCCCCCGTCAGACAGTGTCTTCCATCAGATAGTGCTCCTCCATCAGACAGTTTCCCCCCCCCCCGTGAGATAGTGCTCCCACGTCAGATAGTGTCCCCCCGTCAGATAGTGTCCCCTCGTCAGATAGTGTCCCCCCGTGAGATAGTGCTCCCCGTCAGATAGTGCTCCTCCATCAGATAGTGTCCCCCGTCAGACAGTGTCTTCCATCAGATAGTGTTCCTCCATCAGATAGTGTCCCCCCGTCAGATAGTGTCTTCCATCAGATACTGTTCCTCCATCAGATAGTGTCCCCCCGTCAGATAGAGTCTTCCATCAGATAGTGTTCCTCCATCAGATAGTGTCCCCCGTCAGATAGTGTCTTCCATCAGATAGTGCTCATCCATCAGATAGTGTCCCCCCGTCAGATAGTGCCCCCCTTTAGATAGTGCTCCCCCATCAGATAGTGCGATAGTGTCCCCCCATCAGATACTGTCCCCCCATCAGATAGTGTCCCCCGTCAGATAGTGTCTTCCATCAGATAGTGTTCCTCCATCAGATAGTGTCCCCCCGTCAGATAGTGTCTTCCATCAGATAGTGTTCCTCCATCAGATAGTGTCCCCCCATCAGATAGTGTCCCCGGTCAGATAGTGCTCCCCATCAGATAGTGCTCCTCCATCAGATAGTGTCCCCCGTCAGACAGTGTCTTCCATCAGATAGTCTTCCTACATCAGATAGTGTCCCCCCGTCAGATAGTGTCTTCCATCAGATAGTGCTCCCCCGTCAGATAGTGTCCCCCCGTCAGATAGTATCACCCCGTCAGATAGTGCTCCCCCGTCAGATAGTGCTCCTCCATCAGATAGTGTCCCCCCGTCAGACAGTGTCTTCCATCAGATAGTGTTCCTCCATCAGATAGTGTCCCCCCCATCAGATAGTGTCTTAAATCAGATAGTGTTCCTCCATCAGATAGTGTCCCCCGTCAGATAGTGTCTTCCATCAGATAGTGTTCCTCCATCAGATAGTGTCCCCCCGTCAGATAGTGTCTTCCATCAGATAGTGCTCCTCCATCAGATAGTGTCCCCCCGTCAGATAGTGCCCCCCTTTAGATAGTGCTCCCCCATCAGATAGTGCGATAGTATCCCCCATCAGATAGTGTCCCCCCGTCAGATAGTGTCTTCCATCAGATAGTGTTCCTCCATCAGATAGTGTCCCCCCGTCAGATAGTGTCTTCCATCAGATAGTGTTCCTCCATCAGATAGTGTCCCCCTGTCAGATAGTGTCTTCCATCAGATAGTGCTCCTCCATCAGATAGTGTCCCCCCATCAGATAGTGTCCCCCGTCAGATAGTGCTCCCCTGTCAGATAGTGCTCCTCCATCAGATAGTGTCCCCCCGTCAGATAGTGTCTTCCATCAGATAGTCTTCCTCCATCAGATAGTGTCCCCCATCAGATAGTGTCTTCCATCAGATAGCGCTCCTCCATCAGATAGTGTCCCCCCGTCAGATAGTGCGATAATGCCTCCCATTAGATAGTATCCCCCATCAGATAGTGTCCCCCATCAGATAGTGCCCTCCCATCAGATAGTGCCACCCATCAGATAGTGTCCCCCGTCAGATAGTGCTCCCCCGTCATATAGTGCGATAGTGCCCCCCATCAGATAGTGCCCCCCGTCAGATAGTGTCCCCCCGTCAGATAGTGTCCCCCATCAGATAGTGCTCCCCGTCAGATAGTGCTCCTCCATCAGATAGTGTCCCCCCGTCAGACAGTTTCTTCCATCAGATAGTGCTCCTCCATCAGACAGTGTCCCCCCGTCAGATAGTGCTCCCACGTCAGATAGTGTCCCCCCGTCAGATAGTGTCCCCTCGTCAGATAGTGTGCCCCCGTCAGATAGTGCTCCCCGTCAGATAATGCTCCTCCATCAGATAGTGTCCCCCCGTCAGACAGTGCTCCCCCGTCAGATAGTGCCCCCCCCCCCCGGCAGATAGTGCTCCCTCATCAGATAGTGCCCCCCCATCAGATAGTGCCCCCCATCAGATAGTGGCCCCATCAGATAGTGGCCCCCCATCAGATAGTGGCCCCCCAGTCAGATAGTGCCAACCCCCGTCAGATAGTGCCCCCCCGTCAGATAGTGCCCCCATCAGATAGTGCCTCCCCGTCAGATAGTGCCGCCCCGTCAGATAGTGCCCCCCATCAGATAGTGCCCCCCTCATCAGATAGATGGGGGGACACTATTTGATGGAGGAGCACTATCTGATGGAAGACACTGTGTGACGGGGGGACACTATCTGATGGAGGAGCACTATCTGACGGGGAGCACTATCTGACGGGGGGCACTATCTGATGGGGGGACACTATCTGATGGAGGAGCACTATCTGATGGAAGACACTATCTGACGGGGGACACTATCTGATGGGGGGACACTATCTGACGGGGGGACACTATCTGATGGGGGGCACTATCGCACTATCTGACGGGGGAGCACTATCTGACAGGGGACACTATCTGATTGGGGGGCACTATCTGATGGGAGGGCACTATCTCATGGGGGGACACTATCTGATGGGGGGACACTATCTGATGGGAGGGCACTATCTGATGGGGGGACACTATCTGATGGGAGGGCACTATCTGATGGGGGGGCACTATCTGATATGGGGGGCACTATCGCACTATCTAATGGGGGAGCACTATCTGACGGGGGCACTATGTCCCCCCGTCAGATAGTGCTCCCCGTCAGATAGTGCTCCTCCATCAGATAGTGTCCCCCCGTCAGACAGTGTCTTCCATCAGATAGTGCTCCTCCATCAGACAGTTTCCCCCCCCGTCAGATAGTGCTCCCACGTCAGATAGTGTCCCCCCGTCAGATAGTGTCCCCCGTCAGATAGTGTCCCCCCGTCAGATAGTGTCTCCTCGTCAGATAGTTTCCCCCCGTGAGATAGTGCTCCCCGTCAGATAGTGCTCCTCCATCAGATAGTGTCCCCCGTCTGACAGTGTCTTCCATCAGATAGTGTTCCTCCATCAGATAGTGTCCCCCCGTCAGATAGTGTCTTCCATCAGATAGTGTTCCTCCATCAGATAGTGTCCCCCCGTCAGATAGAGTCTTCCATCAGATAGTGTTCCTCCATCAGATAGTGTCCCCCCGTCAGATAGTGTCTTCCATCAGATAGTGCTCATCCATCAGATAGTGTCCCCTTGTCAGATAGTGCCCCCCTTTAGATAGTGCTCCCCCATCAGATAGTGCGATAGTGTCCCCCCATTAGATACTGTCCCCCCATCAGATAGTGTCCCCCGTCAGATAGTGTCTTCCATCAGATAGTGTTCCTCCATCAGATAGTGTCCCCCCGTCAGATAGTGTCTTCCATCAGATAGTGTTCCTCCATCAGATAGTGTCCCCCCATCAGATAGTGTCCCCCGTCAGATAGTGCTCCCCGTCAGATAGTGCTCCTCCATCAGATAGTGTCCCCCGTCAGACAGTGTCTTCCATCAGATAGTCTTCCTCCATCAGATAGTGTCCCCCCGTCAGATATTGTCTTCCATCAGATAGTGCTCCTCCATCAGATAGTGTCCCCCGTCAGATAGTGCTCCCCCGTCAGATAGTGTCACCCCGTCAGATAGTGCTCCCCCGTCAGATAGTGCTCCTCCATCAGATAGTGTCCCCCCGTCAGACAGTGTCTTCCATCAGATAGTGTTCCTCCATCAGATAGTGTCCCCCCATCAGATAGTGTCTTAAATCAGATAGTGTTCCTCCATCAGATAGTGTCCCCCCGTCAGATAGTGTCTTCCATCAGATAGTGTTCCTCCATCAGATAGTGTCCCCCCGTCAGATAGTGTCTTCCATCAGATAGTGTTCCTCCATCAGATAGTGTCCCCCCATCAGATAGTGTCTTAAATCAGATAGTTCTCCTCCATCAGATAGTGTCCCCCCGTCAGATAGTGCCCCCCTTTAGATAGTGCTCCCCCATCAGATAGTGTCCCCCCGTCAGATAGTGTCTTCCATCAGATAGTGTTCCTCCATCAGATAGTGTCCCCCCATCAGATAGTGTCCCCCGTCAGATAGTGTCTTCCATCAGATAGTGTTCCTCCATCAGATAGTGTCCCCCCGTCAGATAGTGTCTTCCATCAGATAGTGTTCCTCCATCAGATAGTGTCCCCCCATCAGATAGTGTCCCCCGTCAGATAGTGCTCCCCGTCAGATAGTGCTCCTCCATCAGATAGTGTCCCCCGTCAGACAGTGTCTTCCATCAGATAGTCTTCCTACATCAGATAGTGTCCCCCCGTCAGATAGTGTCTTCCATCAGATAGTGCTCCCCCGTCAGATAGTGTCCCCCCGTCAGATAGTGTCACCCCGTCAGATAGTGCTCCCCCGTCAGATAGTGCTCCTCCATCAGATAGTGTCCCCCCGTCAGACAGTGTCTTCCATCAGATAATGTTCCTCCATCAGATAGTGTCCCCCCATCAGATAGTGTCTTAAATCAGATAGTGTTCCTCCATCAGATAGTGTCCCCCCGTCAGATAGTGTCTTCCATCAGATAGTGTTCCTCCATCAGATAGTGTCCCCCCGTCAGATAGTGTCTTCCATCAGATAGTGCTCCTCCATCAGATAGTGTCCCCCCGTCAGATAGTGCCCCCCGTCAGATAGTGCTCCCCCATCAGATAGTGCGATAGTATCCCCCATCAGATAGTGTCCCCCCGTCAGATAGTGTCTTCCATCAGATAGTGTTCCTCCATCAGATAGTGTCCCCCCGTCAGATAGGGTCTTCCATCAGATAGTGTTCCTCCATCAGATAGTGTCCCCCTGTCAGATAGTGTCTTCCATCAGATAGTGCTCCTCCATCAGATAGTGTCCCCCCATCAGATAGTGTCCCCCGTCAGATAGTGCTCCCCTGTCAGATAGTGCTCCTCCATCAGATAGTGTCCCCCCGTCAGATAGTGTCTTCCATCAGATAGTCTTCCTCCATCAGATAGTGTCCCCCGTCAGATAGTGTCTTCCATCAGATAGTGCTCCTCCATCAGATAGTGTCCCCCCGTCAGATAGTGCCCCCCCGTCAGATAGTGCCCCCCGTCAGATAGTGCTCCCCCATCAGATAGTGTCCCCCGTCAGATAGTGCTCCCCGTCAGATAGTGCGATAGTGCCTCCCATTAGATAGTATCCCCCCATCAGATAGTGTCCCCCATCAGATAGTGCCCTCCCATCAGATAGTGCCCCCCATCAGATAGTGTCCCCCGTCAGATAGTGCTCCCCCGTCATATAGTGCGATAGTGCCCCCCATCAGATAGTGCCCCCCGTCAGATAGTGTCCCCCCGTCAGATAGTGTCCCCCCATCAGATAGTGCTCCCCGTCAGATAGTGCTCCTCCATCAGATAGTGTCCCCCCGTCAGACAGTTTCTTCCATCAGATAGTGCTCCTCCATCAGACAGTGTCCCCCCGTCAGATAGTGCTCCCACGTCAGATAGTGTCCCCCCGTCAGATAGTGTCCCCTCGTCAGATAGTGTGCCCTCGTCAGATAGTGCTCCCCGTCAGATAATGCTCCTCCATCAGATAGTGTCCCCCCGTCAGACAGTGCTCCCCCGTCAGATAGTGCCCCCCCGGCAGATAGTGCTCCCCCATCAGATAGTGCCCCCCCATCAGATAGTGCCCCCCATCAGATAGTGGCCCCATCAGATAGTGGCCCCCCAGTCAGATAGTGCCAACCCCTGTCAGATAGTGCCCCCCCGTCAGATAGTGCCCCCATCAGATAGTGCCTCCCCCGTCAGATAGTGCCGCCCCGTCAGATAGTGCCCCCCATCAGATAGTGCCCCCCTCATCAGATAGTGCCCCCCACCCCGGCAGATAGTGCCCCCCCGTGCGATATCTTCCCACCATCAGATAGTGCCCCCCATCAGATAGTGCCCCCCATCAGATAGTGCCCCCCATCAGATAGTGTCCCCCGTCAGATAGTGCGATTGTGCTCCCCCATCAGATAGTGCCCCCATCAGATAGTGCCCCCCCATCAGATAGTGCCCCCCTCATCAGATAGTGCCCCCCACCCCGGCAGATAGTGCCCCCCCGTGCGATATCTTCCCACCATCAGATAGTGCCCCCACCCCAGCAGATAGTGCTCCCCGTCAGATAGTGCTCCCCCGTCAGATAGTGCCCCCCCGGCAGATAGTGCTCCCCCATCAGATAGTGCCCCCCCATCAGATAGTGCCCCCCATCAGATAGTGGCCCCCATCAGATAGTGGCCCCCCATCAGATAGTGGCCCCCCGTCAGATAGTGCCCCCCCGTCAGATAGTGCCCCCCGTCAGATAGTGCCCCCGTCAGATAGTGCCTCCCCCGTCAGATAGTGCCGCCCCGTCAGATAGTGCGCTAGTGTTCCCCCATCAGATAGTACCCCCCCATCAGATAGTGCCCCCCATCAGATAGTGCCCCCCCATCAGATAGTGCCCCCCCATCAGATAGGCTCCTGCAATTGGCTCCTGCTGCTGTCAATCAAATCCAATGAGCGGGGGGGGGGTCGAGTCCTATCTGCCTCAATAGAAGCAGCAGCAGGACACGGGAGCGCGCACACACGAGTGCCCAGAGGGAGAGTGGCTTTCCACCATTCGAGAAGAGCCAAGAGTGCCGCGGAGGGACCCCAGAAGAGGAGAATTGGGGCCACTCCATGCAAAACTAACAGCACAGAGGTGGAGCAAGCGGATTCTGCTTCACAGGGGGCACCTTTTGTGAAAGGGATCTTGGTTAACGTTAAATAGTTTATTGGCATCAAGATGGTCCAGACAAACTATTGGCCTCACTAACTTGTGCAGTGGCTGTCAGCACTGTATTAATTGTATGTTACATACAGTATTGAGCGCTGTGTTAGAAGACTTTAGTCAGGACATTGGTTGTCTTTCCACTTTGTGCTTGCTCAGTTACATATCTGGATGTAATCCTATTTTCTGACTCCTGTAACACCATTTATCTATAAACTGGCTTACCCTAGAATATCTTCCAGCCATTCTGAATTTCCCTGTATGACTGGGGGGAATGCTTGTAATGACATTGTGTGGAATCTTCCGCTATATGCAGCTTTGCTTGCCTAAAAGGAATATTGAGAAATAACACACATGATTTTCTTTCAGCTGGCGGCGGGATAAAGAAATCGGGAAAGAAGTGAGCAGATTGTTTACATGACTTTTTTTTCCGGTTGTGGCGTTGGAACTGTGAAGATCTGCCAAAAGTGACAGCTCTGTGGATCTCTTGTATGTTTTGTGTACAGTGATAATAAACAAGTGTTTTTTTTGTTTTTACTCCCTTCGTCTTGAATGTTGTAGTATCTGTGACTAAAGCAATGTTCATTATTCCAGTAATTCCCATGACATGTTTGTTCCCAAACCAATAAATATGTAAAGAAATTCTATTTAATTTTTAAACAGATTGCAGGGATTACATCAATGGGTTTATCTGCCATAGCCTTAAAGGATAAGTTCACTTTTTTTTGCAAATAAATAATGCATATATTTTGCAGGTAAAGTTTTTTATTTTTTATTTTTTGTCTGAGCCTTTAAAACAGGGGTAGGCAACCGTTTTTTGAAGAGGTGGCGATCTACCTGAACAACATGGTAGAAGTCAAAGATCACAGGACACAGTGTCGCCTCCACACCTGATTCAAGCCTCTAATTGCCATACTACCGTGTAGCAATCGCGTGTTGCTGTTTTGAGCCACCTACACATGTATGTGCTGCGGTTTACCTGCACTGCATTTGTGAGCTTCCTAGGTTGGCTGTGCTTTGCCATAGACTTCTATTATATCCTGCAGGTGTGGTGCTCTTTCTAAAAGCACACCAAAACTCCTGCATTCAGAAAGTGTCCCAAACCCACAAGATATAATTAGTCTATGGCTAAGTGCAGGTACACTGCGGTGTGGGGAAACTGCAGCACATCAGTGTGAAAGCAGCCCTATACTATTATGCCTGGTGTATTGCTTCACACTGACTTGAAGAGCTCTTCTTTCCTGCTGATGCCACCACTGTGGAGACTTTGCATGGGACGAGAGCCAGCACTAGAGGAGGCATCAGCTTATGTTGCTCTTGCTCCCTACTACAGCTCCAACTTTACAAGTAGTCCCTCTATATTGCACTCTGTTTGATGCTCTGGAATGGCAAGTCAGCAAGCTGCCATTTATCGGTCACCTGTCCGCGATCTACTGGTTGCTGGCCCTTGCTCTAAAGCATTGCACCAGCGATCAACAGATCGTTGGTGCCATGCAGGTCTCCAGCAGAGCCAGTATATCTGCTTGCCTCTACAAGTAACCAGATACAATCTAACAGTAAGCTTGAATTAACTACCACTGCGTTCCATGTGCTGTGGTAGTTCATTGAAAACTACAAGGCTGTGGCCAGGTGCATGGAGCCCTGCTCTGACACTTTTTTTTGTTGTTGTTTTCTCTCCCTCCTATTGTGACAGCGGGGAAGAAGAAACCCGCTAGCTGTCACAGCAGGTATGTGCAGGTGTCGGTCTGTTCCTAACATGTTACACCCTAAATATGGGTGTAACGTGTTGGGAAAGGTGAACTTATCCTTTTAAAGAGACAATGGGGTTGATTTACTAAAACTGGAGCATGCAAAATGATTTTAGTAAATCATCCCCAGTGTCACCTTGCCAAGTTGAGTGTCTTAGTGAAGGGTATCCTCCAACCAACATTTGCTGACATTTTCTGCACTCATTTGCAGCTGGTAGAGTGGCGAAGGTGTTGGTACTCCAGTGTGTGTGTGTGTATGCATGCATATACATTTTATTTTTTTGCTATGTCCCCATTCACATCACTTGAGGGGGAAATACCTTCAACAGGGATGAGTGTTACAATCATTTTACCAAGCACTTGCAGCCTGAATTGAAAACTGTCTCAGACAAATTGCATGGTGGGAGCAGCTGTCTTTACAGATGTCCAACTCATCTTTTATATTTGACCAAAAATGCTGTAATTTTATTGCGCTTGAGTTCCTGGAAATTAACTGTAGTGTAATTAATTTTTTCTGAAATTTTGTGTTTCATTTCGCCTTTGCGGTTATATCGTCATAAACAATTGGAGCCACTGCTGTTTTATTCTCTAGGGTGTCTGCTTTCAGACAATATATAATGGTGTTTATTTTTTTTTTTTTATTTTTTTTTTTAGCAAGTGTCAAAAAAAAAAAGGCAGAAATGCTCTGTCAGCAAAAGGGGTTAAACCACACTGAGGCAGCAACACCCATATTTTGCCAGTGTACACTTACCATGCCACATTCCTCTCCTTTAAGAATTGTTCCACTTTGTCAAGTTCAAATTTTGGAAGGTATGAATCCTGCCATATCACCCTGTCCCCTAGCAACCCCCCACCTCTTCCCCATCCATGCACTGACCCTTCAGCATAGCCAGCATGCTTTCTCTTCCTGGGATACTCCTCCCAGAGAGCCCATTACATGTTTGCTCTGCAGATATTGGCAATTATCCAGCGAGGATCGGGTGAGCTGCAGTGGTGAGCGCCCCCATTTTTGTAGAATGGACTAATCCGAGAAAAGGCTGTGATCAGATTGGAGGTGGCCGAGGTATGCACAGCTCTGCACCTATTCAGACCTCTCCTTTTGGCCCATTCCTGTGCAGATGTCGCTCTGTGATGAGCTCTGTAGTATTCCATAACGTATGTGATCTGTCATTACTGATCCAGGGTTGTCATCCTCTTGATCCTTACTCCTCCCTCATCACTCCCCTGTAATGAGTGGGCAGACAGGTCTCATATCCTGTCCTATATGCTTCTTACAGGTGATAAGGATGACCTCACTTTTCTAAATATATCAGTGGTGGCGTCCATATTTTTTTCCCTCATAATGTAATAACTGATAAGGACACAGACGGCAATAAAAACCTGACAGCTGTCCACTCAAAGCTAAGAAAAAGTTTGGCCCTTGATGATGGGGGAAAAACAAGCAACCTGTGGTGAAAGGGAAGAAAGTTGCAAAATCTCTGGCCTACTTTAGTTTTCCTTTCCCAGAATATGATGAAGCCAACTGTGTAATGTGATTAAAGCTGAATTATGCCACTTCTGTTGGCATAGGCCAGGGATAGGTAACCTGGGGCCCTCCAACTGTTGTGGAACTACTCCCCGGTAGGAGCACTGAGAGAGGCACTGCCACCACTGTTTCAGCCGACACAAAGCTCTGCAAGGACCTGGAAATTACACAGGAGGAGGATTAAATAGCCCTCTCTGACTCCTCCCACAAATACAGGCCAGCCTTACACATACCTGTACAACACACTGTTAAAAAAAAAAATGTTTTATTATATTCATTAACATTAAAGATATTCCATTGCAAGCATTATAAAACAAATGAATGAAAATACACTGGTTATATTTTTATGGACATTTAATGACATTGATGTGTCTCTTGGCCTCAGAGATCATTAAAGGAAGCCTTTCTTAAAGTACTGTATATGTAAACCCTCACCTTGTAAAACAACCCATTCAGTTTAAAATAGAAATGAAAGGCAAAAAACATTTGTGTATAGATATAAAAATTGTTTCCCTTTTTTATAAGTGGTTACATAACCTCTGTTCTCAGCTCTATCAGGAGCCCAGAGAGCTGGGGGGGAGGAAAAACAGCAGCACACTAGTCTTCCCAGAGAATAGCTGTGCGGGTAGGTGGGCTGTGTGTTAGGACAAGTCTGATCGTTGGAGGAGAGCAGGCTGAGTTCTCAGCACAGCCAGAAAACTGACCACGCTGTGCTCGTATGAATGAATGAATGAATGAAATACATGTATAGCGCACAATGCGAACTGAATCGCCTCTAGGCCTAGTGTGATCAGTTTTTTTGCTAGGAAAGCAGAGGAACAGGCACGAACACCAGGGATTTTATACAAAGGAAGCATTTCAAAGAGAACAGGATACTTTTTCATACAAGTACATGGTACGGCAGGCACATATCAGGAATATCAAATATTGGGTTTACCTTAAGAGAAACATGAGGAATGCCATTGCTTGCTGTTAGCGGTCTGATCGTTATACTCAAAACTTTGAGTATTTAGATCAGAATAAGATTATTGGAAGCAGAACAACAGAATGTTAAGAAAAATCTATCATCCCCCTACTAGCACTCGGTGAGTAAGCATTGTCACTCGGGTAAGTACTGTGTTATTGGCAGGTAAAAATAAAGGGAGTAGAAGCCTGAAATAAAAATAATGCAGCCGCCACATCCAAGCACGAGTAAGCTGAAATATATTATACTTTTGTTCCTGGGTTTAGATACACTTTTAATCCAGGTATTTTCTGGCTGGTCGTGTCCTGTGTTTGGGTCTTCCGCCAGAGATGGCATGCAGCATTCAATACTGTAGAGTGGTGCCATGTTTACAGCTGTGGGGCCAGACCAACATAGTGATGCACACCCCCCCCCCCCCCCCAGGGGTTCACCATGACAGCTTAGGTTCACAGGAAATAGGTGGAGTGATGTTAGCCACCATTCAACTCAGAAGAGGAGTGCTGTTGGACCCAACGGAGTCTGCATTGTACAGTGCTGAAGACTAGGTGTATAGTGCAGTGAAAGCTGCATTAAAGTAGTTGTAAACCCTTATGCCACGTACATACGATCGAAATTGTCCGGCGTACTTAGTCCGGCAAACAATCCGGCGGATAGTCCGGCAGACTTTCTACCAAACGGACTTGGCCACACACGGACACACACAGAAAGTCCAGCGTTTGCTAGCGCGATGACGTACAGCACGTACGAGGGGACTAGAAAAAGGAAGTTCAATAGACAGTAGCCAATAGCTTCCTTTTCGTAATTTGCTTCTGAGAATGCTTCATTCTTAGTCCCCACCGGACTAGCATACTGACGAACGTATTGTTCGCTGAAACCCAAGTCCGGCGGAAAGATTGGACTGCAAAAATACTTTCTAAGTCCGCCGGACTTCACGCTGAGAAAGTCCGCTGAAGCCCACAAACGATCGAATTGTCCGGTGAAATGCGTTTCAGCGGACTAAGTACGCCAGACAATTCAATCGCGTGTACGCGGCATTACAAATACCTGTTGAAGTGACTGGCCTCAGGTGATACACAGAGATGAAACAAATCCTCCCACATGCAATGGGGGTTATTTACTAAAGGCAAATACACTTTGCACTGCAAGTGCATTTGGAAGTAAAGTCGCTGTAGATCTGAGGGGGATATGCAAGGAAAATAAAAAAACTGCATTTTAGCTTGCACATGATTGGATGATAAAATCAGCAGAGCTTCCCCTCATTTCAGTGCACTTTCAAGTGCACTTGCAGTGCAAAGTGGATTTGCCTTTCATAAATAACCCCCATTGCATCTGTTTATCTGCAGTCTTCTCTTCTCTGCATCTGTTCAAAGTGCAGAATTTGTAAAGCTTATCTGCGAGTTAAAAAAAAGGTGCGGAGAGCTGAATTTACACTCTGCAAAGCTTAGTGAGGAGAGCTCTGAGAGCTGATTGGAGGGAAGGGACACACCCCCATGCACACAGGAATAGAGATGAGGCTGTCAATCAGCTGAAGGTCCCTCCCCTGTCATTATTTGTCTCTTGGTGGCAGGGAAACTTGTGAGAAGTGATTCATGCTGATAGCAGAGAAAGGGAGCAACAGATAGAAATGACACTTAGTGCTCTAGACTGAGACAAGTACACACTATAGAAGGATATGCTTTGTTCATATTTTATGTCTGAGGTTTGTAACCACTTTAACCTAATTTTTACAGTGCCGGGCTACATGTAATTAAAAACAAATTAAGTTCTGTTAGAAGCCACCTAATCAGCATGACAGCCACATGGAGCTTACAGAATAAAAAGTTGGCAATTGCAGCCTCCATATTTCTCTCAATAAAGGTTTCATGTGAAAAATCTAGGCCTCGATATTTGGGACATTGGTTCACCACCGGCAAAATAGCTGCCTTTGCCATGATTCTGACAGCAAACAAAATAATGTGAGTGAGGTAGATCGTGGTTCTGGAGGTTGGGCCGTACTGCTGCACACGATATTCAGTCCCAGATCACATTTCTGCAGTATGTTCCATCACTGTTTCTTTCCACCTTTTCCTTTCAATGGTTGTAGTTCTACTTCCACTGGGTAGTGATCGCTGACAGCCAGAGTCTGTAATAAATATATATTATCATGAATGTAAGGTCATCAAATGGGGTTTTACAAGCTCATTGTGGGATTGTGAACCTTGATCCTTTTATTCTCATGTCGAGGTTAATAGTGGATATAAAGCAGGGATATGCAATTAGTGGACCTCCAGCTGTTTGCAAAACTACAAGTCCCATCATGCCTCTGCCTCTGAGTGTCATGCTTGTGGCTGTCAGAGTCTTGCTATGCCTCATGGGACTTGTAGTTCTGCAAAAGCTGGAGGTCCACTAATTGCATATCCCTGATATAAAGGAAATGTTGCGGGAGCAAAAAACAAACTTGGCTGTTTGTACCGGCTTGTAATGTATTTTGCTGATGTAAACTGTCTGAGATTTGAAGAAAATTGGTCTTCCAAGTTCACATGTCATGAAAGAAATTTTTAGTTCATATTGGGGTTGATTTACTAATGGCAAACAGACTAAGGCCGCGTACACACGATCGCACATTCCGACAACAAAATCCGTGGGATTTTTTTCCGACGGATGTTGGCTCAAACTTGTCTTGCATACACACAATGTTGTCGGAAATTCCGAACGTCAAGACGCGGTGACGTACGACGAGCCGAGAAAATTGAAGTTCAATAGCCAGTGTGGCTCTTCTGCTTGATTCTGAGCATGCGTGGAACTTTGTGCGTCGGAATTGTGTACACACGATCGGAATTTCCGACTACGGATTTTGTTGTCGGAAAATTTGAGATCCAGATCTCAAATTTTGTGTCGGAAATTCTGATGTAAAATGTCCGATGGAGCCTACCGATGGTCAGATTTTCCGTCAAAAAGCCGCCATCGAACATTTTCCGTGAGAAAATCCAACCGTGTGTACGGGGCATAAAACTTTGCAAGTGCGATTGATTCAGAGCTTAGTAAATGAGATAAATCTTCACTTTACAAAAAATATCCATTCATATGCAAGGAAAAAAAAAAGCATTTTTGTTTGCACATGATTGGATAATGGAAGTCAGCAGAGCTTCCCTTCGTTTACTAAGCTCTGGAGCAACTGCACTTGCAAAAGTGCAGTCTCTTCACATTTGTTAAATCAACCCCATTGACTGCTTCAGCATTTCCTTATCAAAATGGCCAATAAGCTTCTGAAACCTTTTTTTTTCCCGCAAGATTTCTGTCTCCTAGAAGGAGGACCTTGTAACCTCTGGTGTTTGGCGATAACATCTGTTGTCATTCCAAACAAGGACTAATAAACGTTAGATTACTGGACTCTCCAGCTATGTGTGTGGTGCTCACTATTTGGTGTGTACAGCCGTGGCCAAATGTTTTGAGAATGACACAAATATTCATTTTCACAAAGTCCGCTGCCTCAGTTTTTATGATGGCACTTTGCATATACTCCAGAATTTTAGAGTGATCAGATAAATTGCAATTAATTAAGTCCCTCTTTGCCATTAAAATGAACTTAATCCCATAAAAAAAAACATTTCCACTGCATTTGTGAAGAAGGCTTCAGGGAGCCCAAGAATGTCCAGTAAGCGCCAGGACCGTCTCCTACAGTTGATTCAGTTGCGGAATCCGGACACCACCAGTGCAGAGCTTGGTCAGGATTGGAATAGCAGTAGGCATGTGTGAGAACATCGGCACACACATTGAGGAGACTTTTGGAGGAAGGACTGGTGTCAACAAGGGCAGCAAAGAAGCCATGTCTCTCCAGGAAAAACATCAGGGACAGACTGATATTCTGCAAAAGGCACAGGGATTGGACTGCTGAGGACTGGGGAAAAGTCGTTTTCTCTGATGAATCCCCTTTTGAGATTGTTTGGAGCATCTGGAAAAAACCTTGTCCGGAGAAGAAAAGGTGAGCGCTACCAAAAGTCCCGTGTCATGTCAACAGTAAAGCCTCCTGAGACCATTGATGTGTGCTCATTAACGATTAGAAAATCCAACAAATGTTCTTAAAACAACAAATTTTAACAAATTTTACTAGTTTATGGCCAGCTGTAGTCTGAACATCAAGTTCGCATCCATTCAAATATAGGGACAATGGCACTTGGACACCTGAGCCAAATGATGTAAATTCCAGCGTATTCACCCTGCCTGGAAAGCCCAGATGCTGTGTACAGCCTCCTATAGACATGAATGGTAGTGTGCAGCTGTACCCGGGTATATGCCAGTTTAACCACCCCTGTGGTGGGGGGTGATGTCAGTAGCAATCTGATCATGGAAGTACATAGGCACAGCTTACAACTAGAAGGTACATACGCAAACTGGCCACACTAGGAGGGATCTGCTTCTGTGTCTGGTGTGGTTAGTTTGCAGAAGGGGGACTGGCAGGATCACAATGCATTCACAAGAGAATAGACTAGATTGAAACATACAGTGTTGTGAAAAATATTTACCCTCTCTGATTTTTTTTTTTTTTTTTTGCATATTCGTCACACTTAAAGGGGTTGTAACGGTAATTATTATAATTTTTTTTAAATAACAAACATGTTATACTTACCTCCACTGTGCAGCTCGTTTTGCACAGAGTGGCGCCGAACCAGGTCTCCTGGGGTCTCTCGGCGGCTGTCTCGGTTTCCCCCCGCAAGGACTTCTCACGTTCATGTGAGCGGGCGCGCTCCCGTGATACAGCCGGCGGCCATAGCCACTCACTGTATCACTCGGCCCCGCCGATGCATTAAGAATGCATTGAGGTGACATTTTTTTTACCTTTACAACCCCTTTAAATGATTCAGATCATCATACAAATTTTAATATTACACAAAGATGACCCAAGTAAATACAAAATGTAGTTTTTAAATGATGATTTCATTTATTAAATTGGTAGTAAACTCGGGATCTTTCAAATCACAGGCAGGCTTTTTAAAACAGAAGAGACCCTAGAGGTCTCTTCTGTTATACATGTCCCCCCAGCTTTTAAATGATGATTTCATTTATTAAGGGAAAAAAACTTTCCAAACCTGCCTGGCCCTATGTGAAAAAGTAATCCACCCCCACCCAATGAACTATGATTAACCACATATTTATATTTTGGAGTTCAATTTCACTTGCCACACCCAGGCCTTATTACTGCAAGACCTGTTCAATCAAGAAATCACTTAAAAAGAGGCTGCCTCGCAATGTGAAACACGCTAAAAGATCTAAAAAAGCCGCACCTTATGTTGCAATCTAAAGAAATTTAAAAAATTTAAATTAATAAAAATTTTAATTAAATAAAAAAAAGATGAGAAACAAAGTCACTGACATGTATCAGTCCGGAAAGGGTTACAAAGCCATTTCCACAGGGAGAGCCATTATCCACAAATAAAAAAAAACAGTGGTGAACCTTGGCCACCCTTATAGCCAGCCTACAAAAATTACTTCAAGAGCACAACGACTCATCCAGGAGGTTATAAAAGAACCCAGAACAACATCTTAAGAACTGCAGGCCCCATTTGCCTCAGTTAAAGAGGAAGTAAAGGCAAAAAAAAAAACACACCCTGCAAGGCAAAGCATAGCATACTAGTTCATTATGAATAACTTACCTGAGAACGAAGCCCCTGAAGTGGTCCTCCGTCTTCCTCTTTGTCTCGCTGCTCCGGCGCTGTGATTTGCCGGAGCTGCGATGACGTCACTCCCGCATGAGCACGGGAGCCGACACTCACAGCATATCGAAGCGATCTGCGGCCTGCCCAGTGAGCCTGCACGCCGCTGTCTACGGCGCATGCGCCGTAGACAGCGGTGGCTGTCTTCGGGTAAATATCTCCTAAACCGTATAGGTTTAGGAGATATTTCTTGGACCTACAGGTAAGCCTTAATCTAGGCTTACCTGTAGGTCATAGTGGTTTGTAAGGGTTTACAACCACTTTAAGGTCAGTGTTCATGATTCAACAATAAGAAAGAGACTGGGCAAAAATGGCATCCATGGGAGAGCTCCAAGGCCAAAGCCACTTCTGACCAAAAAGAACACAAAGGCTCGTCTCACTTTTGCCAAAAAACATCTTGATTTTTGGGCAAATATTCTGTGGACAAATGAGACAAAAAGTACATTTTTTGGAAGGTGTGCACCCCAGTACATCCAGCGTAAAACAAACACAGCATTTCATAAAAAAAACATCATACCAACAGTCACACGTGGTGGTGGTAGTGTTGATGGTCGGGGGCTGCTTTACAGATTTAAGACCTGGACATCTTGCCAGAATTGATGGAACAATGAATTCTGCATTCTACCAGAAAATCCTGAAGGAGAATATCGGGCCATCAATTCGTGACCTCAAGCGCACTTGGGTTATGCAGCAGGACAATTATCTGAACACACACCAGCAAGTCCACCTTTGAACGGCTAAAAAACCCCCCAAAAATTAAGATTTTGGAGTGGCCTAGTAAAGTTCTGACTTAAACCTGGTTAAGATGTTGTGGCATGACCTTAAACAGGCTGTTGCTGCTGGAAAACCTTCCGATGTGGCTGAATTAAAACAATTATGCAAAGAAGAGTGCGCCAAATTTCCTCCACAATGATGTTGTTTCCGCCAAGGGTGGCACAACCAATTAGCTTTAGGGGGCAATTACCTTTTCATATAGAGCCACGCAAGTTTGGGCAGCTGTTTTCCCTTAATAAATGAAATCATCATGAAAATGGTAATAAAGTCTCTATTGTTTACTTGTACCTACAAGTAAGCCTAAAAAAAGGTAAATATCTCCTAAGCATGCACCGTTTGGAGAGAGTTACCATAGTAGCAGCCGGCGACCTCATCAGCGCACTGTGCTCACAATGGACCACGTGCCCTCCATTGAGAAAGCCGTGCCATGATTCCCTTGCGCATTGTACCCGTTGATATATATATATATATATATATATATATATATATATATATATAATTTTTTTTTCTCGTAGTTATCTGATGCACCCCCATGTTGCAATCTGCAATTTAGATCTACTGTTCCCCTTGGGGGGTCTTAGTGGGGCCTTTGGGCTCATCTCTCCTCCAACACCAGGAGGGGCTTCCTTTGTGGGGTAACAGTGGCACTCTGTCAGCGGGACACATTTGAGAACATACCAAGCACCAAGAGTGGTGAGTTCACGCGAAATGCATACATAATGACGTAATGTTTTTCTCTCTTCTGTACTATATTTAGCTTACTTTATGTCTAAACAATGTATTTTCTAATTGAACAGAATCTCCTGAAGAAGTGATTTTTCAATTGCGAAACGTGTTGAGCACTAAGCACCTTTTAAACCAACGGGACAAGTGAACACCCCATCGTGTTATGCCACACTCCAGTGGAAGTTCTTCTGAATTAGCTACTCCACAGGAAGTACACAAAAATGGCATTCCCCCCCTTCTGGGGTTCATCTTTGGGTCCCTTTTTTTCTTTGTTTTGTATTGTATTGTATTTTCATATTGTCATTGTGTATTTGTATTTATGATCTGTGAACCTTTAATACATTTTGTAATAATTTTTTATACGTGCCTATAAAGTCCATTCCCTTTCTCACACTATTCAATCCCTTGCGCATTGTGTGGGAGTGACGTCATCGCAGCTCGGCAAGTCAAACAGCCAAAGCCCGCGAACCCGAAAGGAAGACTGGGTGAACATGGAAGCCTCTACCGCTGGAGGACCTCCTTCAAAGGTAAGTCTTTCATGATGTGCTAGTATGCGATGCATACTAGCACAATATGCTATTATCCTGCAGGGGACCATTTGGTGGAAGTTTTTTTGTGGTTTACTAACGCTTTAAAAACAGCATTTTCTATTTACTCGGCTTATATTTGTGTAATATCAAATTTTTGTTGATGATCTGAATCATTTAAACGTGACAAATATGCAAAAAATTTAAATAGAAATCAGGAAGGGGGCAAATACTTTTTCTCAGCAATGTAAGTGCATGATAGCACAGACACATACTGTAAATGATATATTTTGAGGTAACATACACTTTAAATTCCCTTATTTGTTCATAGTACATTTTTCATTTTCCACCATGGACCCATTATTTTATATAAGGTTATTTTAGTGTATCCAAAAAACAAAAGACGTGAAGAAATGGCTTTTCAATATAAATTCACTATTGATTTTTTTGTCCTGGCAGGAGTCCCATTTAAGAGTTTCAGCAATTTCTGGGGTGAAACCTTTCATCTGTAAACATGTCCCCCCTGATTTACCCCACAGCTCACCTCCTCATCTGTCAGATTATACTCCAATTGGAAGTTAAAGGGCTTGGCGGAGTCTGGAACAATGTATTGGAGGAGATCCTGGTGGACGACTATTCTAAAAGGCAAAAAACACAATAATTTCTTGAATCAGTTCACATTTTTATTATTTAAAAAAAATTATATAACATTTTTTTTTTAAGTAAACGTCAAAAACAGCTTTCATTCTGTTTACCCCAAGGTCGGGGTAGGCAACCTTTCAGAGGTAAAGGTCTACATGGACATCATGGAGAAGATCACTGGGAGACGGCACCCCCCTTTTTTTTAAAAAGAAATTAACTAGCAAGCCCCCAATAAAAAAAGTAAAGATGGTATGAAGAAAAATCTAACAAAACTAATGTCAAAATAAAAATATAAACGTATCCTCCTTAAAATGTAGCTTCAGTGAGAAACTCTGCATTCACTTTAAAGTGATATTAAAGTCTCATTATTTATATAAAAAAAAAATCAAACATATCATACTCACTTGCTCTGTGTAGTGATTTTGCACAGAGCAGCCCAGTTTCTCCTCTTCTCGAGTGCCACTTCGGCATTCCTGGCCCCTCCCTCCTTCCGAAGTGCCCCCACAGCAAGCAGTTTGCTATGGGGGCACCAGAGGTGAGCCGCTGCTCTGTGTGTCCATTCAGACAACGAGCTGCGCCTTGACCCCGCCCCCTCCGTCTCCTGATTGTCTCACTGGCTGTGATTGACAGCAGCAGGAAACAATGCCTCCCACTGCTGCCAAAGGCCAATCAGGAGTGCAAGTCCCCAGAGATAACTTGATCAAGAAGGGGCTCAAGTAAGTATTGGGGGGGGGGGGGGGCTGCTGCACACAGAAGGTTTTTTACCTTCATACATAGAATGCATGAAGTTAAAAAAATCTTGAGCCTTTGCAACTACTTTAATTCACTTTTTGTTTCATGTCTGGGGAGTAATTGGTCACTCCCACACAAGGCTAATTCCAGAGTTCATCATTAATGCAGAACATCTGGTACTTCAGGCTGATTTGCTTGACTACATTCAAGCCTGGCTATCTGTCAGTAGGATATAGGGCAGCGATGGTGAACCTCGGCACTCCAGATGTTTTGGAACTACATTTCCCATGATGATCATGCACTCTGCAGCGTAGTTGAGCATCATGGGAAATGTAGTTCCAATACATCTGGGGTGCCAAGGTTCGCCATCACTGATATAGGGCAATATATAGAGGTCAGTAGTATGTAGGGCAGTGTATCGAGGTCAGTGGTATGTAGGGAAATGTACAGGGGTCAGTAGAATGTAGAGTAGGGGGCAGAGGTTAGTAGTATGTAGGGCAGTGTATAGAGGTCAGTAGGATATAGGGCAATGTACAGAGGTCAGTAAGATGTAAGGCAGTGTACAGAGGTCAGTAGGATGTAGGACAGTGTGCAGAAGTCAGTAGGATGTAGGACAGTGTGCAGAGGTCAGTAGGATGTAGGGCAGTGTACAGAGGTCAGTAGGATGTAGGGCGGTGTACAGAGGTCAGTAGGATGTAGGGCAGTGTATAGAGGTCAGTAGGATGTAGGACAGTATGCAGAGGTCAGTAGGATGTAGGGCAGTATCCAGAGGTCAATAGGATTTAGGGTGGTGTACAGGGGTCAATGGGATGAAGAGAAGTATACAGACGTTAGCAGTATGAAGAGCAGTGTATAGGGATCAGTAAGGCAGAGGATATAGGTGAGCAGGACAGGTGGTCAGGAGGGCATGGTACTTAGGGTTCAGGAAGGCAGAGTACAGGGGAGTCAAGAGGGAATAGTACTATGGGGTCAGGAGGGTATAGTATTGCTGAGTCAGGAGGGCACGGTACTGGGAGGGCAGGATAGTATGGTATTGGGGGGCTAGGAGGGAATGGTACTGGGGGTTTAGGAAGGCACAGTACAGGGGGCTCAGGAGGGCAGAGTCAGACCCCCGCTCCTTGCGATCGCTCTTCAGGGGCACGGCAATTGTAAATGGAAGTGACTTTGCATTTCTCTTTTGCTAAAACAAAAAAAATAACTTTCCTATATCCAAGCAATGTTTGGTGAGGGTGGGGGTGCACAACTCTATATTAAAGCCCATTGTTTTTGGAATGGGAGATCCAGTAAGCTCTTATAGGTGTGATGGGCATTTGGCCACTTTTGGCCATATACCGAATATTTTATCACAGAGGGATTTGTTCTCATTGGTTCTCATTAAATATATTTTTATACCGATCATAGGAGCAGTCCGTTGTGTTGGTGGCCGTTGTGTCTTTGTCATCTGTGATCAACCAGTGAAAACTCTTATCGCTCCTCAGTTTGATTGTTTTCATTTTCTTCCCTGAGACGTAAGCTCCATCAGCATTGAAATCTCCCAGCACCATAATATTCTGCATTTAAAAAATAAGATTTGTGAATAATTGAAACCTTAAAAAGCCCAGAACTAAAAACGCCAGAGCACACATATACAGTATAATTGGGTAATGTATTGTGGATTCTTCACTAATACCTAATACATACGATCAGAAAATCGGAGGAAAATAACAGCAATCAGATCAATCCTTCGATAATCTAATCATTAATACACAGTTTTCGACGTCGGATCATGACAGTACAGACAAACGTTTCCAACGTTTATAGCGGGACTGCAATATTGCAGCAGACAAATCAGACACCTAACTGACACTTTTGACACATTTTTGGGGACCTGTGCCACTAATAAAGTGATCAGTGCTACAAATATGCACTGTCACTGTACTGATGACACTGGCTGGGAAGGGGTTAACATTATGGGGGATCAAAGGGTTAATTGTGTGCCTAGCTGGTGTTTCAGTGTAGTGGGGAGGTGCTTTTACTAGTGGAAGGCAAGGATTCGTATAGATGCTTTGCAGGAACACAGGATCTATGCCTTCCTTACTGACAGAACAGCGATCTGCCTTATTTATATAGGCAGATCGCTGTTCTGCAAAGAATGATCAGCGGGTGCTGGCAGACATTAGGGCCATGGGACCCACTGATCAGCTCCTGTTGTGTAGAATCACAGTGGGGGCAAGCAATTGTGCCTGATATCTGAATATGCAGACTCACGTATTGATATATATATATATATATATATATATATATATATATATATATATATATATATACAGTTACATAGTTAGTAAGGTTGAATAAAGACACCAGACCATCCAGTTCAACCTGAGTGAGTGTCTACAATTGTCCCTAGCCCTGTACACTCACATTGGTCCCTACCCTCAAGGAACCCACAATCCAAGCCCCCCATTCATATACTAGGGCCAATTTTGGACAGAGGCCAACTGACCTACCTGCATGTCTTTGGAGTGTGGGAGGAAACCCACACAGGCACAGGGAGAACATGCAAACTCCAGGCAGGTAGTGTTGTGGATTGGGATTTGAACCAGCGACCCTTTTTACTGCTAGGTGAGAGTGCTAACCACTACACCACTGTGCCGCCCATACATTTATTTACCTTGTCATGTTAAAAAATCTTTTTTCAGAACAAAGCGCAATGCATGAAAACTTCTCAACACTCCGATTGTGCATCGCTCTAGGTGTGGCTAGAAAAGGGGTCACATGTACAATACATCACTTCCAATTACACATTAGAATGTAGATACATACGTGGGAAGTTGTATTCTGTCTTAAGAGAATTTTCATACTGTAAGGCCGCGTACACACGGGCGGACTGTTCGCCCAACTAAGTTCGTCAAACAATCCGACAAACAGTCCGTTCAAAATTTGCATGAACGGACTTGACCACACACGATGAGCAGACAGTCCGCTGAAAGCGTGCGCGATGACGTGAACGGCACGTACGACGGGACGAGAAATTCGACGTCCAATACACTGCAATGCAACCTTCGCCGTGTAAATCCTTTCTGAGCATGCGCCAAACTTAGTCTGTCGAACTAGCCTACACACGAGCGGACTGTCCGCTGAAACCAAGTTTGGACGGACTGTCTTACGGAAATTCCGTAAGACTTTGTTCGTCAGACTGTCCGCTGAAACAGTCCGCTGAAGCCCACACACGAGCGGATTGTCCGCTGAAACACTGTTCAGCGGACTAAGTTGGGCGAACAGTCCGCCCGTGTGTACGCGGCCTAAGTCTCTTGTTTTCGAAATGAGACTAGCGTGCAAAAAAAAGCAGATGATCGCTCGTCCAATTTCAACACTTAACCCCTACACTGCCACCCACTGGTTAACCCCTTCACTGCCAGTGTCATTTACACAGGAATCACTGCATTTATATAGCAGTGATTGCTGTATAAATGACAATGGTCCCAAAAATGTGTCAAAAATGTCCTATGTGTCCGCCATAATGTCGCAGTCACAATAAAAATCGCTGATCGCCGCCATTACTAGCAAAAAAAAAAAAATATTAATAAAATTGCCATAAAATTATCCCCTATTTTTATAAACACTATAACTTTTGCGCAAACCAATCAATAATCGCTTATTGCGGGGGGCGTGGCTACCGCGCGCTGGTGCATGGACGCTTAGGCAGTGAGCTCCGTTCCAGCGAAGGTTCCTCAGCGACATAGCAGCGACGGACAGCATTCCTGCCTGTGTTCCCGGTGACCGGAGACTCCACAGATTCGGCCGGCATGTCCCGCAAACGGAAAGACGCGGCCAAACCGAAGAAATTGGCGGATTTCTTCAAGCCGGCGGAGCGAGGCCTGCGGCAAGATGGCGCCGGCGGTGCTGACTCGCCTCCGCCTCCCTCGTGTAGCTCCAGGTCGAACGAATCCAGCCCTGAAGCGACAAGTGCTCAGCGAGGACGTTCGCCAGCGGCATCCACTCCAAACTCATGCAGCCCTGTGAAGTCCAAACCCAGGCTGGAGGAAGACTGCAGACAGGTGAGCACGGAGCAGGACTCATTGGAGGACACAAGGGAGTTAGCAGACCCCTTTAGTGCTTTCCCTACTGCTGATAGACCTGTTTCAGATACCATGCTCAAGGAGATGCTGCTCTCCCTCCGCACCTCCATGCATGCAGACATGTTGAAATGTGTCAGTTCTTTTAAAACAGAGGTGGGGGAGGTGAGTGGCAGAGTTGACCATATCGAATCAAAAATGGGGGAATTTGCAACTTCCCACAACACACTGATTGACGCTTTTCATGAGCAGGCAGATGAAATCTCCTGGCTAAAGAGCAAAATCGCAGACCTTGAGGACAGGTCGAGAAGAAATAACATCAAAATAAGGGGTGTCCCTGAAACCGTCCTCCCTGCGCATCTACAACAATATGCTAGAGAACTCATGTGTGCGTTCCTTCCCTCCACTGATGAAGCGGAGATGCAGGTAGATCGAATACACAGGCTGCCTAAACCATCCCATCTGCCAGATAACATCCCTAGGGATGTGTTAATGCGAGTGCACTTTTTTCAAACCAAAGAGAAGCTCATGATGGCGTTTCGAAAACAGCAGGTCCCCCCTGAAAAATTTACTCACATTCAATTGTTTGCGGACCTCTCGCAGTATACGATGCTAAAAAGGAAATCGTTGGTTTCAGTGACCAAAGCCTTGAGGAATCACAATATTCCGTATAGGTGGGGCTACCCAGTGAAATTGACTGTTACTCACGAAGACAACACCACTGTTGTGACCAACATAACAGAGGGCTTGGCCCTGCTACGCTCCCTAGCCATCCTACCGGTACAGACGGATGACGAGCCTGCTTCCGCAAAGGTGGCACATTCTCCGGATGGTTGGCATACAGTGTCGCATAAGAAGAAGAAAAACTCTAAGAAAAGTAATCCTTGACATGCTTTTATCCCTCGCCGAGACACGGGCAGATACACATTGGGGCCTTGCCGCACTATGGAGCATTAGTGCGTTCTTTTTCCCCCCCCTGCAATAATGGACGGTTTTTCCGCCCTCTGGTTCTTGTTGAAACCTACCTTTTTACTACTGTTTTGTTTTTCTTACATAGACACTACTTTCTCCCCCCCTTTCCCCCTTTCCCCCTTTTCCATTTACGTTCTCCAGGGTCTGGTGATTTTCTTCTTTTTTCAAGATCAGAAAGTCTGTTGAATAGACTCATTTGTCCGTGTGGTCGCAGTAGAAGTCTGTGGGTCGTTGATGGTATCTCCCCCAGATGCCGTGAGTATCATCAAATACCTGTTAAATTATGTCTTTCAAAGTAGTTTCATTTAATGCTAACGGGTTGAATCATCCTGCAAAGCGCTCTTCGGCCTGGAGAGAAGCTCTCAAACTTAAAGCAGATGTCCTATACATACAGGAGACACATTTCGAAGATGGCAATGCACCAAAATTCCAACATAAAAGCTTTCCATCCCTTTTCATGTCCTGTGCACCGAAGAAACACAGAGGGGTCCTTATTGCTATTAGGGACTCGGTATCTTTTGTCCTGAAGGAGTTGCATACGGACCCATCGGGTAGATACCTGATTGTTCAAGGAGAGCTTAATAACAAGCCGTATACCCTGGTCAATCTCTACGCTCCCAACACCCACCAAATTCGGTTTTTGCAAAGACTGTATAGGAAGATTGAAAATATGAAATGGGGTTCCCTAATTATCTGTGGAGATCACAATATTACTCCTGATTTTGCTCTGGACTCCACTACAGTCGCCAAGCGGTTCCCTCCCAAATTGCAACCTCTTATACATGCGTCGGATGTGTATGATGTCTGGAGGTGCCAACACAGTGAAGAGCGAGACTATACATTTTATTCTCCCAGGCATAACTCGTATTCCCGAATTGACTTGATACTTGTGGATAAACAGCTGTTACAGTTAATCTCTACATCTACTATTCATGACATTACGTGGTCTGACCACGCCCCGGTCTCCATGGTGGTGATGGAGGGCCGTGGTCCTGGTCCAGCCTACATTTGGAGAGCCAACTCCCGTATCTTTCAGATGCCAGAACATGTTACTAGTATTAGAGCACATTTGAAGGACTACTTTGTTTGTAACGAAGGTTCGTTAGACGACCCGATGGTTTTATGGTGTGCCCATAAGGCATATATTAGAGGGGTGATGATTAAGATATGTGCAGGGGAGAGGAGACGGAGGACACAGAAGGTTGACCAGCTGCTTGCCACCATAAAAACTCTTGAATCCCTCAATAAAGCCAATACTGATTCCCAATTAGCTCAACAACTTTCTAGAGCCCGCTCTGATCTCAGACTTATGCTCATAGACCAAAGTGATAAATATGTGCGTTCCCTGCGTATGTCCTTTTATGCCTCAGGGAATAGAGCGGGCAAATTTCTAGCTCAAAGGCTTAGGGGCATTAGGACTAAATCTAAAATACCATATCTCCTAGGGTCTCCAGACAACAGAAAATTAGTTAATCCACAGGAGATAGCAGAATCATTTGCCGAATATTATGCGGCACTTTATAATCTAGATAGAGACCCAAACACCCCCAATCCTACCGACGATGCTATTCAGTCGTTCCTGGCCAAAATTCGGTTGCCAAAGCTCACGGAGGAGCAGTTAACTCTCCTCAACTACCCAATAACGAGGTCTGAGATTGAAAAAGTCATCGGCACGCTCCCATTAGGAAAGTCTCCGGGTCCAGATGGCCTATCAAATGACTATTATAAGGTTTTTGGTGAGCAGTTGTCCCCAACGCTTCAACAGGTATTTGCAGCAGCAGTGTCCTCCGCCTCCTTCCCTAGGGAGATGCTTAAAGCATATGTTGTCACGATCCCGAAACCGGGCAAGGAGCCTACAACTCCGGCCAATTTTAGGCCGATATCTTTACTTAATACCGATGTTAAGGTCTATGCAAAAATTTTAGCGCTCAGATTACTCCCGATACTTCCATCTATCATTAACCCTGATCAATCGGGCTTCACTGCGGGCAGGCAGGCCTCAGATGCTACCAGAAGGGTCATTGACGTGGTCCAGTATGCAAAGACCTGTCGGACGCCTTCTCTGCTCCTATCTTTGGATGCGGAGAAGGCGTTCGACAGGATCCACTGGGGATACATGAAGCGGGTTTTGATGCAGTTTGGTTTCTCGGGCCCCATACTTTCGGCAGTGCTGGCCCTGTATTCTTCTCCCTGCGCACAGGTTTACACATCTAATATGTTGTCATCAGTTTTTGATATATCGAATGGAACGAGACAGGGGTGTCCGCTGTCCCCCTCCATCTTCAACCTCCTCATTGAGCCACTGGCGGAGAGGGTGAGATCCCCAGCCATCTCTCTTAGACAGGTTCATCAGACCCTGAAGGAGTTTGGAGATATCTCTTTTTATAAGGTTAATTCAACTAAATCCTTAATCCTGGGACTAGACATTCCCCCTCCCTTAGAGACCGCATTGAAACAGGAATTCCCTTATAGCTGGAGCAAGGAACACATTACCTACCTGGGAATCAAAGTAACGAAAGAATTGAAACAACTGGCCCCTTCTAATTTTTCCTCCTTGTTGACAAAACTTAAAACTGAAACCGCTCAACTGAATAAAACTGAACTGACCTGGACAGGACGGCTAGCTACCTTTAAAATGATTATTCTGCAACAGATTTTGTACATGTTTCGAACCCTTCCGATCCCCCTAGGGGAGGCTCATTTTGGTCCCTTTAATGCACTACTCAAACAGTTTATTTGGAGAGGCAAAAAACCGAGATGTGCCAAATCACTACTGGTAAAGCATAGACAGGCGGGAGGAATGGGACTGGTGGACCTCCGGGATTACTATAGGGCCTCACTTCTTACACAACTCAAACACTGGTTTAATCCTTCCTGCGAAAATCCTTGGGTGGCGCTGGAGAAGGCCCTATGCCCGACAGATGACCTAAAATTATTGCTTTTCTTAGACACTTTGAAACCTCTCCCTGTGCATACCCTTCCTCTTACTATCCGGGCCTCCCTGATGGCCTGGAAAACTCTTCTTAAACTTGCTTCGGAGGGTCGGGAAATTCTGGAATTACCTGTGCCGTTGGAGGTGGTTTCTTATATAGCTCTCAACCTTTCCATGGTTAAATGGCATAACAAAGGAATTAAATTTATTGCTGACTTATACACTGACCCATTAAATTTGATATGCTTCAGAAACAGTATGGCCTTCCCCCGTCAGACAGATATACCCACTACCGAGTGATGCATTGCTTGGGTTCCATAAAATCACGCCAAGTGCTTGTTCCTAAGGTTGCTTGGAAGTTCTACAACTCCAGTTTCCTAGCTAGAGGTGGAATTTCCCTTTTTTATAATCTGTACCAAAACAAGTTAGAATTTATTAAATCCCGCCCCTACCTATTGTGGGAAAGGGATATGAATACTACCTTTACGCTTCAGCAATGGAAAGAAGCTTTCCGAGCTATCTATGCCTCTTCCAAGTCCGTTAACCACTGGGAACTATCACAAAAGATCGCCCTTAGATGGTATCTCACCCCCTACAAAATATCTAAGTTTGATGGTGGAGGGTCCCCGTTGTGCTGGAGGCGATGTGGAGACATTGGGAATTTATACCACGTGTTTTGGAGCTGTAGGAGCCTGACGAGCTTCTGGAATTCCTTGCTCCGCGTTGTCTCCAGCGTGCCGGGGATCATAACTAGACCTAACCCCTCCTTAGCTATACTGAATATAGGTATAAACAACTTCCCCTTGGAATCTAGAGTAGTGATAACACACATTCTTTTGGTGGCCCGTACATTGATAGCGAAATATTGGAAATCCGACTATGCCCCGAAAGTATCCGAAGTCCTGGTTACTACCCAAACCCACTGTGCATATGAAACCTTAATTGCTAGTAGGCAGGGAAACAGAATGAGGATGGTTAGTAAATGGCAAGTGTGGACAGATTGGTATAAACCTGCTTGACCCTACTAAGGGATACTAATTGATACTAAGTGATAAAGATGTATTGTTTGGAGGGGATCACTAGACCCTGGACCCTTTACCCCCCTTTACCCCCCTTTTATTCTTTTCTTTCTCTTTTACCCCGTTTCTTTTCCCTCCCTCCTTTCCCCTTTCCTTCATTTTGACTATCCACGACCTCATATCATAGCAGAGAGAATAGTACTTATTATCGAGAAACATTGGAAAGCATGATATATAGTTTATAATAGCGTTTCAATGAGGTACTGATATCATATTTGTGCTCTGCCAATTGATATATGTATTCTTTTCAACTTAAAAGAATTGTACATTTTCTTGCCAACTCTACTATTGGTCATATTCATTTGTTTGTGCTTTTTTATTCATTCTTTCCTGTATATGTTATATGAAAAATCTCAATAAAAAAATAATTGAAAAAAAAAAAAATAAGCGCTTATTGCGATTTTTTTTACCAAAAATATGTAGAAGAATACGTATCAGCCTAAACTGAGGGAAAAAAAATGTTTTTTATATATTTTTGGGGGATATTTATTATAACAAAAAGTAAAAAATAATGATTTTTTTTCAAAATTGTCGCTCTATTTTTGTTTATAGCGCAAAAAATTAAAACCGCAGGGGTGATGAAATACCACCAAAAGAAAGCTCTATTTGTGGGAAAAAAAGGACGTAAATTTTGTTTGGGAGCCATGTCGCATGAACGCGCAATTGTCAGTTAAAGCGACGCAGTGCCGAATTGCAAAAAGTGGTCTGGTCTTTGACCAGCAAAATGGTCCGGGGCTGAAGTGGTTAAGGCATGATCTATAGCACAGTGCTTGTGCTGTGTAATTTGCCCCTTCCTATTTTGTGAAATACCTAATTGACCCTGACTTTTCCTGTGTTCCCGTCTGTGCTGACCACAGTAATCAAGGCTGCTGAGCCCTGATACCATGGTCAGGTTATGTGCCTTCGTTATCCCTCTCTCTGCTGTGAGTCTCTTTCCTCTCCAACTCCCTTCCAGCCTCAGCATGATAGCCGCTTTCCTCCCTGCCCCACCTGCTGCTATTCATCTGCAATATGCAGCAAATATACATGTATTCTCTCTGTATTATGTGACTATTAACTATTGTGTACTGTATTGTGTATGTGTATGGTCACGTGATCCACCTCTGCTGGCCGGCTGACATCACAGGGATATCTTGGCCCCTCCCACTGCTCCATAGATCAGGGAATAAGAGCGGAGGGGGATCACGTGACCACACAGCGGCAGTGTGAAAAAATCTATTTAGCCTTTTCATAAAAAACAAAACAAAAAAACATACACAGTAGTTAAAAGAGAAGCATGGGGTTGGGGTTTTTTGCAGATTTATACCTACCTAGGTGTATTCTGTCCCCCGCCGGCTCTAACACTGGGAACCGAGCAATCTAACACCGCAGATCGCTCGATTCTTGGGGCTCCCTGAGCAGAGAACTGCTGACTGTCGGTCACCACTCTGCTGTGCCCCCTCCTTGATCACTGGGGTGCTGGGCTGTGGAAGGGACGGGGGTGGTCGGCTCAGGCTCCCAGAGGCTCCCTGAGAGGCTGAGCTGGGTGCCGGTCCAGACACATGGGCCGATCCCGACCCAAGTGTCGTGATCTTGCCCGAGCCTGGACTGGCTCTGTGACATCAGCAGACAGCCGACTTCAGCCCCCTGTCTGCTGAAAACGGGTCACAGGAGTGCAGAACAAACTTTTTACATACCTTCTATGTGCCCTAGCGGTGATCTGTGTTGATCCACTGCAGGAAATCACAGGTCACCGCCTTGAGAACGAGCCCTGGTTATGTTTCCGGTGGGGTCTGCTGTTATGGCAGTGTGTTGTTACCTTTGTATCCCATTTTTTGCTCACATCAAGGTACACATCGAACAATTCGTCTATTTCTTGCACGGAATCTTTGGGAGTCGTGTGGATGGGGATGAGGACAAAATCCTTTACAGCTGAAATGAAAAAAAATGGATATCATATCACTAGGGGGCAGCAGTGACCACAGTTCAGAGTAGTGGACAGAATAAAAGATAATTGGTGGTTATAGATCACTCTTTTTTCCATAAAATAAAACTGTGCAATACGATAAAAAAAAAATATCCAAAATACCTACATAACCCAGTCACACCTTGTACAGGCGAGGCAGAAGGAACGGCCTGGTGCAAAATTTGTTTGTTTTTGTTTCATTCGTTTTTTTGTGTTTATTTTTTATTTTTCGGGCCATTGGTTATGATTGTATTTCGTAAATTCGAAAATTCATGAATTCGTAAATTAGAAAATTCTAAAATCTGAATATTAAAAAGAAATTCTGAACATTCGAAAGAATAACTAACTAATAATAACTAATTATTAAATCATAGGTATTGGAATTTCCTTTCAAATTTGGCTGTTAGTAAACGTAACGCATATGAATTTATCCGAAGTTACGAATTATCCGAAATAATGAATGCCGCATCTAAACTAATGGAACGTAACAAATTAATAATAATAAATAACAATAATAATAATAAACGTTTTATTATTATTATTATTTATTATTAATTCATTCCGTTCCATTTGTTTAGATGCAGCATCTAAACAAATGGAAAAGGCTGTTTTATGCTGTCTTCTCTGATCCTCCCCTTCCTGCATTGTCTATCTGGGGAAAGCCAGCTAACACAAGCATAGCTCCCAACTGTCCCTGATTTTGAGGGACTGTCCCTCATTCTGAACAAAGTCCCTCTGTCCCTCTTTCCTTTTCATATGTCACTCATTTTGGTCTGATCTATATAGTTGTATATAAAATGCATTATTTATCGATCAAAAAGTGTTTCACGGTGCTAAACTTTTCATTTACTTTCTACATTGCTGCATTTGTAAATTTCAAAAGCCAATATAAAGGAATAGTAGTGGTAAAAAAGCACTTGTGGGTTTAGCCAATCATTTTCTTTAGTACAATTCTCCTTTAAGGGGGCGTGGCAGGAGGTGTGTCCTATGCCTGCATACTTTTGCTAATAAGTGTACCTTATTCCCATTTCAGAAAGTTGGGATGTATGCACAGGCAGGGTAGCCGACCTGCACTTGCTTAGTTGTGTCTTTTATGCTGGAGAGAACATTTACTTTGTTCTCAGAGATAGCAAGGTCACATGATATTGACATCACACACGTGGGCGTGTATACAGGCTGTAATGGAAATCTCCTCCTACCCGAACTCTCAGCACTGGAGAAACTCTGCAGTTTATCACTGACTGTGGTATACAGATCAGCCGAAAAGGTATATAGTGGTAATGAACTATTTTCATATTACTGGGTCTAGTAACACTTTAAAAATAGGAATCTGACTCTCCCTTTGCTGTAGCATATAGAAAGAGGCCTATTCCTTATTGTATTTGTTGCCGACTACATTACAGTAATAAATTAGGAAGGTTCATCTAGGCTTTAAAGTGATTGTACAGGATTGTTTTTTTCTTTAAAAAAAATAACAAACATGCCATACTTAGCAGCACTGTGCAGCTCATTTTGCACAGTGCGGCCCTCATCCTCTTTTGGGTTCCCCCGGCGGGTCTCGTGGCTCCTCCCCACATCAGATAACCCCCTAGGAGAAGCGCTCTCCCGAGGGGGTTACCTTGCGGGCACGCTCCTGAGTCCAGCATTTGTGTCCACAGACACGAATGTCAGACTCGGCCCAGCCCCGTCATTGGATTTGATTGACAGCAGCAGGAGCCAATGGCTGCACTGCTATCAATCTATCCAATCAAGGGCTGGGACCCCGTAGAAAGAGGGACAGTGCATACCCGCCGAGGAGATGAAGGGGCTCAGGTAAGTAAAATGGGGGTCTGGGGGGCGGTGACTGCCAGGCTTTTTTTTTCACCTTAATGCATAGGATGCATTAAGGTAAAAAAACACGAACCTTTACAATCCCTTTAATTACGTGTCTCTGTAACTCAGTAAGCATTTTTTTTCAGAATATTTAGGCCCCATTCACATCTTGCAATTTGGGATCTTGGGCAGAATTGCTGTGATCCTGCCTGCAATCTCAAATCGTGACAGAATGAGCAATGCGCTTTTAAGTGCTATTACTTTTTAATGGCACTCCAAATGTAATGCGATTTAAAAACGTGCTATGCTTGTCGCCAACGAAGGACCATTAACTTCTTTTCAGGATGCAAACTCACAAAGGGCAGCGTATGAAGTAACTGGGTTGCCTTATATGCAACACACAAAATCGTGCGCAAGTCGCTCAACTAAATTCACGAGAGGGTACGCTTGTTCCCGCTACACAAAATGTAAGTGCAGCTTTCATATAAATCTATAAACAGCGTAACTTTGTTGCTTTTGTACTTTATATTGTAAATGAACCTGCAGTAATAGGTAATACATGTAGTGATAGTATTACAGTATAACAATAGTAATACATATTACATAGATATACAATAGTAATACATATAACATATATATATATATATATATATATATATATATATATATATATATATATATATATACAATAGTAATACATAGTAACAATACTACATTTATGAATGTACATTAAGACTTTATTTTCACATACCGGTCTTTTTTGATTCAAATCTGATGATAAATGGTTCACGTGCAAAGGAATCCTCGTCGCCCTGCTGCATGTCAGCATATTGATACTGTTCCTTTACCTTCACCAAGTCTCCCCTGCAACAGCAATCACATATAACATGTAACCATGGATGGTTATTATGGGTTTTGACATCCTAACATTACTCTGTATAAACAGGACATTTCATTTCAGATGGAATAGAGAAGAGTTAGGGCATTTTTCCGGTTTCTTTTGCTGTCTTTGTCCCATTTGGCAAGATTTACCCTCCCTTCCTGTGTCATTGACAGTGTGATTGAAAAGCTTGCAGCTGCAATGCAAACCAATCACAATAGGACCCATGGGGACCAAGGAAATTCAAAGCAGGCCAAGCAAACCTCAGAGCTGTCATCTATACTATACAGTTGACCGCGTACACACAACCGGACTTTCCGGCAGACTAGGTCCGACAGACTTTCGGTGGAGTTCCGACAGACTTTCCAAGCGAATGAACTTGCCCACACACGAAGTCCGTTTGAAAGTCCGTTCGTTTTGAACGTGATGACGTAAGACAGGACTAAAAAAGGAAGTTCAATAGCCAGTAGCCAATAGCTTCCCTTGCGTCGTATTTGGTCTGTTGGACCAGCATACAGACGAACGGTTTTCCCGATAGGAATTGAATACGTCGGACAGATTTGAAACATGTTCTATTTCTAGGTCAGTCGGATTTTTTAAACGAAAAACTATCGGATTAGCTCACACACGATCGGATTGTCCGACGGACTGATTCTGTTGGACCTAGTCTGCCGGAAAATCCGGTCGTGTGTACGCGGCATTAGGGGTCCATTTATAAAACATTCGTTGGATGAATGTCACTCACAAAATAGCTTCACTAGAGCAGTGGTTCTCAAACTCAGTCCTCAAGTACCCCATGTTTTGGGAACTTCCCTTAGATAAAATAGTTCTTATCAACACCATGGGGGTTATTTACGAAAGGCAAATCCACTTTGCACTGCAAGTGCACTTGAAAGTGCAGTCACTGTAGATTCGAGGGGTACATGCAAGGAAAATAAAAAACTGCATTTTAGCTTGCACACGATTGGATGATAAAATCAGCAGAGCTTCCCCTCATTTCAGATCTTCCCCTCAGATTGATAGTGATCTACAGCGACTGCACTTCCAAGTGCACTTGTAGTGCAAAGTGGATTTGCCTTTTTTAAATGTCATTAATATTGATTTAAAGCAGCTGTGCACAGTAAAGAAAAAACAGAAAACCTGGCCCGTTCGGGGTATTTGAGGACTGAGGTTGAGAACCACTACACTAGAGGACCAATAGCAGTGTAACCAGTAGAAAACCTTATTGAGATCACATATCAAAAAAACAACATTTAGCCATACATGCACAGAAAGTCCTCAATTCCCCATTAAAATCAAGGATTGACACCGTTGTCACCTTAAAACCACTTGAGACCGGGCTACCATCACATACAAGCATGCTTTTCAAAGTGTTCAACTACGAAACACTGGCGGTTTAATACTGCTTTAACCCATTCATGAATGGACACATATAAAACTATATCACTTACCGGTATATAAACAAGTACTGCTCTTTATAATCACCTCTTCCCAATGGTTTACTTATAATGTACTGGTATGAAGCTCCTTTCTCACCCGTGCTGTTCAAATAAATAAAAAGTACATAAATACGTGCTAAAACAAGGCACACAAAGAATTAAAGTGGTTATAAACTTCCCCCCACAACTTTGTCCCATGTAAATCAGCATAAAAAACCCTAATGAACACTGCTTGTAGATATCTCCTTACTTGCTTAGTATTGTTGTAATCCTTTTGCTTCTTTAGAATGACGTCACTGTGCATGCCCAGATCTCCCCTGATTTACAGCACAATCTGTGTACTTGTCTATCTATTATCACAACTTCCTATGGCACAACACTGAAATCCCACGAGACTGCATAATCACTCAGAGTTTCCTACTACACCCCATGTGACCATGTGACATCACATGCAGTGTAAACCAGGGCATCAGACAGCATTACTGCAGTCTTATCAGCTGAAGCTGATAAGTCTGACACAGGCAAACACTAGATAATCAGCACAAGTAAATACTATGAAATAAAACAAATCAGCTATAAACAGGGAAGCAGGGTTGCCATAGAAACTTTGTATTGAGAAGGAGGCTTGGTTAACAGTACAGGAAGTGCTCAATGTAAGGGCGGAAATACACTCCACTGTGGACTCAGAAAACAATACTTAAGATGGCGCTGCCTAACCCCTGGAAACAAGTTTTTTTTAAAGTTTCTTTAAACAGTAAGCAATATGCGATTTGGACTGGATTACAGTGGCTATAGTGTGATAATTACTTATTATCGCCTAGAGGCGATTCAGTTCGCATTGTGCACTATACAAGTATTTCATTCATTCATTTAATGGACTAAATGAAAAGAAGAATCAGATTGGGAGAGTTTACTTCCTCTTTAACTTGGCATCCAAGGAATGTATTCAAAAAAATGTAGCAGAAAAGGCTGCAATTACTTTTTAAACACAGTTACAAACACAGCACTGTAGGCGTATTCAGGTCCCCAGTGTTCCCAGTAGCCCCCTACATTTCCCACTGGCCAAAATGAATGATTCCACCATGAACTGGCAAATAGCACAATAGCAATGCTGTATATTACCGTATTTTTCGGACTATAAGGCGCACGTAAAAGCCTAAATTTTCTCACAAAATCGACCGTGCGCCTTATAATCCGGTGCGCCTTATATATGACCTGTTGACATGATGGCAAGCACCGAATTCGTTTTCTTCACTTGGGCTTTAATAGTATCTGTCAGATGGGCGCGCATGGAGTCACAGATCAATAGGGATGGAGATTCGTGGAAAAAGCCACCCGGTCTCTTACCGTAAACTGACGTACCGTAAACCTCTCTCAGGTTGTTCTACTGCGTGACTGATAGCGATGAGTTTGAAATCCGCTTCGTAAGCATGTCTCTTAACAGGAGCCATTTTTGGGGCAGCGGGTATACCGTAGAAAATGAACGAATGAATGTGCACACCTCCTGACTAAGATGGCCGTAATGCTCACGAAGCTGCACTGCTTGGATTGGGCATTACGGCCATCTTAGTCAGGAGGTGTGCGCATTCATTCGTTCATTTTCTACGGTATACCCGCTGCCCCAAAAATGGCTCCTGTTAAGAGACATGCTTACGAAGCGGATTTCAAACTGAAGGCTATCAGTCATGCAGTAGAGCATGGAAATAGAGTAGCTGCGAGAGAATTCAACATTAATGAATCAATGGTACGAAAGTGGAGGAAGCAAGAAGATGCCCTGCGCCAGGTAAAGAAGACCAAACTGAGTTTCCGAGGAAACAAAGCAAGATGGCCACGGTTGGAGGACAAAATTGAACAGTGGGTTATTGAACAGAGAACCGCAGGTAGAAGCGTCTCTACTGTCTCTATTCGACTCAAAGCAACAGCGATCGCACGCGACATGGAGATCAACGACTTTCGAGGAGGTCCCTCTTGGTGCTTCCGTTTCATGAAAAGGCGGAATCTCTCTATCCGCACAAGAACCACTATGTCACAGCAACTGCCAAAGGATTACAAAGAAAAGCTGGCCATTTTCCATACCTACTGCAAGAACAAGATCAATGAACAGAAAATCCGACCAGAGCACATCACCAACATGGACGAGGTCCCCCTTACCTTTGATATCCCTGTAAACCGTACTGTCGAGAGAACAGGGACCAGTACGGTATCTATACGCACTACAGGAAACGAAAAGTCATCCTTCACTGTAGTTCTCGGTTGCCAGGCTAATGGCCAGAAACTACCACCCATGGTAATTTTCAAGAGGAAGACTCTGCCAAAAGAAAAGTTTCCGGTTGGCATCATCATCAAGGCTAACCCGAAGGGCTGGATGGACGAGGAGAAGATGAGTGAGTGGCTGAGAGAGGTTTACGTCAAGAGACCGGGTGGCTTTTTCCACGAATCTCCATCCCTATTGGTCTGTGACTCCATGCGCGCCCATCTGACAGATACTGTCAAAGCCCAAGTGAAGAAAACTAATTCGGTGCTTGCCATCATTCCGGGTGGATTAACCAAAGAACTGCAGCCACTAGATATAGGTGTCAACAGGTCGTTTAAAGTTAAACTGCGAGCTGCGTGGGAGCATTGGATGACAGAAGGCGAACACACATTCACCAACACAGGGAGGCAACGCCGGGCGAGTTACGCCACTATCTGCCAGTGGATCGTGGATGCCTGGGCGAAGGTATCAGTCACCAGTGTAATCCGAGCTTTCAAGAAGTCCGGAATTATCACTGAACAGCTAAGTACCGGTACCGATGACAGCAACGAGCCTGACTCGGATACTGATGAGAATGATGAGAGGGATACAGGCGTGCTTGATGCCGAAATCGCCCAATTGTTAAACTCAGACACTGAAGACGAAGAATTTGATGGATTTGCGGGAGAAGAATAAAGTGAAAAAGTGAGTGTCTGGTTTTGTACGGTATTCACCGGTAACTGAACAGTGTTAAGAGTTATTGAAGAATAAAGTGAAAAAGTGAGTGTCTGGTTTTGTATTTAATTGAACAGTGTTAAGAGTTATTGTTATAGACCATTTTATGGTTATTGCTAAAGAGTTGAATAAAATTTGACTTACAGTACCGCATCCGAGTTGTGTTTCATTAAATGCGCCTTATAATCCAGTGCGCCTTATAGTCCGATGCGCCTTATATATGGAAATATCCATTATATTAGCCGGTCGTTGCTAGTGCGCCTTATAATCCGGTGCGCCTTATCGTCCGAAAAATACGGTACATTGATTACTTCTCTTTGCCACCTAGTCAAATCCAGTTCCCTGGAACTTCTTGCACTTGTTTAAACCTGTGTATTGGAATGTGTGAGTGACGTTTATTTTTACTATCAATGAACACTTGTGTGTTGTAGTATTTATTCAGGCATGTGTGCTGTCATGTGATGTGGAACCATACCTCAATAAACAAGACTAGAGCCAGCCTGTTATAACCAAAAAAGACCATTTACAGCCATTAAAAGTGTGGGAAACTTACACCAGAAAATTTTAGGTACTGTTTTTAAATCTTTACTTTTAAAAAAATCTAAAATTTAGAATTTTCTGAAACAGAAAAGTGGTTCTTCGGCCTGTTTGAAAATAAAATAAAAGTCAGCAGCTACAAGTACTGTAGCTGCTGACTTTTAATAAAAAGAAATTCACCTATCCAGTGGTCCAGCGCCATTCTCACCCAAACCAGTCGTTCTCCTGTCTCCAGGTCCCCGGCACCGGCATGTTTACTGTGGGCAGCTGGCTATGATTCCATGCGGCTTCACAGCCTGCTTCCCACTGTGCATGTACGAACCGCATTGCACTTTGTAAATGGTCCTGCAGTCTCCTGGGACCTGTGATGGTGGGGAAGAGAACTACCGATGGATCGCCGCGGCATACCGCCTGGAAGTGGGAGCAGGTAGCTGTCAAAACCAAGTACCCCCCCCCCACACACACACACACACCAAAAGTGCCAAAAATATGTAGCTTCCAAGGACCTGATGATGACCCCCAGAGCCAGGGAGAACTGGCATTCCTCCTTAGGGTGCAGGTAACTAGGCATGGTGGGTGTGGTATTAGGTGAAAAGATTGGGCGCCAGTCACGTTTTGTAAAAATGAACAAGGAGACTTTTATTTCTCTTAACAGGAATGGTGGGAGAGAGGGTTAGGGCACAGGACACTCTTAAGCAGATGCAATAGCAATTAGGCAAACTCCATAGACAAAAATAAAACTAGGCAGACAGCAATACAGATAAATGGCCTTTAAGCAGAATGTATCTTGTAGCAACCGCTGCCTCCTATAGCCACAGCTTAACTCACAGTATCCCACTGTAGATCCTTAAAGTGGTGTTGCCACCAAAAAATTAAAAGCTGCTTAAAATTCGTAAAAAAAATGAAAAAAAAATAATTGGCAAAAAAAAAAATTTTTTACTCACCTCTAAATACCAGTTGCTAGGGGGTCCTTCGTAGTCTGCCTTCTTCATTGCCCAGGCTGGTGACATTTCCCCTCGCGCCGCACATTCACCTGGGACCTGTTACGTGTCCCAGGTGACTGTACGGCATATCATGGCGCCCTGCGCCGCTGGCGCGTGCGCAGTGGGTGCCCGGCTGTGAAGTCACAGCCGGGTGCCCATAGTATGCATGACGGCGCCGTGAGCGGAGCGGGGAACGAGGGGGGGCTTCGTTCCCCTGCATCGCTGGACCCTGGGGCAGGTTTTTTTTAGGGGGTACCCCACTTTAAGCTTAGCTCACCATCTCTCTCTAGACTTCTCTGACTCTCAGATCCCTGCTGGATCCCTCGAGTAAAGGTTAAAAAGGCTGAACCTGTAGATATTCCTTTATTTTTGGAGGTGGGCCTTGGGCTAGGGGAAAATGAGTAGCCAAAATGGCAGATTTCCTCCATGTTGCCGGTGTCTGGTACCCTACGTTGTTCCTTTTTGCAGGAAGATGGTGGGAGGTGCCCTGGGCCAGCCTGATCATTGCTGGTGGCAAGTCCTGCTTACAAACCAATGTCTAGGGCTATGCAAAGCTTAACCACTTGCCAACCACGCCATAGCCGAAAGATGGCTACAGCGCGGTCGTGTTTTCCTGGGTGGACATCCATGGATGTCCTCCCAGAATGTTGCTCTCGCGCGTCCCCTGGGGTGCACTCCCGCAAACATCCGACCGTGACCACCGGGTCCGGAAGACCAGGCGCATCATGGATCGCGGTAAACAGCCGCTGGTAGTGGCCGTTTACCATGTGATCGCTCCGTCAAAAGAAGGAGCAATCACATGTAAATAAACCGGCGTCATGTCATGATGCCGGTTCCTCCCTCCCCTCTCTGTACCGATCGGTACAGTGAGAGGGGAGAGGCGGAGAGATGGCAGCAGCGCTGTGGCCTGGATGTGTAGTGCCCACAGCGCTGTTCAGTGCCAATACTGTGCAATGCTCTGCCATACTCTGCAATACTCTGCCAATACTGTGCAACACTGTGCAATACTCTGACAATACTCTGCAACACTGTGCAATACTATATTCGCCAATACTCGCCAATAAATTTTAACAGAAACAAAGAATTTTTTTAATTTATTTTTTTACCGAATTTTCAGTCTTTTTTGATTGATAGCGCAAAAAATAAAAATCACAGCAGTGATTAAATACCAGCAAAAGAAAGCTCTTTGTGTGAAAATTTCATATGGGTACAGTGTTGCATGAGTAATTGTCATTCAAAGTGTGAGAGCACCGAAAGCTGAAAATTGGTCTGGTTAGGAAGGGGGTTTAAGTGCCCAGTGGTCAAGTGGTTAATAGTCTCAGTGGCTTAGTGGTTAGAGCTTCTGCTATGCAGCTCCAGGCTCCTCAGTACAAATGACAATCAGGGCACTGTCTGTTTAGAGTTTGCATGTTCTCCCTGTGCCTGTGTGGGTCTCCTCTGGGTACTCCGGTTTCCTCCCACACTCCAAACACATAGTGGTTGTTAAATTGGCCCTTGTATGTATGAATTTGAGTTAGGGCCCTTAGATTGTAAGGTCCTTGAGCGCTGTGAGTGTACAATATACTGTATATGTATAGTGCTGCACAAATTGTAGCTGTATATAAACACCTGTAATAGTAATAATAGTATTTTAATCTCAACACTTACCTGTTTAGCTGATCTACAAGCATTTTTGCAGCTTTCTCCTTTGCATCAAAAACTTCCAGGAATACAATGATATCATACCGTGCTGCAATCTGCAAATAGGATGGAGATTGTTATTTCATCATCTTTGGCCTGCCACTAGGAACTTTGTACAGGATAAACACCAGAAGGACCAAAAGTGGGCTGCCATGTGTATACTCATACACAGCCAGATCTATATCTCATAGCATTTTATTGCAAGCGAATCGGAAACTATAGGTCCCCAATAATTGCAGATAAATCGCATGTCGATCGATCAACTTGGGTACATTTAGACTGCCTATATATGGTTCGAATCTCAGCTGGTATGGAACCGTCTGTGGCCAGATTTAGTTTCCAGTAGAATAGCTCACAGAGACTCATATTAAAGTATATCTATGATATGATGGGTAAGGTGTGGAATGGTAGAAGAACCACAAAACAACAACAGTCAAGCTTCTGAGAATAAAGACATTGTACCCTCGGCTTTAAATGTCTGTAAAGTCAGGCATTCTACATGAGTTAGAAAGGGTCAGCCATGTATAGCTAAATTAAACATTATGTCGACGTGGCTATACAATAGGGTCAAGCCCATGAAATCAAATGTGTGGTATTGACTGTATTTTGAATTATGGAGTTGGGGGGAGGTCAATATCGTAAAACAGGGATATGCAATTAGCGGACCTCCAGCTGTTGCAGAACTACAAGTCCCATGAGGCATAGCAAGACACTGACAGCCACAAGCATGACACCCAGAGGCATGATGGGACTTGAAGTTTTGCAACAGCTGGAGGTCCGCTAATTGCATATCCCCGCCATAAAACATGAATATGTATTAACCACCCCAGTAGCCTATCTCTAATCAGCTGTAAAGGGGATACACCTGGTACATCCAGCCAGACATTCCATAGTTTTGTAAATTTGCCAAGACTGCCTGTTAGTATAGTTTCCCGAACAAGGACATCATTAACTGCTTTCACCCATAAGGCATGTGTTGGAGGAGCTGGAGAGGTTCACTTTTGGGCTATAGGTTTTTGAGCTAAAAACAGCAAGCGGGAGAATTGCTGTGTATGTATGTGGAGTGGATTTTTATTAATGGCTGTAGAGGATTAGAGCTCAAGCATCCTCCCAGACTTCTTGCATGTCTGGCATTTATCCCTTATTGCATACTGTCCTAAACGTTAGCACTGCTAGGTTCAATGTTCAATGGCGCCAATGGTGGAGATCGCTAATTGGAGTGTTCTGACGAGGAGGGGAGTCCCGCTGTCAGAACACAATGGCTCAGCAGGGGAGATCACTGTACTAACTGACAGTTTTTGTTCGCTCAAAAAACTCATAAGCCTCGTACACACGATCGGATTGTTGGCCAACAAAACCGTGGAATTTTGTCTGAAGGGCGTTGGCCCAAAATTGTCTTGCATACACACGGACACACAATTGTTGGCCAACAAATATGGACGTAGTGATGTACTATGTGTTTTCTTCAGCTTTTTAGCGCCACTCTATGGCCTCCTTCTGCTAAGTTCGTGTTAGTAGATGTTTGGGGAGTGTTGATTTGCGCTTTTCTTTTCGTGCTTTTCATTTAGCGCTTTTAAGTTCGCGTTTTTCATTTCGTGCTTTTCAGTTAGTTTCTGAGCTCCCCATTCGTCAACCAGCCATGTTGCGGAATCAGAGGAGAGAACATGTTATTTATTATTGGCTTTGGAGTTATTGCTTTGACATTATTTTTTTGGTTGAATAATGATTTGATTTTCTATATTTTTGGATGCATAGAATGCGTTTATGGTTAAGTTCTAGTGGCAGATAGCATGTCTAATTTTATTTGTTTTCTTTTTTTAATGCACAATAAAAAAAATTGTGGAGAATACTTGGCTATGTGTTTTACTTCAAATGACAGTTTGGGAGTAGGCAGTTACATAAAAAAAAATACAATGTAAAATTAACAAGGGACACCGACATAGTTGTATCTTTGATCTTAAAAAACTACGGGATAATGGTGTTCTGTTAACTTGCCCAAATAAAAAAGCAAAAAAAAAGCATATTAATATTATTATTGGGATCACTAGAAATATAAAAGCCTTTGAAAATTTGTTGCAATAACTCTATCAGTATCACCAGCAAAGCAGCTTCATTATTATCCCATTAAAGAAGAAGAGAATTGTGCGCTGCATTTCGAGATTTCATAATTTGCCGCGTCACGAATGTTAATTCTCCATTACGAACGCAAGTTTACAAGACCGACCGTCTCCGGCTCGTCCTTGCTTCCGAGCATGCGTGTTTGTACTTTGGACTTTTGTCCAACAGACTTGTGTACACACGCTCGGAAAATCTGACAACAGCCCGCTGTCCGTGGAAAAATTATAAACCTGCCATCCAACATTTGTCCACGGAAAGTTGGCCAACAATGGATCGTACACACGGTCGGATTTTCCGCCAACAGCCTGTCATCACACATTTCCCGTAGGAAAATCCGATTGTGTGTATACGAGGCTTTGCAATCTAATTAGAAAACTAATTTCTTTTACAAATTTAGATAAGTGAGGCTCTGTATTATTATACACAGGCATTTGTTTTTGTTAAACTCACCTTTGTGATCATTGGAAACACCTTGCAGTCTTTACATTTCTTCAGCCCGAACCTCCTGACATTGAATGAAGCAATCTTCATTCTTTTAGTCCCTCTAGGATTAAAACGACACAGACAATCCATTTTTACTTTACTCGTATTGCTAAAAACCACACTTCGCTCTTCTTCTTCCTTCGCGTGACTTTATTACTGAACTGAAACTGAAAACCAACTATTCCGCCACAATAGAGATAAGCAGAGCAAAGTTAGCTCATGAAAGTACGGCAAGGAAAATGCAATGTCATTCCTTTATGTACACTGTGAAGGGTCTCTAAATTACAGGGCGGTCACTATAAAACAATTGCATTGACAAATAGATCAAAGATGGAGACAAATGAGAATTTAATGTTTCAATTGAAGATGATGTAATACGTGTTTTTTTTCTAACCACACAGCCAACTTCCTGTTCACTAATCCCACACAAGATAACATTAGGCAATAGTTTTTAAAGACAGCGTAAAGGAAATATGGACCCCCCCTTGCTAACCTCCTTTTAAACATGTTAGTTTCCTGGCTGTCATGCTGATCCAATAGCTTCACTATTTTTGGAGATGCCCATGTAGAAAAATTGACATTAATGGTCAATGGACAGCCCATGTTAATAAAAGCCCCATCTATCATGGTAGCTTGTGGAAAAGACACAACCCATGTAAGGCCATTTACTGTGGTTATAATAACAGCAAAAAGCTGCGCTAACTTACCTATTTGTGTATTCAATAAAGAAACAATCTAATATTATATATAATAGTGAAAAATAGAGTCCAATAAAGGCCAATTAAGTAAGAGGTGAATGAAAACTGTGATTGTACAGACACCACCAACGCGTGATAAACCACATAGATTGCATGCTTACCAGAGGCAAGCTTAAAGCGGAGGTCCACCCTAAAGTGGACCTTCCGCTCATTGGAATCCTCCCCCCCTCCGGTGCCACAATTGGCACCTTTCAGGGGGGAGGGGGGTGCAGGTACCTGTACAGTACAGGTATCTGCACCCACTTCCGGGATAGCTCTCTGCGTAAAGGGGCGTAGATTACGCCCCTTTCCGAAAGTCCCCCGCTGCCTGCTGGGAAACACACGGATCCCAGAGGCAGCGGGTCCATCCTTATTGCGCAGCGCGACTCGCGCATGCACAGTGGGGAACCGGGAAATGAAGCCGAAAGGCTCCACTTCCTGATTCCCATACCCAAGATGGCGGCGGCAGCACCCGAGAGACGATCGAGAGATCGGCTTCGGGTGCCGACATCGTGGGCGCGCTGGGCGGGTAAGTGTCCTTATTTTAAAAGTCAGCAGCTGCAGTATTTGTAACTGCTGGCTTTTAAAAAAAAAAAAACGGCGGACTCCCTCTTTAATTGAAGCCTGTATAAATCCAAACATCAACCTGGTAATAGCACTTCCACAGACCACCTGGATATTATTCATAGTTAGTAAGGATGAATAAAGACACTAGTCCATCCAGTTCAACCTGAGTGAGTGTCTACCCCTATCCCTGTACATTGCACACATTGGTCCCTGCCCTCAGCCCACAATCCAAGGTCCTCATTCATATACTAGGGACAATTTTGGACAGAAGCTAATTAACCTACCTGCATGTCTTTGGCGTGTGGGAGGAAGCTGGAGTACCCGGAGGAAACCCACGCAGGCACAGGGAGAACATGCAAACTAAGGGCAGGTAGTGTCGTGGTTGGGATTTGAACCAGCAACCCTTTTTACTGCTAGGTGAGTGCTAACCATTACACCACTGTGCTGCCGCCACTACATTCATGCAGCAAGAGACGTTTCAGATTCAAATCACTGGCATCACCCTTCCTTGATCAAACATCAATGATAGCCCAGGGACAGCAGCGACCATTCGGAGCACACCTCCGTCATAGGTTCATAAAGATGAAGAAAAGACTGGCCATAGTGTGAATCCGTAGGATAAAATTTAATAGAAATAAAAATAGCACTTACATGTATATAGTAAAAACAAACAATTAAGAATTCTTTGGCCGGCAGCATACACCCGTTCACATACAGGTCGCGATGATGTCAGCGTGTCAGGGGAGGTTGATGCGAAGTAACTCAAAGTATTGTTTAAATACATCCAACATGTTTCGGCTGGCAACAAAACTGCTCTTCATCAGGGTATAGAAGAGTGGAATAGGCCTTAAAATAAACTATAACCAAATGGATCTATATTTGATCTGGTACAAAAAACAACTTTTGGATTTGAATTATAACAACATAACCAGCAGCAGCAGCTGGTCATTTATATGTGACTGTATTACAGACAAATACACTTTGGACTGGGTTTGGCGCCCATATGCATGTCTTTCCCTTGACCCTATGAATGTTTTAAGTTTGTGTTTGTTTTCTTTTGTAAAAACGAATGGTCATGTTCCAGAATGTGAAGAATCTTGCAGCCAGCACTTGCATAGCTTAGAGCCATTTGATAGCACGCGAGACACAGATCATTCTTGCGTCAAACTGGTCCATATCGGACTGAGAAACACCCTCTTACTGCTGCCTTTAGTCAGCTTCAAAATTGATTTATGTTCTGTAGCTTTTTAGGCTGCTAGTTAAAGTGGTTGTAAACCCTTACAAACCACTTTGACCTACAGGTAAGCCTAGATTAAGGTTTACCTGTAGGTCCAAGAAATATCTCCTAACCTATACGGTTTAGGAGATATTTACCTGAAGACTGCCACCGCTGTCTACGGCGCATGCACCATAGACAGCGGCGCGCAGGCGCACTGGGTAAGCCGCAGATCGCGGCGATATGCCGCGAGTGTCGGCTCCCGTGCGCATGCTCCGGCGAATCACAGCGCTGGAGCAGCTTTACCTTTGTAGGGAATCAAAGAAGAAGTAAACCCATCATGGTTTACTTCCTCTTTAAAGGATAAGCTCACCGTTTTTAGGGTGGAACATGTAACATGTTCCCAATGCTGCAGCCACTGCCCGATACCCTCCCTGTGATAGCAGTACAGGGAGAAGTTCCCCATACTAGCTGTCAATGTTTAAAATCAGCGCAGCTGTGCGGGGCTCCGCCCACATGGCCGCTTCATTCATACACAGAGTTCTGTGTACAAATGAACTACAAGTCCATACATCCAGGGGGCACGCTAATATACAATTACAGACATGGAGCAGGAAAGGGGGTGCCTGACCAGCTTGCTGCACCTTTGTTTATTAAGTGGAACTTCAGTCATTTTTTTCATCTTTCCATCTATTAAATCTTCTGCTCTTGTTGTTTTAACTTTGGATAGTAAAATATTTTTTTTTCCTGCCAGTAAATCCCTTATACAGCCCACTTCCTGTTTCTTTTCTGATAAAAAGCCTAGGCTTATGACATCATGCACAGCTCTCTCACGCTCATGAAAGTTTGCCAGAAAGGGAGGGAGGGATGAGTCATAGGAGGGCCAATGAGAGCTGCAGAGCTGGAGGAGCATCTCTGTGCGTCTGTGTAAATCCAGGAAGTGAGCAGGCAGCAGCTTCAGCTGCCCACAGTTAAAATGGTTGCAGCCAGACACAGTGGAGGGAGATTGCTGCAGCATATTTGGCAAGTACAGAACCACAGCATATATAAAATAATATGCAAAGTGGTTGGAGGGAAGCTTCAGAATGGCAAAGATGTTTTTATTACAAATTATGTGGGCAGACTGCATAGCTCCCAACTGTCCCTGATTTCGAGGGACTGTCCCTGATTTGGAGCAATGTCCGTCTGTCCCTCATTCCTCCTCATTTGTCCCTCATTTTGCTCTGATCTATATTGTTTTTATCTTTCAAAAAGTGTTTTCCAGTCCTAAACCTTTCATCCAATTTCTAAATTGCTGCAATTGTACATTTTAAAAGCCAATATAAAGGAATAGTAGTGGTAAAGAAAAAAGCACTTGTGGATTTAATGAACCTTTTTTTGGTTAATTCTCCTTTAAGGGGGTGTGGCAGGGGCGTGTCCTATGCCTGCATACGTTTGTTAGTAGGTGTTCCTCATTCCGATCTCAAAATGTTGGGAGGTCTGAGACTGCAGTTCCTCTTTAAGCATTATAGTCAAGCTCAGTAACTAATAGTTAGGTGTGAGAGGGCGGGATTTCCTTTGACTTTTCTGTCAGTGTTTGCATATCTGAGTGCCCTGAATTTTAAGGGTCCCGAGGTTCCCTAGGAGGTATTGGCAAATTTCCACAGGACACTGCTCAATACGACTACTGATTGGTTCCCTTTTTTCCTTTTTAAAGGGTTTGTTTTAAATTCTCAGTGAAATGTCTTCTTGCACCTTTAAAGCAGAACTAAGCTCTTTAAATCAACATTAAGTATTTTAATCATTATGCTGCTAGCATTAGTAAACCGATATGAAGGTATATTATATTACCATGTTCTAAACTTTTTTTTTTTTTTTACATTTCTTCAGTTACTTCCTATTTTCTTGCCCAGGCCAAAATGATGTCATACATCTCAGGAGTCTTCATGAGCATTTGTTTTTTCTGGGGGAGGGGCTTTCTCAGCTAAGCACACTCTCTTACTTGCATGCATGCTTGAGCTAAGGGCAGATGGATTCCAGGAAGTAAATGTGATCTGCCCTTATTCAAGATGGTCGCAGCTAGAAATGCTAGGGGGGTGTTTTTCAAAGTGAGTTCTCAACAAAATAAAGCATGGAGACGTGGATGGATGGGAGTTTGCTTTCAATAGCAAAAATGAACTAAATTGTGTTTTTAGCTTGTGGTGCTGAGAAACAGTTTAGTTCTGCTTTATGTTTACAAGTCGTGATAATCACATCATGGTCAAATGAAATTTCTACTTTTTATCATACATTTTCTAAAGAAGATATAATAATGCTCAAAGCGATCAGGTTGTGTTTGCAGTTAGATAAGTGCAACAGCAAAGGTACTCTTTCATACCTTAATAGGAATCTATATTGTTTCTTAAATAGTTACATTCTTATATATTACAGTTCAATGCTAATATATATATATATATATATATATATATATATATATATATATATATATATATATATAATTTAATTATCTTTATTTAGGTTAGTGTGGATGATTGGGGCTCTTTCACACTGCTCTGTTGCAAAAATGCGGTTAAAAACACAAGTTTTTGCCACGTCTTTGCTGTGTTTCTGGCTCATTTTGCACCTATGAAAAAGGGATATGTGACTCAAAAGCGTGTGTTTTTGATCAGTATTTCTGTGTTCAGATGCATTTTCCAATAATTTCCATGGGGAGGCGTGTGTTTTGGTGTTTTTTTTTACTGCACAAAAAATGCAGCATGCGGGACTTTTAACTACTTGCCTACTGGGCACTTTCACCCCCTTCCTGCCCAGGCCAATTTTTCAGCTTTTAGCGCTCTCACTATTTGAATGACAATTGCACGGTCTTGCAGCACTGTACCTATATGACATTTTTATCATTTTATTCAGACAAATAGAACTTTCTTTTGGTGGTATTTGATCGCCTCCTGTATTTTTTGCTATACTAATGAAAAAAGACTGAATATTTTGAAAAAAAAATGTTTTCATAGTTTGTTGTTATACAATTTTGCAAAAGGGTAATTTTTCTCCTTCACTGATGTGCACTGACAGGCTGCACTGATGGGCGCTGATAAGGCCTCACTGGTGGGCACTGATGAGGCGTCATTGATGGGCACTGATAGGTGGCACTGATGGGCATTGATGAGACTGCACTGATAGGCAGCACTGATGGACACTGACAGGTGGCACTGATGGGCACTGATAGACTGCACTGATAGGCAGCATGATGGGCACTGATGGACAATGATAGGCGGCACTGATGGGCACGGACAGATGGCACTGATAGGCAGCAGTGATAGGTGGCACTGATAGGCACTGATGAGACTGCACTGATAGGCAGCACTGATGGACACTGACAGGTGGCACTGATGGACACTGATAGACTGCACTGATAGGCAGCATGATCGGCACTGATAAGTGGTACTGATGGACAATGATAGGCGGCACTGATGGGCACCGACAGATGGCTCTGATAGGCAGCAGTGATGGGCACTGGTGGGTAGCACTGATGGGCATTAATAGGTGGCACTGATGAGGCTGCACTGATAGGTGGCACTGATGGGCACTGACAGGTGGCACTGATGGGCACTGATAGGCAGCAATGATGGGCACTGATAGGTGGCACTGATGAGGCTGCACTGATAGGTGGCACTGATGGGCATTGACAGGTGGCACTGATAGGCAAAACTGATGGGCGCTGGTAAGCTGCACTGATAGGTGGCACAGATAAGGAGGCACTAATGGACACTGATTGGCAGCACTGATGGGTACTGATTTGCAGCACTGATGGGCACAGTTGGGACTGCACTGATAATCAGGACACTGATAATTAGTGTACTGATAATCAGGACACTGATAATTAGTGCACTGATTATCAGTGTCGATGTCCCTTTAACACAAGCTGGTTATCGGGTCTCTTCTTCCTTTCTCAGGCTGTCAGTGTGAGAAAAGAAAAGCCAATAACCTACTTGTGTTTACATCTGTGATCAGCTGTCATTGAACACAGCTGATCATGTGGTAAAGGGTCGCTGTGATTGGTCCTTTACCCTGATCTGTGATCAGCGATTCAGCTGAGTCTGAAGGACCTGACGATCGCAGAGTGCGCGACCCCCTGCTGCGCGGCAGCATGATCTAAGGAGGTTGTCCATGTACACCCCCTCCCCGGCAAAGTAAGCCTGCACTGTAGCCGTCTTTTGGCTATAGTGTGGGCGGAAAGGGGTTAAAAACTCAATTGACCCATAACTGACTGGTGTGAGGCGTTCCATAGGATTTAATGGCCATGCATTTTTCTTTTGCTTTTGTTAAGGCAACGACGGAAGAAAAGCTGATCAGTGTAAAAGGGCCCTTATTATTTATATTCATAAGTATAATTTTGTTGACCATTTTTAATAATAAAAATAATTTATATGGATTTCACCAGTTAATTGCCATCTACCATTGAGACAAAACCATCCGTGAGGTGTCAGCTGAGTGTATAAAAATGCATGCTAGGTGGAAACCTGTGTATAGGTAGATGCTACACTCTTTTAAAATACAATGAATGGCTGGAGGTGATGTCTGTCCATGAATAGGTTTTCAATCTGAATTCCACCTTTATCTTATCATGCCCTTGCCCTGGGGGGGGGGGGGGGGGGGGGGCTGGTACAGATCTGCTTTTACCTTTTTATTAGAACAGCCTTGTATATCATGTAGGAAAGGAAAGAGTAGGTTTTGAAAAAAAATTCTATATTTTTTACTTTTTGCTATAAAAAATATCCCCAAAAAAGATATATTAAAAAAAAGTTTTCCTCAGTTTAGGCCGATATGTATTCTTCTACATATTTTTGGTAAAAAAAATCGCAATAAGTGTTTATTGATTGGTTTGAGCAAAAGCTATAGCGTCTACAAAATAGGGAATCGTTTTATGGCATTTTTATTAATATTTTTTTTTCTACTAGTAATGGCGGTGATCAGCAATTTTTATTGTGACTGCGCCATTATGGTGGACACGTCAGACAATTTTGGCACATTTTTGGCACTATTGGCATTAATACAGCGATCGGTGTGACTAAAAATGCATCGATTACTGTAAAAATGTCACTGGCAGTGAAGGGGTTAACACTAGGGGGCAGTGAAGGGGTTAAGTGTGACCTAATGTGTGTTTCTTACTGTAGGGGGGCGTGGCTTGGCGTGTGACGTCACTGATCGTTGCTCCCTATGACAGGGAACAGATGATCAGCAACAAGCTCGCTAGGAAGCTCGGGGAGAGGTTTGTTTACACTTACCTCTGCCCGTTCTTCAGCTCTGTGACCCGATCGCTGGACACCGGCGGGGGGCGGGCACGGAGCTCAGGACCGGGTTGCGAGCGTGATGGCGGCGGCGCGCGCACGACCAATGGCTGGGCCCTTAAAGGGCAACGTACCTGTACGTGCTTGTGCCCAGCCGTGCCATTCTGCATATTCGTATATCGGCGTAAGGTGGTCCTTAAGTGGTTAAATCAGCTAATACATACAAGTATGCTGGGTTTATCAGAACATGCTGATTTATAACCCATATTTTTGGAGAGGGCAACATAAGGCCCCTTTCACACTGAGGCACTTCTAAACCACCAGTAAAACACTGAGCTCTTTTGAAGAGCTTTTCAGGCGCTTTTGAAGATTTTTTCCTTTCATTTTAATGGAGAGGGTCGTTTTTTCACCGCCCTGCCACTGCACTGCCCCAGTGTGAAAGCATTCCTTGGTTTTAATGGAAATAGGTTTTCGTGAGCTTTTCAGGCGCTTTTTTTTTTTTTGCGTGAAAGCACCTGAAAAACGACTCAGTGTGGAAGGGGTCTTAGGGCTCTTTCACACGGCCGATCCGTTCAGGTCCGCCAATCAGTTTTTCAGGTGGACCTGAACGGATGCTCCATAGACCTCTATGGAGCGTCGGATGTCAGTAGTGACACGTCCGCTGACATCCGACCCGCTCCCATCCTAAAAAGTGTGACCGAGGAAAAACCTACTTTTCCATCCGTCATCGGTTCGCGTGACAACAGACTCTGCGGTCCCATAGGGGAGAGCGGCGCTCTGACAGTTCCGTCCCTGTACAGTGTGCAGAGACAGACCTGTCATCTTCCTACAAGCGGCTCCTCCCCGTGTGAAAGAGCCCATATGTCGCGTACACACACGATCGGAATTCTCGTTGGAAAAAGCTCTGATAGTTTTCCCAACGGAATTTGGCTCAGGCTGTCTTGCCTACACACGGTCACACCAAATTCCGATCGTTTATAATGCGGTGTCGTACAACACGTACGACGGGACTAGAAAAAGGAAGTTCAATAGGCAGTAGCCAATAGCTTCCGTCTCATAGTTGAATCTGAGAATGCGTGATTTTTGCCGTTTTGGAATTGCATACACACGATTGGAATTTCCGATAGAAAGTTTTTCCATCTGGAAAATTGAGAACATGCTATCAATTTTTGGCTGGCGGAAGTTCGGACAGCTAAATTCCAATGGAGCATACACACGGACGCATTTTCCAATGAAAAGCTCTCATCGGTCTTTTTCTGTCCGGAATTCTGATCGCGTTTACGCGGCATTAAGAAGTTATAAATAAAAATAGATAACAGATAATAAAAATAAAAAACTTACTGACACCAATCTCTACCCTACTGACACTGTCCATTGCTCTACTGACATCTATACACATGCACAGACACGCCTATGTGTTTGAGCTTTGGGATGAACACCCTAATGCAGTGGACTGTGCACCCCTATGCTGAGTATACACAGCAGATTTTCAAACAAAAAGTTGTCAAAAAATGCTTGATAAATGTCATCCCAAAGAGTAGTTCAAAATATAGTTTATATAGCTTATAACATTTTATGTTGGAATGATGGACTTTACCGAAAAAGCAAAAATCGCATACATTCTTACAAATTTGTTCCTAAAGCCCCATACACACTATCAGATTTTCTGCTGATTTCTTCCATCAGATTTACCAAAACCATGTAATATGAGGTCAAACCTTAGGAGTTCCAATGTGTATGTAATCAGGCAGGCCCGTCTACTACATGGTTTTGGTAAATCTGAAGAAAAAAATCTTCAGAAAATCTGATAGTGTGTATGGGGCTTTAATAATAATTTAGCATCTTCAAATTTTCTCATTACTACAAAAACCAATGTCAGTTTAGCCATCGCCCCTCCACCACCGCTAACAATTAGAAAGTCCAATCAACCTTCTTAAAATTTTAATTTTTGTTCAAAAATCTAGCAGTGTAATCCCAGCTCACTTGTAATTGATCTTCACTGCAATGTGTGCAGGAGAGCATCCTCCACTATATCCACCACTATAGTCCAGAATGGGCCATCGCCATCCCATGTCAGTGACCAGCTCTATAATACAAAAATACACTTACTTGTGCGTTGTGCTCCTGGGATTATCTGTAGAAGAGACTCACTCGTGTTGTGGAAGACCCAACACAAAACCTCTTCTTTAAACCTTACCCACAGGAAGAACTGGTTTCTCTGACTGCTGATGAGTGTCCCTGTGTCTACACTTATTTTGACTGTAACCAAACAATTATACTACCCAAGAACATCAATGGCATTCCTTCTTGTCACACTGGAGTGCTAATAGCTTCAAGGCTTATCAGCATGGAGTATCCCTTCCTTTTACTGTACAAGACTCGTAAAAAAAAAAAAAATTGTATTTACAGGAGCTTCAGGCTGCTTTAACACGAATGTGTTTTTTTGCTACGTTACCGTGCTAAAAAAGGAACGAAAAAGCAATCCATTTAAATATGATAATACTCTTCACAACACTTTGCTATGGGCGCAGAGCGTTTTGAAAAGTTCTGCATGCTGCATCTTTTGTGGGGTTTTTGGAAACCCACCAAAAAATGCAGGTCCCCATTGATGTGAATAGAAAACGTGGCAAAAATGCTGCAAAAACGTGCCCGAGTTGCGTTTCTGATGTGTTTAAAGGCAGACAGGATAGGGGCTGACCGGACATACTGGGGCAGGGAGTTCCAGAGGATGGGAGATGGCGGCTGGTGGGTTCCCCTTTTGGGGCAGTGGCAAACATGCACCAACCCCCCCCCCCCCCCCCCCCCCGCAGCTGGGCGGTCCGGCACTGACCACGGTGGCCCCCTCCGGACCACCTGCGGCACTGGCCATCCACGCCCCTGACCCGTGGGTGGTATGGCGGCACTTACCCACTGTGTGGCAGGAATCTCCTCCTCTCCTGCATTGGCAGGGCTGTCTTCCGCCTCTCCTCCAGTGCAGGCAGTGGCGGCTTCGGTGTCTGCTCCTCAGGCTTCCTCCCTTATGTGTCTCCTCTTCCACCAAAGCGCTAGGCGTCCAGTAGGGTCGCCTGGCACTTTTGCCAATCGGGAAACAGGTCTCACAGACATGCCTCCTGATTGGCACGGAGGAACTTTAGTCTGACCATAGCGAAAATTCATTCACTATCATCACACAACAGGGTGGGCTCGGGACGCAGTGCTCTGTGCCCAAGCACCCTATTCTGAAGCCTATTAGAGCCTCTGGATGTAATCACGTGCTTCAAACTACATACCCTCCGCCTATCCCCGCCATAGGAATTCTTGTGTATGGCGGCCTGAAAGGGGTCAGGCACATGGATAGTGGAGGGTGGTGGAGGTGTTGGGGGGGGAGGTACCCACAAGGCACGGGCTGCCACTGCTTGGAGAAGTCCTGGAGGCGAGCACGGGAGCAGGTAACAAGGGAGCTAGAGAGCAGGAGGTCCTGGGAGGAACGGAGGGGGCGTTTTGGGCAATATATGCAAATGAGGTTGGTGATGTAGCTGGGGGTAGGGTTACCACCTGTTCTTCAAGCCAAACCTGAACACTTTAGCGACCTGGGACACCTTTGGGTGCCCCAAGGAGAGTAGTAAAGTGCTGCAGAAAACAGTGGGTGTAGCCAAACTGCTCTTGCTGATATCATCGCCCTGCCCCCCAGCAATGCCAAACCTGCCCCCAGACAGCTGCCCACAGTTCCCAGATGGCAACATATTTGTGTGTGACTATCTGTTTTTTTTGGGGATCCACAGTCCGGTCTGAATAATATGTCTGCGTTTCAGTCCACCTGCATTCAAAACCCGAACTGTCCGGGTGAATCCCAGACAGGTGGCAACCCTAGTTGGGGGTGATGTTGTGGATGGCTTTGTATGTTGTGGTTAGTATTTAACATTTTATACAATGGTGTAGGGAAAGCCAGTGAAGAGATTGTCAGAGAGGGGCAGCAGTCACGGATTGGTTAGTGAGGTGTATCAGTCTGGCAGCAGCATTCATAATAGACTGAAAGGGGGGATAGCCTGGGTAAAGGTAGGCCATTGAGGAAAGAGTTGCAGTAGTCAAGGTGGGAAATAACCAAGGAGTGAATAAGTTGTTTTGTGTGTCGTTAGGAAGAGGCGGCAAGATTTAGAGAGTGATTGGATGCAGGGGCTGAAGGAGAGATCAGAGTCTCGGATTACACCCAGCACCCTGGCATGTGTGGAGGGACCAATGGTTGTGCTGTTGATCTCAATGGTAAAGTCGTGGGGAAGGGATCGGGGAGGAGGAAATATTACAGAAATATTGCAAATATAATATAGTTATTTTTGTTATAGTTACTTAAAATGTGAAGTAAAGGCGGCCCTCGACAGATTAAACATTTTCTGGTTCAGTGGGACCCAGCTGAATATTGATCCATCTATAGACAGGCTGGTTGTATTAAAGTCGATCAGTTTTTTTTTTTTCTTGTTTTTTTTTAGGGTTCCAGAGCAGGAGAGATTCCCCCATCAACACTGACTGTGTTCATGGAGGAATTTAGTAATTTTCTTTCCGCCAACCTGTGGTTGAAAAAAAGAAATTTGCACAATGTATGGCCTGCCTAAGAATATCGTGCTGTCAGCAGGACAGGAGGTGGGATAACTGTTCTCTAATGAATGGCAGTAAAAGCCCATCAGGGAGTCTTTTTCCTTTTCCATTTTTCCATTCAGAGATAAAAAGCATAAAAGTTTATAGCTGCCCGTGTCCATGAGGTGCTCCAACTGGAAAATCGGAGTCTTCCAGCAATGGAGTCATTGGCAAGGGTTGTGGAGAGATCATGGGCAAGGAAAAAATCTGCGCTTTGACCTATTTATAAAGCATTTGTTGGATGGTTGTCTTGCACATTTGTGCAAGCTGAATGATTATTCCCTCTCATTTCTGTAATAGATTAATTCATATGATCGTCAGGTCCATCTAGTGGCCAAAATCTGGTATAGGTTTTTGAAATACTTCAATGAGAAACTATACTGCATTTTTGGCCACTAGATGGCGGTGGCGTTCATGGTATTTCATCTATTACAGAAATGACATGTGCGTGACATTAGGCCTATAGTGGATCCCATAGTTGAGTGGCTTGTGGGGAACCACGGGAGGCACAACAATAGTATTGGGCTGTATTCCTGCTCAACCTGGATCTCCTGGATCTCCTGTTTTGAATGTGGGTGGTTACATCATCCTACCACTTAGAACAGGTGGAGTGCCTTGTAGCAGTGCCTCGGGAAGGCATTTGTGGAAAAGAAAGAAGAGATGAGAATATACAGAGGATTTGTTGTCCCAGATGTATTTCCCCAGTAGAGAGTGTTATGCTCCCATACACACAATCAGAAATTCTGCCAGCAAAAGTCCGATGTGAGCTTTTGGTCAGAAATTTTCGACCATGTGTATGCTCCATCGGACTTTTGCTGGCGAAATTCCAGCCAGCAAAAGATTGAGAGCAGGTTCTCTATTTTTCGGTCGGAAAAAGTTTCGATGGGAAATTCCGATCGTCTGTACAAATTCCGACGCGCAAAATTCCTACGCATGCTCGAAAACAATTTGACGCATGCTCGGAAGCATTGAACTTAATTTTCTCGGCTAGTCATAAATTTAAGGTTGGTGATGTTGTGGTTAGTAGTTTGAATTTTACTCGGTGGGGTAGGGGAAGCTAGTGGGGGTATTGACAGAGAGGGGCAGCAGTCACGGATTGGTTAGTAAGGTGTATAAGATGGTTTAATAATTTGCCTGAATCTAGAAAACATTGCCCCCCCCCCCCTATTTGTTCAGACTATTTTCTAAAATAAATGCAAAGCATTCTAAATCTGATCGTGTGTACGGGGCATTCAGGGGAGAAAAGGATTGATGGAATATAAAGGGGATTGTTTTGGAACAAGTACAGAACAACAAGTACAGAGTGGCTGGAGCCGCGATATTGTCACTCCCGCGCATTCGCATGGGAGATTTCTTTTCGGCAAAGTCCGGCGTCTGCCGGGCTTTCAGCCGAAAATCCACTGTGCACATGCACCGCTGCAGTCAGCGGCGCATTGCGAGGGGAGTATCTCCTAAACCAGACAGGTTTAGGAGATATTTTTTTTTACCTACAGGTAAGCCTTATTATAGGCTTACCTGTAGGTAAAAGTTAAAAAAAAAAGAAGTATACAACCGCTTTAATTGAACAAACTGAAGTTAGAAGCTGATTGGCTACCATGCACAGCTGCACCAGATTTTGCACTCTCCAGTTTTAGTAAATCAACCCCAAAGTCTTGTCAGTACATTTGATAATGCCATCAGAGGCTTGAATGTCACTTGAAACTACTTCAAAATGTAATTTGCTTTTATCGTTCTATTTTGGAATAGTTTGAATTTCCTGAACAAAAATCACATTTACCTTTAGAATTTTGTTTGTCCAGATAAAAAAAAAAATCCATCCTGTTTCTTCAAAATTTTTCATCACCATGGGGGTTATTTACAAAAGGCAAATCCACTTTGCACTACAAGTGCACTTGGAAGTGCATTCTCTCTCAATCTAAGGGGTAGATCTGAAATGAGGGGAAGCTCTGCTGATTTTATCATCCAATCACGTGCAAGCTAAAAATGCTGTTTTTTATTTTCCTTGCATGTCCCCCTCGGATCTACAGCGACTTTACTGCCAAATGCACTTTCTGTGCAAAGTGGATTTTACCTTAGTAAATAAACCCCTATGGTCAAAAATTGTTGACTTGACCCCAATAACTATGAGCTATGACAAGCAACAATGATGTTGTGAAACGTGTCATGTGTTTGTCCTGCTTCTGGTGTCCCATGAACGTTGGCTATTCATTACAATAAAAGCTTTTATCAGAGTGCGGCTGTCCAAAATCCATTTCTTCAATATTGCCCCCCAATAACTATTATGCCGCGTACACGCGATCGGAATTCCGGCCAGAAAAAGACCGATGAGAGCTTTTCATGAGAAAATGCGACCGTGTGTATGCTGCATCCGAATTTAGCTGTCCGAATTCCCGCCAGCCAAAAATTTATAGCATGTTCTCAATTTTCCCGACGGAAACACTTTCTATCGGTAATTCCGATCGTGTGTATGCAATTCCGACACGCCAAAAATCACGCATGCTCAGATTCAACTACGAGACGGAAGCTATTGGCTACTGGGTATTGAACTTCCTTTTTTTAGTCCCATTGTGCGTGTTGTACGTCACCGCGTTATAATCGCGTTATAATCGGAATTTGGTGTGACCGTGTGTAGGCAAGACAGCTTGAGTGGAATTCCGTCGGGAATACCATCAGAGCTTCTTCCAACGAGAATTACGATCGTGCGTACGCGGCATAAGAAAACAAACTCATTTTGTAACAAAAATTTTATTGGTGTATGGCCAACTTTAGTTTTGTTACAGTTCTTTATTATTTGGATTCACTTTTAGTTTTTTTTTATACAGAACTTTTTCTTTTTGTCATGGAATCTTACGCAGAGAAGTATTCATCCTTTGGTAGGAAACACTGAATTTGCTCATTTATAAGTTGTCAGAGATGTAGATATCAAAGGAAGAAAAGCGGTAAACAATATCCTTTCTTTTCATGTGTCTGGCTGTGTTTGATAACAGAGGCCACAAATTTCTAATCAAAACTGCACACATGTAAGTCACACCCAGAACTTCTTACAAAATAGCTCTTTTTGTCTAATTGCATAGCAATCACCTTTAATGTTTGTAGCATTTTTTTCCCGCAGGAGTCAGTTTGAAGCTGTAGTAAACCGCCCTTTTTATTTTAAACCTGCAAGACAAAGTTATAATGTGCTAGTAGCATCACCTACTAGCACATTATGTGAAACTTACCTTAAAACGACTTTGACGCAGTTTTTCCGTGACTTTGACGTGACTTGAAGCAATGCCTGTGTAACCTTGAGGACTATGGACCTCAAGTCGCATCAAAGTCAGAGCAAAGTAGTGCAGGGACTACTTTGAAGAACGCACAGATGTGAATGGTACTTATTGGAAATCATGGGGTTCGATTTGTTATGCGACTTTGCAGTCCCAAGTCATAGGACAAGTCGCACAAATGTGAAAGGGATCTTATGGTAAGGTCCTGAAGGCACTAGAGGAGGCATCTGTGTTGCCAAGAATATGTCACTAGTGCCTTCAAGGAAACCAAGAAGTGGACGTAAAAGAGGTAAAGTCACAATTATTTTTTTTTTAAATCATTATTGAGATGCAGACATGCATGTGGATGTGAATTCTAATAAAAGGTGTAAAGGACTTCTTTAACCTGACATTGATGTAACTCTATGCACAGCAGCACATTACAATGTGTAATATCACATCAAATGCTCTGTGCAAAAATTCAACTGTCCTATGTAGCACTTACCCTCGAAGGAGCCGCTGTTACTCAGGTCCTCCTTCCTGTACCCACAATGCTGACAGGCTGAAGGGGGGGATATGAGAAATTAATTATATGAAGGTTCTTCAAAAAGTTCCTGTACTTCTTTACACTCTTATTGATAAGAAAAAGTGCAGAAACTTTTTGAAGGCTATATATATATATATATATATATATATATATATATATATATATATATATATATACAGTATCTCACAAAAGTGAGTACACCCCTCACATTTTTGTAAATATTTTATTCTATCTTTTCATGTGACAACACTGAAGAAATAACACTTTGCTACAATGTAAAGTAGTGAGTGTACAGTTTGTATAACAGTGTAAATTTTCTGTCCCCTCAAAAAAACTGGTTCTCCAGCCAGAAGAACCGTCACTTCTGGTTGGACTGCATGCCACAATCCCAACCCTGGAATGCTCTCCCGCTTCTGGATAGGCCCTCAGACAGCCTAGCAGCCAGATGTGCCTGGGAAAGGCCCAAACTTTGGCCTAGCAGCCCAGGCAGTACAACACACGTCCACCCAGACAGCTGTCCAGGTGGCAAACACAGTGATCACCTGATTTCACCCAAATATATAGGTTCCCAGCAAGCCAAAGGATTTCAGAAAACCCCTGCCCATTGGCTGGGATAGCCCATATACCCATAATCTGACCTTGCATTGCCCTTCTCATATCTAATGCCACCAGGTACTTGGCCACCTAGCGGCAGAGTGAGATCAATTGATCCTCAACAATTAGCCCAGGCAGCTATACCTGGCAGGTAAATTTAGGAGCAACCCTGCCTAAACACCAGAGTGCTACATTTCTGTGTTACAAATAAGAAAGAAGACCATTCTGATGCTATGTATGTACAATATTTTCAGCTGGTTATAAATCTGTCATCTAGCATCTTTTAAAAAGCGATACAGCTCATAAGTAATGAATAGGCAAATCAATGAGCAGCAGCAGACACTCTGCTTAGGTACGTTTTTGAAAGGCCTAGGGGTAGGGAGCTCATTTGATGAGATATCAGCCTGTCAATTTACCCACTTGACCTCCAGAAGGTTTTTTTTTTTAGCTATTAAACACTGGCTCCCAGTGCTGTCAATCAAAGCCAGTGACGAGGGAGTGGGGAGCGGGGCCGAGTCCCGCTGTCTGTGTCAATGGATGCAGCAGCCGGGCTCAGGTGTAAGCACGCACGAGTGCCCCCATGGCAAGCGGCTTCTCATGGGGGCAATGGACAGAGGGAACTGGCCAGGAGCGTCGGCGGGGGGACCTAAAAAGAGGAGGTTTGCGGCCGCTCTGTGCAATGGTATTGGTAAGGTAAGTATAGACATGTTAGTTTTTTATTTATTTTATTTTTTAATGTTACCTTTACAATCACTTTAACTGTAAAAGTCTTTTTTGTGTAGAGCCCTGAGACTGCTGCTGGGTTCCTCTATCTTGGATGTGATGTCAGCAGCCCGGGCAGACTCAGCGTTCTTTCTCAAGTGACACTCTATAGTATTCCTCTTCTCCCTCCTTCCCGGCAACTACATAAAAGGTTATATAGGGAGGTGCGGGTGAGCTGGGTCAGCACAGACAGTAAATCCCAGAAGAGAAAGGGACTATTGCATGCAAGGATGGAAGAGGGAATCGACTATAAGTGGAGCAAGTTCAGAGGCACATTGCAAGTGTATAAAAATAATTTATGAAAAGGAAACACACTGCAAGTATTTAAATGTGATTTTTCTGTACTTTTACCTGCATTTTTTTATGTTGATGACAGGTTCTCGTTAACACTTACTGGTGTATGTTCATTAAACTGCTTTAAATCGTAAAAAAAAAAAAAAAAAAAAAAAAAATGTTTAAAGCAATCTCTACAGTATTCAGCCTGTTCTACAATACCATAGTCTTTTTTCGCACATGACAGATTTGTTTAGAGAAACAATATTTCAGTATAAAACCCTCTCTTTTATTGTAGGTGTTGTTTATGTGCTGCTTAAAGCTGCCAACTCAATGAAATGCATTTGCTCTTCGAGCGATCGTAGTTTAAAACTACTCTGCCTCATAAACACAGCATTAACAAGAGATCAGAGATTTGCTATTTTGAACATAAAATATGTAAAGGGCAATCTAGCTCATCTTCTATTAACGCTAGATACTAATCCCTCAATTACACAAACTACTTTTTAAAGGGCTATTGACCTTTTTTTATTTATTTTGGTCTAATTTCCAAATATAGCATAGGAGACAGTTCTATAAAGATGACCGTATGAAGAAGACAGCTGGACTTAACATGATTCTAAACGATCTTCTTGTAAAACAACCCATTACCCATTCAGTATAAGATTCAAATGAACGGCAAAACATTTGTGTATTGATTTAAAAAAACATGTTAAATATCTTTTTTTTTCCTCTTTTTTATAAGTGATCACATTGCCTCTGTTCTCAGCTGTATAAGAGCTGGGGGGAGGAGAAACAGCAGAACACTGAGCTTCCCAGTGAATGGCTGTGCAGGGGGGGGGTGGGGACAAGTCTGATTATTGGAGGAGAGCAGGTTGAGTTTGCAGCACAGCTCGAGAACTGACCACGCTGTGTTATCCACTTAATGTGGTCAGTTTTTGATAGGAAGGCAGAGACTGGCAGGAACACCAGGGATTTCACACATAGGAAGCAATACAAAGAGAATAGAATACTTTCTAATACAAGTACATGGTACAGCAGGTACATATCAGGAATATGAAATGTTGGGGTAACAAACACTTTAACTGCCTAAGCTGACTTTCCTCTGATCATTCTGGTCATTTGGAACAAGATCATAAATGCTTAGAAGAACATGAAACATTTTTGCACCGTGATGATGTAATATTCACTTTTTTATTGCATATCTTCATAAAGCACAATGAATGAAATTAAAAGCTCCATACTTGTTGAAACATGTTGGGTTCTTTATCAAGCTTGGAGACCAAATGTTCAATTCACAAAGTTATATCATTTAGGTGTTATACTAACACCAACTAAGCCTGCTGCCTGATTGTCAGGGAGAACTGCAGACGCTGACTTTGTTGTGTCATTAATGGGGGACAGGAAGAGATCAGCTGCCACCACAAGAGTTGGTGAGAGGCCACTGGCGATCCACCGCTACACCTTTACGAAAGAGGAACAGTGCTGCCTAGAAGGAAGGAAGGTTATCCTGAGTGCTCCAAAACCAGATCTGGGCCCCAATTTGCTGGCTAGCGGGGAGAGAGTGTTTAATATCGAGTGTTGACTGTTATTGCTATATAACTCTCTTAGGAAAGATTACCCTACTACTACTAGTATACTAGTATATAGGTAAGATTACCCTACTACTACTAGTATACTAGTATACCAGACTACTACTCACTAGTATAGTGTTTAGGGGTTACCCTCTGTTCTACTTGTTTGCTACCAACAAGTTATTTTCTATGCCATCGTTTTTACCTTGTTGTTGTGCAATCACCGCTGTCTCTATTCTTTTGGCTATTGTAGTATATAACTTTTTTTAAAACTCTTTTTAAAAAGCAAAAGTGAAGAAACTTTTTGAAGACCCCTAGTATATACATACGGTATCTCACAAAAGTGAGTACATCCCTCATATTTTAGTAAATATTTAATTATATCTTTCATGTAACAACACTGAAGAAATGACACTTTGATACAATGTAGAGTAGTGAGTGTACAGCTTGTATAACAGTGCAAATTTGCTGTCCCCTCAAAATAACTTCAACACACGGCCATTATTGTCTAAACTGCTAGCAGCAAAAGTGAGTACACCCCTAAGTAAAAATGTCCAAATTGGGCCCAATTAGACCTTTTCCCTCCTCGGTGTCATGTGAATCGTTAGCCCTTGCACACACGGTCGGAGATTCCGACAACCAAATCCGACGGATTTTGTCCGACGGATTTTGTCCGAAACTGTTGTATACACACGGTCGGACGAAGTTGTCAGAAAATCCGATCGTTCAGAACGTGATGACGTTATTTCGTTACGACAGGACTACGTTCAGGCTAGTAGCCTATAGCTTTGATGTAGGAATTTGATCTGAGCATGCGTGGCACTTTGTCTGATCGGAATTCTCTACATATGATCGGAGTATGTCCGATCGGAGCATTTTGTCGGAAAATATTTCCAGCAAGTTGGAAAATTTGGTCCGACGGATATTCCGACAGAAACAGTCCGATGCATACCATACACAGTCAGAATATCTGACAAAACGCTCCGATCGGACACATTCTGTTGGAATCTCCGATCATGTGTACAAGGGCTTAGTGTTACAAGGTCTCAGGTGTGAATGGGGAGCAGGTGTGTTAAATTTGGTGTTATCGCTCTCACTGTCTCATACTGGTCACTGGAAGTTCAACATGGCACTTCATGGCAAAGAACTCTCTGAGGATCTGAAAAAAAGAATCTACATAAAGATGGCCTAGGCAATAATAAGATTGCCAAAACCCTGAAAATGAGCTGCAGCACGGTGGACAAGACCATACAGTGGTTTAACAGGACAGGTTCCACTCAGAACAGGCCTCGCCGTGGTTGAACAAAGAAGAAACAGGTGGGGAGGAGGTGACATATTGGCTCCCAGCTGCCTGTCAGCCTCCCTCCAAATTTTTAAATAGGTCTATAGATCTGACCCCAAAACAAGGGACTAGCGAGCAAAGAAGGACAGAGAAATTTGGTTTCAAACTGGGACAGTCCTTGCAAATGAGGGACAGCTGGGATCTATGTATATTTGTTGGTAGGGTTAAGCTGGCCATACACAGGTAGATTTATGTTCAAATACCTGTAGACAATATTTTATGAAAAAAAAAAAATTGTAGAAAAATTGTTCTTTCTATTGAGTCTACTAGTTTAGTTCAAAATCCCCTAAAATTTTGTCCAAACCTTCTATTTGAATGGAATCCCAGACTCAGGGCCGGCGCTACCACTAGGCGGACTAGGCAGCCGCCTAGGGCGCAGCCATGGCCTGTCACCTCCTCATCCCCGCTGGATGTAACCTATGGATCCGCTGTCCCCGTGTGGCGGGTCTGCATGAGTGTGTCCGGAGGAGGAGAGGGAATGTCTGTTGCCAGGGATGGTGCAGGGGCGCGGGGAGGGAACTATCACATGTATTACACTGACAGATCCGTCCCCCGGCTCCCCCAGCTGCAGAGCTGTTCGGCGGCTCAGGGCTCTGATTGATACCGAGGAGTTGGCCCACCTCCTTCATTGTCACTGGTCGGGACTTGTGAGGGGGTGTGGCCAGCAAGGGGATGATCCCACATGTCACTGGGGGACGGGGGACAGGGGGTGGAGCAGCCAGCCTCAGGGATGATCGCAGGTCCTTCTGGGCAGAGCATCATGGAGGTAAAAAAAGGCTCTAAAAATTCTGTTTTGTTTGTTTATGCAACCACTGGACTGGGAGAAATTGGGTTGAAATCTGCTCTGCCCAATATCTCAGTCAAGACACTGCTACAGGAAAGACCAGATATCATCTTGGTCTTTGTCAACTTTATTATTTCTATCTTTAGACTTTTAAACATAAGTAAAAAAGTGACAAAGATCAAGATGATATCTGGTCTTTCCAGTAGCAGTGTCTTGACTGAGATATTGGGCAGAGCAGTTTTCAACCCAATTTCACCCAGTCTTCTGCCCTGCTGTCACCCATCCCCCTGCAGACACCCATCCCCCTGCAGACACTCAGCCCCCTGCTGTCACCCAGTCCTCTGCCCTGCTGTCACCCACTCCTCTGCCCTGCTGTCACTAAGCCCTCTGCCCTGCCATCACCCAGTCCTCTGCCCTGCTGTCACCCAGTCCCCTGTTGTCACCCAGTCCTCTGCCCTGCTGTCATCCAGCCCTGCTGTCACCCAGTCCTCTGCCCTGCTGTCACCCAGTCCTCTGCCCTGCTGTCACCCAGCCCTGCTGTCACCCAGTCCTCTGCCCTGCTGTCACCCAGCCCTGCTGTCACCCAGTCCTCTGCCCTGCTGTCACCCAGCCCTCTGCCCTGCTGTCACCCAGCCCTGCTGTCACCCAGTCCTCTGCCCTGCTGTCACCCAGCCCCCTGTTGTCACCCAGCCCTCTGCCCTGCTGTCACCCAGCCCTCTGCCCTTCTGTCACCCAGTCCTCTGCCCTGCGTTCACCCAGTCCTCTGCTGTCACCCAGTTCCCTGTTGTCGCTCAGTCTTCTGCCCTGCGTTCACCCTGTCCTCTGAACTGCTGTCACCCAGCCCTCTGCTGTCACCCAGCCCTCTGCCCTGCTGTCACCCAGTCCCCTGTTGTCGCCCAGTCCTCTGCTTACTATTACCCAGTCCTCTGCAGACACCCAGTCCCCTGTTGTCGCTCAGTCCTCTGCCCTGCATTCACGCTGTCCTCTGAACTGCTGTCACCTAGCCCCCTGCTGTCACCCAGTCCCCTGTTGTCTCCCATTCGTCTGCCTATCACCCAGTCCCCTGATCTGCGTTCACCCAGTCCTCTGCCTGCTGTCACCCAGTCCTTGGCCCTGCTGTCACCCAGCCCCCTGCTGTCACCCAGCCCTCTGCCCTGCTGTCACCCAGCCCTCTGCCCTGCTGTCACCCAGTCCTCTGCCCTGCTGTCACCCAGCCCTCTGCTGTCATTCAGTGCCCTTTTGTTACCCAGTCCTCTGCCCTGCTGTCACCCAGCCCTCTGCTGTCGCCCATTTCTCAAAAAAAAAAGAATTTTAAATGTTGTCAACTATGCTCGCTGTGTACAACAGTTCAATGGGGGGGGGGGCAACAAACATCACAGGGGGGTATAGATAGGGCCGGTGCTAGACTATTTTGCGCCCATTCTATACCGTATAGAGGTATATAAATTATATTTTAGTGGTTCAGAAGTTTTTTGTTTTTTTTGGGGGGGGGGGGGGGCGCAAGTAGCTGGTCTCGCCTAGGGCGCAAAATAGTCTAGCACCAGCCCTGCCCAGACTTATTATTAACCGCTTCAGCCCTGGAAGATTTTACCCCCTTCCTGACCAGAGCACTTTTTGCTATTCGGCACTGCGTGTTGCTTTAACTGACAATTGCGCGGCCATGCGACGTTACACACAAACAAAATTGACATCCTTTTTTTCCCATAAATAGAGCTTTATTTTGGGGGTATTTGATCACACCAAATCTTGAAAAAAAAGCATTATTTACTTTTTGCTATAATAAATAAAAACATACATTTATTCCTCAGTTTAGGCCGATACGTATTCTTCTACATATTTTTGGTAAAAAGAAAAAAAAAATAAGCGTATATTGATTGGTTTGCGCAAACATTATAGTATCTACAAAATAGGGGATAGTTTTATGGAATTTTTAATATTAATTGTTTTTATTAGTAATGGGAGTGATCTGCCATTTTTATCGTGACTGTGACATTATGGTGGACACTTTTGACACTATTTTGGGAGCAGTGTCACTTATACAGCGATCAGTGCTATTAAAATGCACTTATTACTGTGTAAATGACACTGGCAGGGAAGGGGTTAAACACTAGGGGGCAATCAAGGGGTTAAGTGAGTCCTAGGGAGTGATTCTAACTGTGGGGGGTGATGGGCTTCCACTGACATGACGGCGATCACTGCTCCCGATGACAGGGAGCAGTGATCTCTGTCATGTCACTATGCAGAATGAGGAAATGCCTTGTTTACATAGGCATCTCCCCATTCTGTGGCTCACAATCGCAGAGACACTGGTGGACATGGAGTCTGCGGGTCCCGCGGGCGTGGTCACGCTGTACATGGCGGGCGCTCACGCCCGCTAGCCCTGTCAATTAAAGAGGATGTACAGATACGCCCATTTGCCCACCGCTGCCATTGTGCCAACGTATATTGGCGTGCAGTAGTCGGCAAGTGGTTAAACAGGTTTCATTACAATATGTACAGGAGATAAAATTAAATTAAATCCACATTCAGACTGGTTTCACATCCAATTCACATAGCAGGAGAATGTGACTGGCTCTCTATGGAGCCGCTCCACATATCTCCGCAGCAGGTCCGGTGCGTTTTGCACGAAAATTGTGTGCCTTTTTTGGTCCATTTCAGGTGTGAATTCAGCCCAAAATTCGGGCTGAAATCTGACCTAAAATGGTGAACGAGCACGCACCGGACCCCTGCTGTGCAACGGATGCGGCGATGGCGTGAACCTAACTTTACAGTTAAAAGTTTGTTCAAGAAAGAAATTTCCGTCCTTCCCCTTTTGAATGTTGATCTGAGCCCACACTAACCATCATAAAATCAAACATTTCAAAATGAAAAATTTCTACTGGTGTATGAACAACTTTAGATTAGAGATTATATTCCAGTCCACGGAGTCATGTGTGTTCCATGCAGATTTCAGGAAATGCTTTTAGTTACCTGTTAGTACGTGAAGCCATGCTCAGTCTTTGCCGCATCGGTTTTGGGAGCCCATAACAAGCATGTCTTGACAAATTAGACAGCCTTCTCCTTTTGTACAGAAGGTACAGCCAGTTGTTTGATTCTATCCAGTTTCACAATGTTTTATATGTCCTTTTTATTGCTTGGTTAACAAGACAAAGGCGTCTATTATTTCTCCTTGTAACGATGGCTCTGATTGGTTGCATATTTTCCCTTTGTCCCTAAGGGCAGGTGTGACCTGTGGTAACAGATCTGCTGCCAGTTATATTTCCCTCTGCCGTGTTTATTTTTATTTAAAATGCTTCTGTAGTTTTGGAGCAAACAGTATGTCCCAAAGGAACATAAGAAAGTATTCCCTTGATATCCATACAAGTTTTATGATGTCAGAAGGAAGATCAGCTCCTACCGTCTATGCCATTTAAATATTATCTTTTAGGCTGAGTGTGATGTCAGACATCGCAGGTGATTGGCACCGCACTGCTGTGCAGATCACATGCGAGGTCTGTGCGATACAAATTTTTCCATGCCATACCATAATGGTGCAGGACCCTTTTTTTGGTCCGCACTGGAATTGGATCGTGTTCACACCTATGCGATGCATAGTAGTCCATTATGCTTTACCTTTGCAGGGAATCAAAGAGGAAGTAAACTCATCAGGGTTTACTTCCTCTTTAAATGGAAGAGCCCTGGGGCCATTCTAAAGAAATGTATGAAATAAAGACTATGGCGTTTAATTTCAAATTCTAAATTTAGTGTAGTGCCTCAGTAAGCTAATAGTGTTGAATTTCGTTTTTTCCCTTCCTGTAGCCAGGAACTGCTTTGGTTACTTTCCTCTGCATTCCACTGAGTTATGGGATATAGTGGGTGGAAGAACAAAGACCCTGGCCTGCAAATTACTGCCTCTTCAGCCAATTCCTGGTCAGCGGAGTGAGTGACCAGCAGGGGGCTGAGAGGGGTATAAATAGGCTGAGATCCAGAACAGAGTTCTCTTGTTCCTGGGGGAGTAAGGCCCAGCCTGAGGTCTGTGGCATACCTGTGAAACTATCTGCAGCTGCAAGAATCCTTTTGTGGTCCCAGCTTTTGCTTTGGCTGGGTTACCTCTGGCCTAGCTCATCTAAGGTTCCAGGACCCAGGGAAAGTACAGAAACTGACTTATACTACAGGTGGCAACACAGTATTCTGGGTACAGAGAGTACCAGCCTCTTGGACTTGGAAACTTTCTTTTGCTTCATTTGGGAGAGCTTCTTCTCAGTACATCCAGATAATTTTAGTAGGGTAGGATAGAATAAGAGCTGGAACCTCCAGTAGAAAAATCTCATTGCCATAGCCACCAAAAGATATGACAACACTAAGCCCTTGTACACACGGTCGGAGATTCCGTTGGGAATGTGTCCGATTGGAGCGTTTTGTCGGATATTCCGACTGTGTGTGGTATGCATCGGACTGTTTCCGTCGGAATATCCGTTGGACCAAATTTTCCAACTTGCCGGGAATATTTTCCGACAAACTGCTCCAATCGGACATACTCCGATCATGTGTAGAGAATTCCAAACGGACAAAGTGCCACGCATGCTCAGATCAAATTCCTACATCAAAGCTATTGGCTACTAGCCTGAACGTAGTCCCATCGCAACGAAATTACGTAATCACGTTCGGAAAGATCGGATTTTCTGACAACTTTGTCCGACCGCATGTATGGAACAGTTTCGGACAAGATCCGTTGGACAAAATCCGACGGATTTGGTTGTCGGAATGTCCGACCGTGTGTACAAGGGCTAAAAGTGATAGTGGACAGATTACTGGGAGGGGCTGGAGAAAACCCGGCTGTTATGGTGTACGTTGGCACCAATGACAAAGTCTGAGGAAGGAAGTTTTCTCAGAAATACTAACAGCACATCAAGCCACACCAGAAAGGCAGACAGAGATTAGGAATGTTAACAAGTGGCTGAGGAGCTGGTGTAGAAAGGAGGTATTTGGGTTACTGGAGAACTGGGCTGACTTCTCAGTCGGTTACCAACTCTATAGAAGGGACAGACTGCACCTAAATGAGGAGGGTGCAGATCTGCTGGGAATGAAGATGGCTGGAAAGTTAGAGGGGTTTTTAAACTAGGTGATGGGGGGAGGGTCCAGAGGAAGAGATAGTCAGCGTGGAACAAATTCCAGAGGGTAGTATCAGGGGCATTAGTGGTAGGTTGACTAAAGCACCTCAACTTGAGGTAAGTACAGTAACAAGTCCTATTTGCAACCTTAGAACACCCAATAAGGAGATACTATGCTAAACTAAGTGGCATGTTCACCAATGCCAGGAGTCTGATGGGGCAAGATGGGAGAACTAGAGCTACTGTTGTACAAGGAAGATTTCGATTTTGTAGGAATTTCAGAGACTTGCTTCAACAGCTCTCATGATTGACTGGTAACTATTCAAGGGTATTATCTCTATCGCAGAGATAGAGAGGGTAAAAAAGGGGGAGGGGTATGCCTGTATATAAAAAATGATGTACAAGTGAATGTGAGAGATGACATCACTAAGGGAGCTAGGGAGGAGGTGGAATCCTTATAGGTAAAGCTACAAAGGGAGGAAAGTAATAAATACTGGGAGTATGATATAGGCCCCCTAACCAGAGGGAGGAGGCGGAGGAGGACCTCCTCACAATTTGGATTAGCGACAAGGATGGGAAGTGCCATTATAATGGGGGATTTTCATTATCCAGACATAGACTGGGTGGAAGGAACCACGCATTCATCTAAGACTCGCCAGTTCCTAAATGTCTTGCAGAACAATTTCATGGGTCAGATGGTAAATGTACCAACTAGAAACAAAGCATTACTAGACCTACTGATTACCAAAAATACAGACCTGATTACGGATGTGGAAATACGGGACAATTTAGGAAATCACAGGTCAATTCGTTTCAGTATAAATGACACAAATAGGAAACATAAGGGGAATACAAAGACACTGAATTTCAAAAGCGCTAACTTCCCTAAACTACGATCCTTGCTAGAAGATACGAAATGGGATAAATTCTTAGGAACAAAGAACACAGAGGAAAAATGGGTATGCTTTAACAGTATATTAAATAGGGGTATTAGCCAGTGCATCCCAATGGGAAATACATTTAACAGAGCTAATAAAAGTCCTGGGTGGCTTAACTCCAACGTAAGAATGCATATAAAAGCAAAGGAGAAGGCCTTCAAAAAATACAAAGCTGAGGGATCATCATCAGCATTCCAACTTTACAAAGAATGCAATAAAAAATGTAATGAAATAAAAAAAGAGCAATGAAATCAAATCCCAAGAAATTATTTAAGTACATAAATAGTAAGAAAGGGAGGTCAGAGCATATTGGTCCCGTTAAGAATGATGAAGGGAATCTGGTTACTAAGGATGAAGAGATGGCGAAAGTATTGAATATATTCTTCTCCTCAGTCTTCATGAGGGAATCGGGGGGCTTCAGTAATGAAAACAGCAGTGCTTATCCTCATGACATGTCACAGGAAGCACCCTCATGGCTAACAGAGGACAGAATTAGAAATGGACTTGAAAAACTTAACATTAATAAGTCACCAGGACCAGATGGCTTGCACCCAAGGGCCCTTAAGGAACTCAGTCAAGTAATTGCCAGACCATTGTTAGTAATTTTTACAGTCTACTGACTGGAATGGTACCAGCTAATTGGAGAAAAGCCAACGTAGCACCACTATTTAAAAAAGGGCCAAGATACATTCCTGGGAATTACAGACCAATTAGCCTAACATCAATAGTATGCAAGCTCTTGGAGGGGATGATAAGGGACTATATACAAGATTTTAGTAATGACAATGGTATCATTAGCAGTAATCAGCGTGGATTCATGAAGAATCGTTCTTTTCAAACCAATCTATTAACCTTCCATGAGGAGATGAGCTGCCATCTAGATAAAGTAAGGCCTGTAGACGTGGTGTATCTGAATTTTTCAAAAGCATTTGATACACTTCCCCATAAATGTTTACTGTACAAAGTAAGGACCATAGGCTGAGTACATGGATTGAAAACTGTCTACAAGGGCAAGTTCTGAGGGTGGTGATAAATGGTGAATCCTCGGAATGGTGGGTAGTGGGTAGTGGGGTCCCCTAGGGTTCTGTGCTGGGACCAATTTTATTTAATTTATTCATAAACGACCTGGAGGATGGGGTAAACAGCTCAATCTCTGTAATGGCAGACGATACTAAGCCAAGCAGGGCAATAACTTCTCTGCAGGATGTGAAAACCTTGCAAGAAGATCTGAACAAATTAATGGGGTGGGGAACTACATGGCAAATGAGGTTTAATATAGAAAAATGTAAAATAATACATTTGGATGGTAAAAATATGAATGCAATCTACTCACTGGGCGAGAACCTCTGGGGGAATCTAGGATGGAAAAGAACCTGGGGGTCCTAGTAGATGATAGGCTCAGCAACGGGCAAGCTGCTGCAAGCAAAGCAAACAGAATATTGGCATGCATTAAAAAGGGGATTAACTCCAGAGAGAAAATGATAATTCTCCCACTCTACAAGACTCTGGTCCGGCCGCACCTGGAGTATGCTGTCCAGTTCTGGGCACCAGTCCTCAGGAAGGATGTGCTAGAACTGGAGAGAGTCCAGAGAAGCGCAGCAAAACAAATAAAGGGACTGGAGGACATTAGCTATGAGGAAAGGTTGCGAGCACTGAACCTATTCTCTCTGGAGAAGAGATGCTTAAGAGGGGAAATGATTTTAATGTACAAATACTGTACTGATGACCCCACAATAGGGATAAAACTTTTCAGTGAAAGGGAATTTAATAAGACATGCAGCCATTCACTAAAATTAGAAGAAAAGCAGTTTAACCTTAAACTGCATTGAGGATTCTTTACTGTAAGAGCAGTAAGGATGTGGAATTCTGTTCCACAGGCAGTGGTTTCAGTGGGAGCATCGATAATTTCAAAAAACTATTAGATAAGCACTTGAACGACCACAACATACAGGGGTATACAATGTAATACTGACATGGAATCACGTGCATAGGTTGGATTTGGTGAACTATGATTTACCTCATTAGCATTTATCCATAACCAAAATATCAGTACCTGGCAATTAGCTTACAATCCATCATGGAGAATCAGACCTTTTTCTAACCTTTAAAGCAGGTGGCGGAGCTGGGAATTCAAGAGCAGAAATCACCCAGGTTCCCAGTAATCATAACAAGTGAATAGGATGATTCAGCAAGCAGGAGTTACATCAAAATACCTATTTCGGACGTCTTGATTGGTCATGGTGAGGGACGGGTGTGTTTATGTAGAAACATTGCAAATTGTGTAACGTCTTCCCTGCTAAAGGTGAAACTATAAATGTCACAGCGTCAGAACCTGCTTTAAAAGCTATGGGAAAATAAATATTTTGTAGGTGTGCAATTCTTTTGTTATTACATTTGAATTGACAAGTGAAAAAGCAACCAAAGCACAGCCCTTCCGCCTGGTAAAAAGATTATCTTGTCAGTTATAATGGGCAGAAAAAATAAGGATTAATTAATCTGAGCAATTACAATAGAACTTCACCTCTTCCATAATGAGTCATGAGATAATGAGCTTTGTAAAGATCTTTTTCTGACAAACCTTCTTTCTTTATGTGTGAAATATATATTTATGGACAATGTTGCACAATGCAACAGTATTCATTTACTTTTTTTGCAACTTTTGTATTGGGGAATTTTGTAAATGCTACATGATAAATGTTACAAAATAAAACGATTCCAAAATTAGTAACCAGTTACTCTGGTTGAAAAAAAGACACATCAAGTTCAACCCATAGAGAAAAAGAAAACCACACACACAAATAGAAAACCTCCATATACACAATCCGATACCCACAATTAAAGGATATGTAAAGGTTTGTTTAAAAACAAAGCAAACAAAAAAACAAATGTCATACTTGCCTTCTCTGTGCAGTTGGTTTTGCACAGAGTGGCCATGATCCTCCTTATCTGGGGTCCCTCAGTGGCGCTCCTGGCTCCTCCTCTTCTCGAGTGCCCCGTTGTATAGACGCTCTCCCTTGGGGCACTTTATTGACAGCAGCGGGAGCCAATGGCTGCGTTGCTATCAATCTATCCAATCAGGACCCGAGACACCCACTGGAGCTGGTGTGCTCATCCCCGTTGCTTAAAAGACCGGGTTCAGGTAAGTAAAAGGGGGGCTCTGGGGGCAGCTGCATCACAGGAGGTTTTTCACCCTAATGCATAGAATTACAACCCCTTTAATCCAGAGGAAGGTAAAAAAAAACAAAAAACAATAAAGAATGATCTAATTTGCTCCAGTAGGGGGAAAAAATACTTTCTGATTCCCCAAGAGGCAAATGGATATTCTCTGGATATTCTATACCTATACAGTAAATATTAGTAACCAGTTATATTTTGTGCATTCAAGAAAGAATTAAGGCATTTCTTAGAACAATTTACTGAGCTGGTCAGAACCACATGTTGAGGGAGTCTATCCCACATTTCCACAGCTCTTACTGTGAAGAAGCCTTTCTGTATTTGGAGGGTAAATCTCTTTTCCTCCAGACCTAAAGTGTGCCCCCTTGTCTTCTGTGATGACCTATAGTGACCACTTATGTGTTTATACATGTTGCATATAGCCACAATTTATTGTGTTCGTGTGTATGTGTTTATTAATATATACCTATAATACTGCATGGGGTGCCATTGAGTCATGGTCATTCAGGCATTACATTTGCAATGTGGATTTAGGATGGACAGAAGGGAAATTGAAGACAAAAAATACCTCTATGAAAACCGATTGGTAGATTTCCTTTCCAGTATTCTAACTAAATACCACAGGGGCTAGTGCAAAACCTCTAAGCCCTTGTACAAAAAATCCGATCGTACGTAACGTGATGATGTTATTTAGTTATGACGGGACTATGTTCAGGCTAGTAGCCAATAGCTTTGGTCTAGGAATTTGATCTGAGCATGTGTGGCACTTTGTCCGATCGGAATTCTCTACACACAATCGGACAAAGTCCGATCGGATTATGTTGTCGGAAAGTTTTACAGCCGAGCTCTAAAACTTTGTCCGTTGGATATTCTGTCGGAAACAGTCCGATGGAGCCCAAACCAGTCGGATTATCCGACAACACTGTCCGATCGGACATTTTCCTTCGGAATGTCCGACCGTGTGTACAAGGGCTAAGTGTTTTTTGTTTGGTTGTAAAGTGTTAAAAGATTTTCACGTTTCATAGAGTTTGTGTGTTTGTTTGTTTTCTGTGAGACTGCCTCCTTTCTATTAACTTAAAATGTATTTATTAATATAGACTTCAATGAAAAAATAAAAATGAATAGATCTGTAAAATTTAAAAAAGCAGCATTTGCTCCAATGGTCTCATTCAATCTGGGGCTGTCGGTTGTAGTAGATGCTTTCTGCCACTAGAAGTCTCCAGTTTTCTGAGATGGAATGACATACAGCATCATTCAACCCACTTCCTCTCCATGTGGTACTGCATACAATAGAAGTCAATGCGGAACTAATTATCTTCGTTTCCATTGACTTCTATGGGGAAACTCACTTTGATATAAGAGTGCTTTGGATTACAAACATTCTCCTGGAACTAATTATGCTCGTGATCCAAGGTTCCGCTATATATATATATATATATATATATATATATATATATATATATATATATATATATATATATACATATATATATATATTTAGCACTAACCCTCGAAGGAGCCGCTGGTTTTATTGGGCTTACTGTTACCTTCTCGTCTGCTTCTCCGTCTAGGGATTCCCGTGGTAGATGGCCAAAAGAAATGTGGAAACTGACACGGAATCTTCTTTTGGGTTATTTATTTGAAACAGAAACAGAGTCTTTCAATGAAGGGTAGAGGGTTAAGAGTAAGTTCAGGTACTTTAGACTGCAAAAAATAAAGGAAGTCCTCAAGGAAAATCCAGAGAATAGCAACCATTTCACAACTGGATTTTACAACCCCCCCGGATAGACCTCCTCTCACTAGGCCTAGCAGCCGGTAGGGTGTTCAGTAAAGTCTCTGTCACAGACTTGTGATGTTTGACAAAGTCTCTGCCACAGACTTGTACGTTACTGAGGGACATAGACAAATTTAAAGAGCTATCATACGGTACCAGTATCTCTCAGCCGATCCGGCGATACCGTATGAGTGTTGATCCAGGTTGCGTCCTTCAACTAAGCCTCCAGGCTCCTTCAGAGAAGCCAGCCTTGCGCATGGCCTTCTCCTGAAGAGTCCTCCCCTGGGGTTCTTCAGTTGCTGGGCCTCTCCCTTCAGATGAGATGGCACCAGACCACCTTTGGATCAATAGGCCCCAAAATCCACTCGGGCCTGTCCAGTGATGTAAGTAACTGAGTTAAAATAAACGGAGTTACATAACGCAGTTAGTTTAGAGGGTAACAAGTAATCTTCCCCTGATTACTCTTTCCCTCATGGTAACTCGGTTCCCATTACATGGGCAGAGTTACCTCAATTACATCTATCGCCCGGGAGGCCCGCCGTGGCTGCGCTGCTTGGCCGTTCGTTCCTCCGCGGGGAGGGGGGCTTTTGCCCGCTGAGCTGAGAAGAGGCTGAGACTCAGAGAGACTGTCTGGACCGCCCCATCCCGCTCCGCCAATCCAGAGAGAGAATGTAGGGAGGTGGGGCGGACACTGAAAAATGAAGTCAGCTGACCAGCTGACACCAATCGAGTGAAGGAGAGGTTCTCTCTCTCTCCCTATGAGGAAAGGCTTCCCTGCAAGCATTCAATTAAGTGACTGATGATTCAAATTGCAGTGCAATCGATCCATCCCAAGTCCTCCACCACCTCTGCTTCTTACTGATCCCATCCCTACCCACCCACCATCACTTCTACAACAGAAGTGATGGGGGGATAGGGTAGGAATGAGATCAGTGGTGGTGGGGGATGGGATCAGTAAGAGGCCGAGGTGGGGGTGGTGGGAGAGGATGGCTGCACCACCACCGCTGCCACCCCCCCAAGTACCACCGCTGCCTGCCACCCCCCCAAGTACACCACTGCTGCCACCCCCCCAAAGAACCACGCTGCCTGCCACCCCCCCCCAATTACACCACCACTGCCACCCCCCAAGTATACCACCACCACTGCCACCCCCCAAGTACACCACCACCACTGCCACCCCCTCAAGTACCACCGCTGCCACCCCCTCAAGTACCACTGCTGCCACCCCCCTCAACAAATGTTCTAAAATACTGTATATAGTGTTTTTATTCTTCAATCAGTTAATATAAACATCTTTGATATTAAAGATGTTATAGAACATAATTGCTTTATAGAATATTTTAAAAAAAAGTCATAGTTACTTTGCTGAGTACTAATTACTTTCCCAATGTAGTAATTGAGTTACTAATGCAATTACTTTTTGGGAGAAGTAATTTGTAACTTAACGATGAGAGTAACGAGTAAGATGACCAACACTGGGCCTGTCCCTGCAGTTGCACTGCCTCAGGCCAGCCAGCCCGAGACTCTAAATGCATGGTTACACACCCCAGGCCAGGAGGGCCATGGGGCTGGGTCAGGAGGACCACCAGAACCGAACAGACAGAAAATAATCTCCGGAACCTTGAAGCACGTGATGTCCGTACCTTAAATACAACCTCCCAGAATACACAGCGGGAGAGCACTCCCACTGGGCTGGTTCCAAGAAAACAGTGGCATTCAATACACCCAGCTAAACTGTGTTCTTACTCTTGCCAGTGGTGACAGCGACACCTGCGGTCAAGGAGAACCCAGTGCAACCCATCTGGACTGGTACTGAAACCAGAAATGTAGAAAATTAGCCCCAAAACCCAACTGTGGTTTCAGGAAAATTAACTTTGAAAAAAAACATAGCGCCTGCTCGTCAGGAGCCAACTATATATATATATATATATATATATATATATATATGTATATATTACAGTAATACCTCAGATTGCGAGTAGCGTGGTTAACGAGCATTTCACAATACAAGCTATTATTATTTTTAATCCTGACTCGGTTTGCGAGTGTTGTTTTGCAACACGAGCAGGATCCAAGCATCTGCAGTATGCAGTACCACATTTGGCCAGAGGTGTGGGGGCACCGGTGACACTCAGAGCAGTTCGGATGCACTTGGTATCAATGTGGAACTAATTATCTTCGTTTCCATTGACTTCTATGGGGAAACTCGCTTTGGTATGGAACGGATTATGCTCGTAATCCAAGGTTCCACTGTACATAAAATACAAAAAAATAAGGCGGCACTCATGAGGCTTGAAAGGTAAACACTCAGTGATAACGTTTATTTTAATGTTTTTAAGAGGCACAAGCTCATCTTCCCAACCCCTTGCTGCCACATATATATGTGTGCCTTACAGGGTTGGCAAGAGGTGAAAATAGCCAGCAGGAACAAATTCTATACTAACATGCTTCATGCTAGACACAGTGCCTTCCCTGAGAAAGCACTGTGCCTAGCAATGTTAGAATAGAGCTTGTTTCTGCTGGCTATTTTAACAAAGGAAGAGTATTATGTTGCATCTTAATTTTCGACATTCCTGTTTGCAATAGTACTGTTCACTCTACACTTTCTTTGCATGTGAACAGTTTACAGAGGATGGGTTGAAAACTTGAACTAGCTGACTATATAAAGGTAAGATTGCCAGAGGCTGACAATAGAGTTATTGGCCTTTTCAAAAGTGGCAGTCTAAACAATGTAATTGAATGGACCAGAATGGGGAACACCTTAATATTCCACTTACAACGTGGGCCATCATAGATTAAAAAAAAGGGTTGCTCCTAAGAACAGCAATTCTTTATGCATAAATTCTATTTACTCATCAACCATAAAGCAACAGACAGATCCTGACTGGTGTCACATACACAACTGTGGTTTACAATGACTGGTATCAAAATGATATAGGCTACTGTACTCATGACTTAGAAATTTAGAAAGGAGTGCGGCAAGGATGTATGTTGTCACCCTACTTATTTAACTTATATGCAGATTACGCTATGCGAAATGCCAAAATCGACGAATCACAAGCCGGAATTAAGATCATCGGGAGAAATATAAACAACCTGAGATATGCAGACGATACCACACTAATAGCAGCAGAAGAAGAACTAAAGAGTTGCTCAATAAAGGTGAAAGAGGAGAGCACAAAAGGTGACCTGAAATTGAACATTAAGAAAACTAGGAACATGGCAGCCGATCTCATCACTCCTTGGCAAATAGAAGGAGAAGAAACAGTGACAGATTTTATCTTCCTAGGCTCCAAGATCACAGCAGACGATTACTGTAGCCATGAAAGTAAGAGACGTTTGCTTCTTGGAAGGATAGCAATGGCAAAGCTAAATACATTGTAAAAAGCAGAGACATCACCCTACCAACAAAGTGCCGTATAGTCAAAGCAATGGTATTCCCAGTAGTAACATATGGCTGTGAAAGTCGGACCATAAGGAAGGCTGAACGCCATCTGATTTAAAATATAAAATACATTAGACAAATCCAAAAGTCTGCAAGTTTGAATATTTGGCTGCAACCCTACATCAAAAAAATATGTAAACAACATTTGCTAAGTTTAAAAATTGGAAACAACAAAAAAAAACAGGAAACTAATAAATCAAGAATTGTTTATAAACTATTTACATCCCAATCCACATTTAATCCATGTGGAATATAACTTTTGAGAATATTGATCCATTTGGTTTCCATTCTACATAATTCCCTAACCTTATAACTCCCCCTCCAATGGGAAACAAGATGGTCTATCCCTATTAAGAGTACCAGAAGGATCTCTGTTGTGTACAAGATCATAATGTTGGGAAACATTATGATTTTGATATCTTTACGGATATTAGCAATATGCTCATTCAGTCTAACACTCAATGCACGGGTAGTCCGTCCCACATATTGCAACCCACATGGGCACTGGAGCAGGTAAACCACATGCGGGGTGCAACATGTAATGAATGGCTTAACCATACAATTTCTTAAAGTGATGATAGATGAGAAGTCACAGGTTTTTCAGCCAAAAACACATCTCTATCCATATTTCTGACCACATCAAGTGTTGAATCCAAAGAGGAGGGATCATATCCCTTCTCCTTGAATCTTTGAATCATAACCTGAGATTGGGCATTAAAGTCACTGGTGGTGGCAGCTATCTTTAGAGATGTTTGCATTATGATCAATATTTTTGAAAAAGGTGGATGTACTGAGATTCCCTTCTTCCACCCTAATAGTGAGATCCAAAAAATGTATGTCCCTCTGACTCATCTCATAGTTGAGCTTTATCCCTCTATCATTCAAATCTAAGGTTGTCAAAAATTGAGTCAAGGAGGCGGAGTTACCTTTCCATAGAGATGAGTCAGAGGGAAATCCATTTTTTGGATCTCACTATTAGGGTGGAAGAAGGGAATCTCAGTACATCCACCTTTTTCAAAAGTACTGATCATAATGCATACATCTGTAAATATAGCTGCCAGCACCAGCCATGGCTGAACGGCGTCCCTAAAGGACAACTTCTCTGCATTAGACGGAATTGTTCCAATATTGTTGATTTTGACACCCAATCTCAGGTTCTGATTCAAATATTCAAGGAGAAGGGTTATGATCCCTCCTCTTTGGATTAGACACTTGATGTGGTCAGAATTATGGATAGACATGCATTGGCATATTTTACAGAACGATAGAGTTTTGGGCCCTCTTCCCCCCCCCCCCCCAACCTCAATTCGCCTTTAGGGGTGTTCCCTCTTTAAAAAACAAGGTTACAGTCAGTATTATAGACCCCCTGTGGAAAATGTCAGGTCTGTAGCCTTAACAAATGTAGGACTAGGAAAATCTGTGACTTCTCGTCTAGCATCACTTGGAAAAATTATACATTTAAAGGGGTTGAAAACCCTTCGCATTAAGGTGAAAAAACTTCTGGCAGTGACCGGCCCCCCAGCCCCCCCGTGTTACTTACCTGAGCACCTTCATCCCCTCGGTGGAGAGGTGCTCTCCCTCTCTGCATGGGGTCCTGGCTTTTGAATGGATAGATTGTTAGCGAAGCCATTGGCTCCCGTTGCTGTCAATCAAATCCAATGACATGGACCCCGGGGTCGGGGCTGAGTCTGGCATTCGCATCTATGGACGCAAATGCTGGACTTGGGAGCGTGCCCAAATGGTAACCCCCGGGAGAACGCTTCTCCTAAGGGGTTATTGGATGCAAGGAGGAGCTGTGAGAGCTGCCGAGGGACCCCAGAAGGGGATAATCAAGGCCAATCTGTGCAAATCGAGCTGCACAATGGATGTAAGTATGACATGTTTGTTATTTTTTTTAAATAAAACAAAAAGCCTTACAATCACTTTAAGCCGTTCATTACATGTTGCCCCACGCATGTGGTTTACCTGCTCCAGTGCCCGTGCGGGTTGCAATATGTGGGACGTTGAGTGTTAGACTGAATGAGCATATTGCTAATATCCATAAAGAATATCAAAATCATAATGTTTCCCGGGGATAGACCATCTAGTTCCCCATTGGAGGGGAAGCTGTAAGGTTAGGGAATTATCAAGGATGGAAACCAAATGGATCTATATTCTCAAAAGTTATATTCCACATGGACTAAATGTGGATTGGGATGTAAATAGTTTTATAGACAATTCTTGATTTTATTGGTTTTATGTTTTTCTATTTTTTGTTTCCAATTTTGTAAACTTAGCAAATGTTGTTTACAATTTTTTAGACCTAGGGTTGCAGCCAAATATTCATACTTGCAGTCTTTTGGATTTGTCTAATGTACTTTATGTTTTAAATCAGATGGGAGGTATAGGTATTGGCATCTGATGTGGCAGTGCCTTTTTTTTCTCCCCACTTGGACTCTCGTTTAATTTGGGGTAGGTTTGCTGTTGCTCACGTTTCTATCTGTCTTTAGAATTAGAATGAGACATGACCTTTTTTTATAATATGAGAGTGAGGCTTGGTCGCCGTCCTCCTTCTTTTCATTCAGGCTGCAAAGATGAAAGCGAGGTTTGAATCACCTAGCTCTCTCCTTTTGGTGACAAAACCGGTCGGACAGAGCTGTTAGTTCCTGCTATCGTGTATTTCCTAGCTTGTCCAGATGTTCTGTGGTGGCCGCCTTTATTTTATATCACGCTTTTTCAACTTGAAAATTTGTAATTGCAATACTTTAATAAATTCAATCTCTAAGAGGTTTTACACTATCTAGCTTTTTTATATTTCTTTTGGGATCCGGCCATTGGTCATTGTGTAAGAGGAGTCCTTTGGGTACATCTGAACTGATCCTGATGTGATTGCTTCCGTGCCCTGTGTCAGTGATCTCTACTGGGATTATTACATCAAGCCTGTTTGACCCTTCATAATAAAGGGTTCAGGCTCTCTTGTAAGAGTCCAACTTAATGTGGTGGTGGCGTACTCACATGGTGAAGGGATTTGGTTACAGTTATATCCACATTTGAACCATGTATTTTGATGAACACGGTCCATTTGAGAGACTGTTTTTTGGACTATATTTGTTATCAATTTTTTAGCACAACACTTTTTGAATCCATTATGTTTTAATTGTCTTAGATCCCCTCACCGCCTGAAGATGCGGAGTGTTCCAGCAAAATGCATTGAGATTGCCAACCCATGGAGGACACCTCATCTTCATATTGAATCAACTATCGATGTGACTTGTGAATGCAATAGGGTTTGGTGTCTAGTCCTATGGGAGGTATCTCAGGGAGACTTCTATGTTTACTAGTGTATATACCTGTACATTATATTTTAAATCCTTTTGTGATTTTATCTTAATATTTGTTTGAATAAAAATGGAATAACTTTTATATTGCTGTCTTTGACTGGCACCTTAAAAGTCCAACTTGTTTTCTGTTTACCCTTTATTCCCTGTAGACATGCTGATAGCTCTGCCTAGTGGTATTGGACCTGGAACTATGTAGACACCAATAGGGTAAAGGTTAATTGGCAAGAGCTCAAGGAACCCCCACCCACCCCACGAAAAATTAAAAGTCAACAGCTACAAATACTGCAGCTTCTGGCTTTTAATATATGGACACTTACTTGACCAAGCAGCCCATAATGTCAGCGCCCCAGCCAATCTTTGGATCAGCTGTCGGGTGCAGCCACCACCATTGTCAGTAAGGGAATCCTGCAGTGATTGCCGGTCCCCTACTGTGCATGCGTGAAATGTGCTGCACTTTCTAATTGACCCAATGGAGGAAGGAGGAGGGGGGCCGAGCTTCACCATGGCGCCATCTCCAGAAGCAGGCAAGGGGATCTGTCAAAAAGTGGAAAGTTCCACTTTTTTAACTCAGGTTGAGAATAGCTTTTTTTTTCTTTTTTTTTAACAATTTCAAATATATTTTAAAAATACAGCACTTTGCATAGCAATCTACACAGAGGAAAATCTACATAATTGCAGTTGATTACAGTTCACAGAAATTGGCATCGGTACAGTAGAAAATAGTGACCAACAACAAACATGTAACAACCAGGTAAAACTGTAAAGTACTTATTTAGCCAAAACCTTTGAATTTTTCTGTCTAAAGTAGGAATGGTTTAGAAACCCCTGTCAGGTTATTATCTGTTTCACTAATTAGATGACTCATTCTCTTTATTTGCCCTGGCAGCCAGTGGCACTGGGATAAGAAATTATGGCAAATCCAATATATATTTTATAGTTGTTACTGGAACAAGTGGTAAAGGGAAATTTCCCGATGGGAATTCCTGTTACGATGACAACTATCTAAGAGGGGAACTCCCTTCACGCACCTCCTATTGGGTCTCTAGGGCAGGAATTAAAGAAAAATCTTCCCATTGGGTCACAGAAAGAGAAAAAAAAACTGATGGGAAATTTAAAAATTTTACCTACTCTGCTGTATCCAAAACTGAAAAAGTTAACTGTATCTGCACTTTAAAATCATATGATAAAACCTGAAATGCTCTTTAAAAACAAAAATAGTTGCATGGGAGACATAAAATAGTTATTCCAGTAGTGGCTCCAAACTTTCTTCTACAATGGAAATTGAGCCCCTTGATCTTTGAGCATTGATGCATTTTACATACAGACCTTCTATATTTTGGCCACAAGGTGGCAGTAAATGATTAGACACATTTTTCTAATTGATCAAACAATTGAAAAATATGCTGCAAAAAAGCAATGTTCTTATTGTGGAAATGAAAAGTGTTCTTATTGCGGAAATGAAAAGCTTAAGATGTTTGATATTGTGCAGAGTGGTGAAATTATCTCTCCAAATGTTTTGTAACAGCTGTAATAAATTCCCGAGAGCTGGAAACATTAGCGGTAGAATTAGGACATTGGTATGAGCTTAGAATAATAACTAGGCCCTTGAAATTTTTCTTTTTCTCTGTATTTAATGCTTATATCCTAAAATGCAAGGCTGTGTATTGTGTAATAATAATAATAATGATAACAATAATAATATATATTGATAATATGTAATAATAGTAATAAAAATAAACATTTGACTCAGGGTGCTCCCATGACACAGAATTCCCAGAATACTAAGGAGCATATGTATATATAAGTATATGTATATGTATATGTATATGTTGTGTTAATGTCCCAAGGATTCCTACAGCTGCCATGAATAATTATGGTAAATTGCCTAATATGTTTATTTCCTATGAATGTCAGTTCTTCTAGAGCCATAATGTGGTATTTTCCTGAAATACCTTCATCAGCAAAATACCACATTATGATCACTAGACGGAGCTAGAAATAAATATTAACCAAATTACGGTGATTATTTGTGATTTGTAAATAGAATTTCCAAGATTTTGTGTGTAACAGTAATACATTCCTAAAAGATAGAAACATTGGCAATAGAATGAATGCATTAGTGTCCGCCCTGTACTGTGCTTGCGCAGTACTGAGGACAAGGAGACGCCGAAGGTCTCCGAAGATGAACAGCGCCTGCGCCCTGAGTCCAGGTTTAAGCCCCACCATCCAAGTGGACATAGAGTTAGAATAAAAAATTGTCGCACAAAGCGAGGCCTTGCCCGAAGCCTGGCGAGCGAAGCAAACCCACGAGGGGTTCTGTTACTTAGTGCTACCGTATGTCCACTTGCATGGTGGGGCTTCAACCTGGAATCGGGGCAGAAGGGACTAGCAAGTGCGCAGGCACCATTCATCTTCGGAGACCTTCGGAGTCTCCTTGTCCTCTGTACTGCGCAAGCGCTGCACTCCTGCTTCCCTGCTGTGTCCCTGGCTTGGCACTCCAGATACTCTTCAAGCGTCACCCCACTGGCTGGGTCCCTGGCTTGGCACCTGCTGAAGGGTCCCGATTCTTCACAATCCCCGGTTGGTGAGAATACTGCTCCGGTACTTGCTTCAGCTACTCACTGTGGCCCCTGGTAACAAGGTGGATGGTCCCCTAGTGGTGACAGCTCCCCCTCTGACCATGACAGGATCTCCGGCCGGCAGAACTGTCACTTCTGGTTGGACTGCAAGCCGCAATCCCAACCAAGGTTGCCAACCTCCGCAGCATTTTTTACTGACAAAACATGGAAAATTTACTACCAGTGCAAATTTGTTCTGGCAATCTTAGAAATTACAGAACTCCTATTGAAAACGAACACAGTGAATATTTAAACAGTATAAACATGATATGGAAACACTGATAATACCTATAACAAAGTAATTTGTTTGATTTACACTTAAAAAGTAAACACAGCATGAAATTATCAGCTCCTGATATTTACTGGCAGTTGTAAAAAAATCACAAATTTTTACAAACGGTTAGTAAGTTTACTGGCGGTTGGCAACTCTGATCCCAACCCTAAGCTGCTCTCTTGCTTCTGGATAGGCCCTCAGACAGCTGTGCCCGGGATAGGCCCAAACTCCAGCCTAGCAGCCCGGGTAGCGCAACACACGTCCACCCAGATAGCCGTCCAGGTGGCACAGAACCCCGATCACCTGATTCCACCCAAATATATAGGCTCTCCCAGTAGGCCAAGGGATCTAAGAAAACCACTGCCCATTGGCTGAGACACCCCATATACTCCCAATCTGTCCTTGCTTTGCCCCTGCCCTATCTAATGCCACGGGGTACCCAGCCACCCAGAAGCGTTATAAAGAAGTGCAATAACTCCAGACCTAGGGCAAACTCAACTGGTCCCTAACAATTGGCCAAGGTAAATACACTCGGCCGGTAAATTTAGGAGCAACCCTGCCTAGACATACGGGTGCTACATGGCATATTTACGTGACTACACAAAGCCCAAAAAAAATGTATTTGCCCTGACCATATGAAATAACATATATACAACACCACTACATCCACTTTAAATTGCTCTTATAGTAGACTCGCTTATGTGGCGTCTCTCAAGCTTTTCTTTTATTTGACAGGTCGGCAAAGACCTTTTCCTAAAATCTCAGCAGCTCCTAAGCTGTAAGAGTAATGGGGGCCCCACCATGGATGTCAGTTTCAGGGCATTCCCGTGTCCACCTGGGAACTCTTGTTTACTTAGCAGTGTTTTCAGAGCAAGCACTGTGACAGAGAATGGTCTATGATACAGGTGGGTGTCTTCACATGAATGATCAGCTTCTTCATCCAGCCACGGAGTCCTGCATATGGCATAATAGGCCCAATTCAGCCCTTGTTATGGGGCAGGCAGATGCCTGAGCTTGTAGGGAATTGATTGACTCGTGTGTTAGCACAGCTTACACCTTCCTTTGTCTCCGGCGTGTAAGAGAGGCACCTATACAGAGGCTCCAAAGCTTTGAGGGATCTGTAGTCGGTGCACCTGAAAAAGACAAAGCTTAGAATAGGCATTCTTAGGCTGGGAAAATTGCTATCAATAGTACTGAAGCCTTTTTCTCGCTTTTATTTAACTTTTTTATTTGACTTTATTAACCACTTCAGCCCCGGTAGATTTGGCCCTTTAATGACAAGGCCATTTTTTGCGATTTGCCGCTGCGTCATTTTTGACTGACAATTGAGCGGTCGCTGTACAAAATAAAATTGACGTCCTTTTTTTCCCACAAATAGAGCTTTCTTTTGGTGGTATTTGACCACCTCTGAAATTTTTATTTTTTGTGCTATAAACAAAAAAAGAGTGCCAATTTTTAAAAAAATTATTATTTTTTAAACTTTTTGCTATAATAAATATCCCCAATTAAAAAAAATAAAATATTTCTTAGTTAAGGCTGATATGTATTCTTCTACATATTTTTGGGAAAAACTTGCAATGAGCCTATATTGATTGGTATGCATAAAAGTTATAGCATCTACAAGATAGGGGATATACTGTATTTATGGCATTTTTATTATTATTTTTTTTTTTTTACTAGTAATGGCGGTGATTTGTGATTTTTATCGGGATTGCGGCAGACAGATCAGACACTTTTGACACTTTTTTGGGACTATTGACATTTATGTAGTAATCAGAGCTAACAAAAGCCACTGATTACTGTATAAATGTCATTGGCAGGGAAGGAGTTAACACTAGGGGATGATCAAGGGGTTAAATGTGTGTCCTAGGGAGTGTTTCTAACTGTGGGGGGATGAGTGCTGCCAGCATTCCTGCCTGAGGGAGGAGACCGATCGTTGTTCATACTTAGTATGACCAACAGATATGGCTCCTCTCACCTGACAGACACGTAGATCTGTCTGTTTACATTGACAAACCTCCGTTCTGCCTCTCTCAGGAGCAATCGCGGGTGCCCGACGATCACTGTGGCCACCGGGCATGCGCATCTGCTCCGTCGTCGTGCCTTCTAGTGGTCTTAAAGTGGCTGACGTACAGCTACGACGGCTCGCCAAGGGGAGCCAACCTGCCACAGTATAATGATGACGGCTGGTCGGGAAGCAGTTAATACATTACATTTTTTTCACTCACATTATTGAGTGACATCTTTTTGCTAACATACAGTATCTCACAAAAGTGAGTACACCCCTCACATTTTTGTAAATATTTTATTATATCTTTTCCTTTGACAACACTGAAGAAATGACACTTTGCTACAATGTAAAGTAGTGAGTGTACAGCTTGTATAACAGTGTAAATTTGCTGTCCCCTCAAAATAACTCAACACACAGCCATTAATGTCTAAACCGCTGGCAACAAAAGTGAGTACACCCCTAAGTGGAAATGTCCAAATTGGGCCCAATTAGCCATTTTCCTCCCCGGTGTCATGTGACTCGTTAGCATTACATGGTCTCAGGTATGAATGGGGAGCAGGTATGTTAAATTTGGTGTTATCGCTCTCACTCTCTCATACTGGTCACGTGAAGTTGAACATGGCACCTCATGGCAAAGAACTCTCTGAGGATCTGAAAAAAAGAATTGTTGTTCTACATAAAGATGGCCTAGGCCAGTGATGGTGAACCTTGGCACCCCAGATGTTTTGGAACTACATTTCCCATGAGGCTCGTGCACTCTACAGTGTAGTTGAGCATCATGGGAAATGTAGTTCCAAAACATCTGGGGTGCCAAGGTTTGCCATCACTGGTCTAGGCTATAAGAAGATTTCCAAGACACTGAAATTGAGCTACAGCATGGAGCTCAAGACCATACAGTGGTTTAACAGGACAGGTTCCACTCAGAACAGGCCTCGTCGTGGTCAACTAAAGAAGTTGAGTGCACGTGCTCAGCGTCATATCCAGAGGTTGTCTTTGGGAAATAGACATATGAGTGCTGCCAGCATTGCTGCAGATTTTGAAGGGGTGGGAGGCCAGCCTGTCAGTGCTCAGACCATACGCCGCACACTGCATCAAGTTGGTTTGCATGGGCGTCGTCCCAGAAGGAAGCCTCTTCTAAAGATGATGCACAAGAAAACCCACAGTTTGCTGAAGACAGGCAAACTAAGGACATGGATTACTGGAACCATGTCCTGTGGTCGGATGAGACCAAGAAAAACTTATTTGGTTCAGATGGTGTCAAGTGTGTGTGGCGGCAACCAGGTGAGGAGTACAAAGACAAGTGTCAGGCATGGTGATGGTGATGGAAGTGTCATGGTCTGGGGCTGCATGAGTGCTGCCGGCACTGGGGAGCTACAGTTCATTGAGGGAACCATGAATGCCAACATGTACTGTGGAATACTGAAGCAGAGCATGATCCTCTCCCTTCAGAGACTCGGCCGCAGGGCAGTATTCCAACATGATAACGACCCCAAACACACCTCCAAGATGACCACTGCCTTGCTAAAGAAGCTGAGGGTAAAGGTGATGGACTGGCCAAGCATGTCTCCAGACCTAAACCCTATTGAGCATCTGTGGGGCATCCCCAAACGGAAGGTGGAGGAGCGCAAGGTCTCTAACATCCACCAGCTCTGTGATGTCATAATAGAGGAGTGGAAGAGGACTCCAGTGGTAACCTGTGAAGCTCTGGTGAACTCCATGCCCAAGAGGGTTAAGGCAGTGCTGGAAAATAATGGTGGCCACACAAAATATTGACACTTTGGGCCCAATTTGGACATTTTCACTTAGGGGTGTACTCACTTTTGTTGCCAGCGGTTTAGACATTAATGGCTGTGTTTGAGTTATTTTGAGGGGACAGCAAATTTACTCTGTTATACAAGCTGTACACTCACTACTTTACATTGGAGCAAAGTGTCATTTCTTCAGTGTTGTCACATGAAAAGATAGAACAAAATATTTACAAAATGTGAGGGGTGTACTCAATTATGTGAGATACTGTACATAAACCAACAACATCTAACCACTTTTCCCTATAATATAAAAAATAGGCCAGGTATAGTCCAGGTATACATTATATGTGATGTACAATACCAATTCCAAAAAAGTCGGGACGCTGTGTAAAATATACATAAAAACATAATGCAATGATTTGCAAATCTCATAAACCCATATGTTATTCACAATAGAAAATAGAGAACATATCAAATGTTTGAACTGAGAATATTTACCCTTTTAACCTATTGCCACCCGCGTTATAGCCAAATGAGGGCTACAGTGCAGGCTTACTTTGCCAGGAGGGCATCTATTGACATGCTACCATCGGTATTCAATTTTCCCCACGTAAAAACTTTCTATCGGAAATTCCGAAATTCCGATTGTGTGTATGCAATTCCGACATGCAAAAACTCACGCATGCTCAGATTCATCTACGAGATGGAAGCTATTGGCTACTGGGTATTGAACGTCCTTTTTCTAGTCCCATCTTACGTGTTGTATGTCACCACGTTCTTGACGGTCGGAATTTGGTGTGACCGTGTGTATGCAAGACAGCTTGAGCGAAATCCCGTCGGAATTCCGTTGGGAAAACCATCAGAGTTTTTTCCTACCAAAATACCTATCATGTGTACGCTGCATTAGTCTAATAGTCTTATTTTATCTTTAGATTCTTCAATCATCTCTTCACTATCCTCTAATAAAGGGGTCTCCAAACTTTCTAAACAAAGGGCCTCAGACTTTAGAGGGGCTTGAGTGCGGCCAGTGGGAGTAGAAAGTGCACCAGAATCAGTGCTAGTAGACAATGTCTCAGGCTTGGTGCTCAGTGGGAATAAAAAAAAAATAATGACTTAACGTAATAAAATTACTTACTGTCTGTGGTCAGTAGGAGATGGAATACTGCTCAATCATTGGTGACAGTGGTGTCATAAACAAATCCTCCTCCATAAGTTGTACCTGTTTATCTGCAGTCTTCTCATTTCTACATTTGTTCAAATTCCAGCTTGTTTGGACTGTCAGAAAAAGGGGGATGTAGAGCTGAAATTAAACACTGCAGAGCTCAGTGAGGAGAGCTTTGAGAGCTGATTGGTGGGAAGGGACACACCCCCCTTCATACAGTGAACAGGAACAGAGCTGAGGCTGTCAATCACAGGCTGTGTGTTGGAGCTACCTCCCCTGTCATCTTTTTTCTCTTGGTGTCAGGAAAACTTGTCAGAAATTACTCATGCTGATAGCAGAGGAAAGGGTCAGCAGACAAATGTTACACTTATGTACACACGACCAGACTTTCTGGTAGACTAGGTCCAATGGAATCAGTCCGTCGGACATTCCGATCATGTGCGGGCTAATCCGATCGTTTTTCATTTAAAAAATCAGACGGACCTAGAAATAGAACATGTTTCAAATCTGTCCAACGGACTCAATTCCTATCGGGAAAACCGTTTGTCTGTATACTAGTCCGACTAACCAAATACGACGCAAGGGAAGCTATTGGCTACTGGCTATTGAACTTCCTTTTTTAGTCCTGTCTTATGTCATCACATTCAAAACGAACGGACTTTCGAACGGACTTTAGTCCGTTTGTGTGTGGGCAAGTCCGTTCCTTCGGAAGTCCGTCTGAACTCCGGCGAAAGTTCGTCGGTAAGACCTTCGGACCTAGTCTGCCGGAAAGTCCGGTTGTGTGTATGCGGCATAAGTGCTCTGGACAGAGACAAGAACACACTATAGAGATATGCTTTGTTCATAGTTCATGTCTGAAGTTTACAATCACTTTAAAGAAGAATGATGATTGGTCCTTATTGGTCAGGTGTACAGTATGCGTTCTCAGAAAATAAAAAAAAGGAAAAGCAAACAATGATAATAATGGGCCGGATTCGTAAAAAAACTGGAAAAAAAAAATAATGAAAAAAATAAATAAAGGGAGACACAAACAATGATAATAAAAAAGAACATTATCAGATATCCACACCAATTATTCCTCAATTGTGCTTACCACCTAATTAATATAATATAGATCCTCTATATTAGTGGAGCAGCCACATAATTATCCAATAAATGGAATAAGAAATAATCCAAGGATAGTGGAACATCAATGAGGGTTGAGTGGTGATGTTATGTTCGACATGTTTCGCGTCTCTCAACAAACGCTTCTTCTGGAGCTTAATGCAACTGACTAATAAGATAAAATACAAAATATTATTAAATAATCTAAAAAGATTCATCAGTAAATATGTGATGTGTTACTGTACATATTTACTGATGAATCTTTTTAGATTATTTAATAATATTTTGTATTTTATCTTATTAGTCAGTTACATTAAGCTCCAGAAGAAGTGTTTGAGAGACGCGAAACATGTCGAGCATAACATCACCACTCAACCCTCATTGATGTTCCACTATCCTTGGATTATTTCTTATTCCATTTATTGGATAATTATGTGGCTGCTCCACTAATATAGGGGATCTATATTATATTAATTAAGTGGTAAACACAATTGAGGAATAATTGATATGGATATCTGATGATGTTCTTTTTATGTACTGATTATTGTTTTGTCTTTGTAAAAAAATGTTGTAAATAAAATGATTTTTTAATTATTTAGTTGTTGTAATCCGTGCCTAAAAAGTCCATAGCCCATTTTTTCTTTTTTTTTTTTCTGTAAACTTAAATGTAGGACGTGGCACGTTTGGACTCGCTTTGTATCCACCTGACCACACGGTGTTTTGATACAATTAAATTCATATAATAATGGGCGTGATTCATAAAAGCTGGAAAAAAAAAAAAAAGAAAAAAAAAAAAAAAAGGAGAAGCAAACAATGATAATACAGGCATGCCCCACTTTTAAGTACACAATGGGGTTTATTTGCTAAAGCTGGAAAGTGCAAAATCAGGCTCACTTCTGCATAGAAACGAATGAGCTTCTAACCTTGACTTGTCCAATTAAGCTTTGATAATAAAACCTGTAAGCTCATTGGTTTCTGTGCAGAAGGGAACCTGATTTTGCACTTTCCAGCTTTAGTAAATGAACGCCATTGTGTACTTAAAAGTGGGGTATGCCTGTAATGGGTGTGATTCGTAAAAACGGGAAAAAATAAAAATAAGAAAAATTTTCAAAAAAGAGAAGCAAAAATTAATAATAATGGGCGTGATTCGTAAAAACTGGAGAAATAAAAATATGAAAAATTAAAAAAAAAGGAGAAGCAAACAATGATAATAATGGGGGTGGTTCATAAAAACTGGAAATAGAAAAATAAGAAAAATGTTATTTGGCGCCAATAGCTTCCACCTTTCATTGTATAGATCATATAAACAAGTATTTTGATTGGTTGTTTTGTGGCAAAACTCCAGTCTTGTGCTCTTTTTTTTTTTACTCCAGTGTTAATGAATCGTCCTATACTGTATAGTCTTTTTTTTATAAATTTTTTATAAAAATGTCCCATTGGAACTACGCCATTGGGACTTGTGAGATGACAAAGGTTGGAGTTATCTCATCTAGATCACATAATTCCCTGAAATAGCTCTCCTTATCTTATCTGCATAAAATAACTTGTTTTTTTCCCATAACTTGTCTTTCATGGTTCCGGAACTCCCGTGTTCCTTTGTTTATCAGACCTTGATAGTGCATACACTCACATGGCACAGGCAGATGGGACCCCCTCAGATCTGTGACGGCTTCTTGCTGCTAAATCTTCCCCACCAGTGTTTTTAGAGCGGAGAAGCCTCTGTTTAGTTTATGGCTTTTAAGATACAGATGTTTGGATGGCCGGTTCCATTCCAAGGTTTTGTTCCATGTTTCATAGTGTGCTACTAGCATCAACATCCAGCCCCCCCTCCATCAAGCCTTTGATACTGTACAGCTCCCATCCCAATTATGTGATGTGTGTACATATGAATTACAGTAAAGATCAGGGCCTTGATGTGGTTACCCCGGGATGGGAGGCCTCGTCCGACATCACAAATAAAAGCTTCAGTTCCGCAGAGAGAGGATTTAGGGTGGGATTCTAACCCCAAACCTTTATTTTCCCATCTATTTTAAGCCATTTCCTTTTTAAACGTAAGGCGCAATTAACAGACGGTAGCCTGCAAGCTGTTCTCCAACTTCAAGGAAATCGTTTTTTGGATTTTTTTTGTTAATGTGGTAGACACTAAACCAGAAACATGCATTTCATGAACATTCTGGCTTAGTTTTCTATTTTTTTTTTAGAGAGCCATGGTTTAAGATGCAAATGTGAACATTTCCTTTTAATGGGTTTATTATTAACCACACTTGCTTACCTGGGCACTTTTAGCCCCTTCTTGCCCAGGCCAATTTTCAGCTTTCAGTGATGTCGCATTTTGAATGACAATTGCGTGGTCATGTAACACTGTATACATGTGACATTTTTATCTTTTTTTTGATACAGATACAGCTTTCTTTTGGTAGTATTTATTCACCACTGGGTTTTTACATTTTTTGTTAAACAAAAAAAGGCAGAAAATTATGAAAAAAAAAAAGCCTTTTTATATTCTGTTATAAAATAAAATCATTTTTCTCCTTCACTGATGTGCACTGAGGAGGCTGCACTGATAGGCGTCACTAATAGGTGCCATTTATGGGCAGTGATAGGCTGCACTGATGGGCACTGATGGGGCTGCACTGATAGTCGGCACTGATAGGCGGCACCAATAGGTGGCACTGATATGCGGCACTGATAGACGGCACTGATCAGGCAGCACTAATGGTCAGCACTGATGGGCAGTGATGGGGGCAGCTGCAGCAAAGAAGGTTTTTCACCTTAATGCAAATGCACCTTAATGCAAAAACTTGAGACTTTACAATCCCTTTAAAGCATGATATAAAGCACAGTGCTTCTGCGTCATTTTTCCCATTCTATGCTGTAAAATATTTGGTTGATCCTGCCTGTTAATGTGCCTCCTAGGTGTGCTGACCACGGTAATCATGGCTGCTGATCCATGATATCATGATCAGTTTATGTACCTCCGTCATCTCTCTGTGTGCTCATCCTCTGTGTGTCGTCAGCCTCTCCCTCTCCCCTCCCTCTCCCTCCCTGCCTGTTAGCTCAATAGTCTGTGCGGTAAGAACCAATCTCCTCCCAGCAGGAGGGGTGGGGAGGAGGTCGGCTCTCACAGCACGGACTATTGAGCTGACAGGCGGGGGGGGGAGGGGGAGAGGGAGAGACTGACGACTGAGCACACAGAGAGATGACGGAGGCACGTAAACCCTTAATAAAATACTTTTACGTTTTTGGTTGTAAAATTACAAAATGTATGACATTTCAAGAGGTTTGAATATTATTTTAAGGCACTGTATTCCATGTGGTTGTAAAGTCACTGAGTGAGCACAATTACTGGAATCCCCTCTGTTATAGCAACCCCAAGCTATATTGTACAGTGTATGTGTTTTTTTTTTTTAATTATGAAGCTAAATATCTTTTTTCATTAATTTCATAAGTGCTGGATTCAGGTTGCCATCATCCCTTAATTCATGTATACATTCTAGTAATGGACCTCTTTATGGGACTTTTACAAGACAACCAGATATAGAAGAAAACAAATTGATATAAAAAATATAATGTTTATTGGAAATTCTTAAAAGAAAAACCTCCCATTAGGCTTAATCTTTAAAATCAGGGAAAATTGACATTCAAAGTTAACATGATGTACATAATATCAGTGGTGATACCCTATAACTTAAACGTCCGCACACTCTCCAGGGTTAGTATACTCTCTGAGATAAGTAACAGCTATGAATAGAAAGGGCAATCCAACGTGGTTTCCAATGTCTTCATCAGGGATATTAATCACCACCCTGAAAGGTAAAAAAAATTCTACCATAATTTACATTCTATATTTGCATATTGTAATACACAGAAATAATTTGAGACAATACTTACATTTAGTCACCAGCTTCCATGCTCATCTCCAGGACTTCTGCAGAGCCTCTTCTGAACTCCCTACCCCAATCTGTCCAGCTATCCCCACCTCTGTGCAACATGCAAAGCCATCCACAACTCTGCCCCAAGCTACATCACAAACTTGTTTCAATATGCCCTCCAACCTATCCTGTCTGCTCCTCCCAAGACATTCTGCTCTCTAGCCTACTCGTCACCTCCTTCCATGCTCACCTCCAGGACTTCTCCAGAGCCACGTCCTTCCTCGGAACTCCCCACCCCAATCTTTCCGACTATCTCCAACTTTATCTGATAACAAACAAAGCCATTCACAACTCTGCCCCAAGCTACATCACAACCTCGTTTCAATATGCCCTCCAACCTATCCTGTCCGCTCCTCCCAAGACATTCTGCTCTCTAGCCTACTGGTCACCTCCTTCCATGCTCACCTCCAAAACTTCTGCAGAGCCACTTCCTTCTTCTGATCTCCCCACCCCAATCTGTCCGGCTATCTCCAACTTTATCCGACAGCATACAAAGCCATTCACAACTCTGCCCCAAGCTACATCCCAAACCTCTTCCAAAAATATCATTCAAGCCATCCTCTCTGCTCCTCCTACAGTAAGTCCTCCTGCTCTCTAGCCTACTCATCACCTCCTTCCATGCTCACCCCCAGGACTTCCCCAGAGCCTCTTCCTCCCTCTGGAACTCCTTAATCTAATCTCCTTAATCTAATTACTTTGGCGATCTCCAACTCTGTCTGCTTTTAGGTGATTCATTGAAAATGTATCTCTATAGAAAAACCCATCTCACCTCCACCTAACAAAAAAAGAACTTTCACTTTCTCTATCAACTCATCCCCACACATTTTTGTGATTTCTCACTTTCCCCAGTAGATGTCACCAGTATCACTATTTTTAGTATCAGATTTCACAAACAAAGCTAAGTTATGAATATTTATATTTTCTTTCAGCCAATCCAGTAGCAGGTTTATGCCACTGGTGCATGTTGGAGAGGATACAAATATTTGGGACAGGCCCACATGCTCGTTCTCTTCCCCTGGGCTGAGGTTTTCCTGGATGGAGCTCTGCTGTAAGGTCCAATAGGCTGTTTTGGGACCTAAGGTGCTGAAGCTGTCCTGCCTGGTCTGGAGGAAGGCTGTTCTCTCAGAAGGGCCTGGTGACTCACTTGGGAAGGTGCTTACTGTGTTGCTGGGTCCACTTAAAGGTTCTGACGCTGTGAAGCTGGACATTGATCTGGATATGCAGAGTCTGTAGGTGATCTGCTATGCTATCTGGGGCCCCTAACCCTCCCCTCCTTAATCGTTCTGCAATTACATCTCAAAAAGACAAAAAGTGATTGGTGCCCAACATCCTTTCTCAGTCCCCCCATTTTATCCTTGGGGTGAAATGCTAGCCTGCCCCTGCCTCTGGAGGCGCTATCCTGCCTTTGGAGTGTCAGAGGTGTGCTACATATTAGAAAGTGCTATGCAAATTGTTGGAGCTATAGAAATCCTGCATAATAATCATTATTAAAATATGTCTGCTGATTACTATATACAGTGCCTTGCAAAAGTATTCACCCTCTTGGCTTTTTACCTATTTTGTTACATTACAGCCTTTAGTTCAATATTTTTTTAAATCTGAATTATATGTGATGGATCAGAACACAATAGTCTAAGTTGGTGAAGAAAAATTAGAAAAATATGTACATAAAACTATTTTTCATAAATAAAAAAATTATAATTGGCATGCGCGTGTGTATTCACCCCCTTCGTTATGAAGCCCATAAAAAGCTCTGTTGCAATCAATTACCTTCAGAAGTCACATAATTAGTGAAATGATGTCCACCTGTGTGCAATCTAAGTGTCACATGATCTGTCATAGACACACTTTTTTGAAAGGCTCCAAAGGCTGCAACACTTAAGCAAGAGGCACCACTAACCAAACACTGCCATGAAGATCAAGGAACTCTCCAAACAAGTAAGGGACAATGTTGTTGAGAAGTACAAGTCAGGGTTAGGTTATAAAAAAAATATCCAAATCTTTGATGATCCCTAGGAGCACCATCAAATCCATCATAACCAAATGGAAAGAACACGGCACAAAAACAAACCTGCCAAGAGACGACCGCACCCCAAAACGCACGGACCGGGGAAAGAGGGCATTAATCAGAGAGGCAGCACAGAGACCTAATGTAACCCTGAAGGAGCTGCAGAGTTCCACACCAGAGACTGGAGTATCTGTATATAGGATGACAATAGGCTGTACGCTCCACAGAGTTGGGCTTTATGGCAGAGTGACCAGAAGAAAGACATTACTTTCAGCAAAAAACAAAATGGCACATTTTGAGTTTGTGAAAAGGCATGTGGGAGACTCCCAAAATGTATGGAGGAAGGTGCTCTGGTCTGATGAGACCAAAACTGAACATTTTGGCCATCAAATAAAACGCTATGTCTGGTGCAAACCCAACACATCACATCAACCAAAGAACACCATCCCCACCGTGAAACATGGTGGTGGCAACATCATGCTGTGGGGATGTTTTTTTAGCAGTCAGGACTGGGAAACTGGTCAGAGTTGAGGGATAGATGGATGGTGCTAAATACTGGGATATTCTTGAGCAAAACCTGTACAACTCTTTGTGTGATTTGAGGCTAGGACGGAGGTTCACCTTCCAGCAGGACAATGATCCCAAACACACTGCTAAAGGTACACTTGAGTGGTTTAAGGGGAAACATGTAAATGTGTTAGAATGGCCTAGTCAAAACCCAGAACTCAATCCAATAGAAAATCTGTGGTCAGACTTAAAGATTGCTGTTCACCAGCGCAAACCATCCAACTTGAAGGAGCTGGAGCAGTTTTACAAGGAGGAATGGGCAAAAATCCCAGTGGTAAGGTGTGGCAAGCTCAGAGACTTATCCAAAGTGACTTAGAGCTGTGATAGCTGCAAAAGGTGGCTCTACAAAGTATTGACTTTAGGGGGGTGAATAGTTATGCACATTAGCTTTTTCTGTTAATTTGTTGTTTGCTTCACAATAAAAAAAAAAAAAAAACATCTTCAAAGTTGTAGGCATGTTCTGTAAATTAAATGATGCAAATCCTCAATCAATCCATGTTAATTCCAGGTTGTGAGGCAACAAAACATGAAAAATACCAAGGGGGTGAATACTTTTGCAAGTCACTGTGTGTAAGAATACATTACATTTATTTTTTAGACACTGTTTTCCTGTATATTTTCTTGGAGTTATTCTTCATGGAGCTTTGTTTGCTAGTATCATGTTGCCATGTTGTTCTTGCGCTTTTGCAGCATGGAAACCTTACAACATGGAGGAGGTCCCTGGAACCACATCATACGTTGTTTCTTGCTTTTCCAAAACACTTATCATGTGTTCTTCATCTGGTTGTAATGTAGCAGAAAAACTGGCTACAAGTTTTCACTTACAGATGAAGAAGAAAGGAGGAAGGAAGAGATTTTACATCCCCTGATCCCCTTATTGGCCACTCGCCTGGGATGCTGGAAACACGAGAGTGTATGATTACATCATTAGCATTCATGGCAATTGTGAGCCCATTATGACTGCCACATTCTGGAATTTTCTCCACGTTAGTTTTCCTCCTGGATGGACTATTGTATATGTATGGAAAAAGCCCTTTGGAAAAATATTTGAAGGCATTAAAATAACAAGTAGATGGGGCTAGGTATTACCCAGTCAGGAGAAGCTTTTGGGTATCCGGACTGAATCAGAGTCAGTTAAAGTGGAACTAAACCCATCGATTTAACTGTTTCCTGTTACAGATGCTTGTGCTGTCAACCGAACTGTCAAGCCATCAAAAGGCTGGTGTTATGTACCTGGTAGGATAGTGAATTGATGTGGTTGGCCTCTCTTGTATCTCTGGGACAGGAGGAACACGAGTGGCGGCAGGTGTTGATAGTAGAACTTGCAGAAGGAGATTTAATATAAAAATAAAGTTGCGCTACAAGATGTGAAAGTGAAGATCACAGTGAAAAGATTAATAAAAATCAAAGAAATCACATTAAACCCATCAGTTAAATTGTCCTTTCTGATTGACATGCAGTAAACCCAAAAACAATAGTGATTGTAATGTCCTTGATAGGAACACTGCAGATGGGAGAGATGTTCATGTGAACCCCAACAGGAAACAAATCCTTCCAATAATGGTATCTGAGGGTCCTTACTGGATCGGTTGGACTCCTGTATGAGCGGAGTCAACTGGGCAGGCAGACACAGTCCTCTGCGGGGACACCTGGAGTTTCTGTGGACACAAACTCCGCCGACAGAATCTGGAAATGAACGAGGGGACACGAACGGTGGTGGGCGGTGTGCTGAGAGATGGACAGACGGACTCACCAATCGCCCCCTGTAATCCAGCGTGATTCACCAGGAAGGGATCCAAGGTTGCTCAGCCGAATGAGAGACAACTTGTCAGCTGATGAATCAGCTTAATCTTAAGCCGCGTACACACGGGCGGACTGTCTGGCCAACTTAGTCCGTCGAAACACATTTCAGCGGACAGTCCGCTCGTGTGTGGGCTTCAGCGGACTTTTTCAGTGTGCAGTCTGGCGGACTAAGTATTTTGGAATTTCCGTAATACTGTCCGTCATACTTTGGTTTCAGCGGACAATCCGCTCGTCAGTAGGCTAGTTTGACGGACTAAGTATGGCGCATGCTCAGAAAGGATTTACACGGCAAAAGGTTGGATTGCTGTGTATTGGACTTCCTATTTCTAGTCCCGTCGTACGTGCTGTACACGTCATCGCGCAAGCTTTCGACGGACTGTTTGTGCATCCGTGTGTGGTCAAGTCCGTTCATTCGAAAGTAGGACGGACTGTCCGTCGGATTGTCTGACGGACTAAGTTGGCCATACAGTCCGCCCGTGTGTACGCGGCTTTAGAAGAAAAAACATACACACACACTCGGACCAGCCGGCCACGAGGGTGGGTAGGAAGGGGGGAAAAGAAAATGAACTCCAATGGTGAATTACCGTTGATATCAAAGAATACATTTTAATAGAAAAAAGACCGATGGTTTAACCCACTAACGGCCACAATACATGGTAATATTGCGCAGAAATAATATATTAATAAAAAAATGGTTAAATAGTAAAATCAAGCAAAATAAAACATATAACACCCATGCATATGGGTCACATGAAGCGTGATGGAGATGTAGGCTTGAGAAGTCAGGCAGGACATCAGCATAGCTCCCAACTGTCCCTGATTTTGAGGGACTGTCCAGGATTTGGAACAAAGTCCCTCTGTCCTTCATTCCTCCTCATTTGTCCCTCATTTTGGTCTGATCTCTATAGTTGTATACAAAATGCACTATTTATCTATCAAAAAGTGTTTCCCAGTGCTAAACCTTTCATCCAATTTCTAAATTGCTGCATTTGTAAATTCCAAAAATCAATATAACGGGAATTAGTAGTGGTAAAAAAGCATTTGTGGGTTTAAACAATCAATTTCTTTTGTACAATTCTCCTTTAGGGGGCAGCGGCAGGCGGTGTGTCCTATGTCTATGTACTAATAGGTGTCCCTCATATAAAACGAGTTCCCCTTGGGGTTTTTAGGCAGCAATAAGAAGCAAAGGATGCCGAAATCAGTAGGTGACCATATTGTCTAGACAGACTGGGTCTAAAAGGGGGATATCAATGTATAAAGCAGAATTCAAAACAAACAATAGGAGTCCCCCAAAAAAAATCAAAGAACCCATAATTACTTACTGAATACTGACTCTTTAAGGTTTAAGGTGTGTTCCAAGGTGACAGAACAATGTAGGGAAAAAAAATACTGTTACATAAGCATCTGCAAGTCATCATTTGTACACGTATGCATACGTCTCATGGGAGAAAAAAAGTCAGCTACAGGATCAAAAACAAGATTAAACCACATCTGTTTGGGCTTAAGCGACATTGTCTACATAGTTCAAAGTTGTTTCCCATTTGCCCACGAAAAAAAAAAAATCCCAGCTGTTTTTTATCTCAGATTTTTAGCCACTGACGGTGTGTTTTCATTGGCTGTCTGGCAGTGTTCCTGTAGAGTGAGCTCATTATAGAGGCAGACCTATGAAAATAGCCCCATTTTCTGCATTTCTCGCAGGCTCCTGGGACGGCCTTGGGAATATGTTAGGGTCAAGTTCAATTTTTGCGAATAATCTATTGTCATTACTTCAATCAAGGGATTGCAGGGGGGCCCTTCCAGTGGCGATCCACAGATTTTAAAAGACTTATGTCTTGGTGGGAGGTTGTAGTTTCCTTTTAAACAGATCCAGAACGTTCAAAGAGAAATAATGGGTAGTTGTGTTAAATAATATACCACATTGATGGTTTTTACGTCATAACTTAGTATTGAAACGAGGAAACAACCTTTTTTTTTATTGTATTTTTTCTGTAGTCCTCTACTAGTTGTGTGTAACCAGTTATCATTCAAATTCAATATTGCTTATCATGTGGCTAGTGAAAAATTTAAAGAACTCCATGTATAGATCTTTTTACATATTTACATTGGTCCAGCTTTGATCAATGTATCTATGCATTGACCATACCTGTGGGATCCATCTAGAACCTGGAAATCACTGTAGTAGACACCGTTACTCCAATCATATCCATATGCCCTGCTGCATTGTGAACACAAGAGGTCAGCCACTGAGCATTGGCACCATTCAGAGAACTCTTTGCATTTTCTCCAAAGCATTGTATGATTGGATGAGGTAGAGAATGTGACATCACCGCACATCCTCTTCACCTCATCCAATCATTCTCAGTTTATTGAGCAAAGGCAGTGTTCTCTGAATGGCGCCCAAGTGGCCGACCTCCTGTGTTCTTTAAGCATTAGGGCAGCCATTCGGTACAGGACCCAGGTCCAAGTGGGTACCACTGTAATAGTGGTGTCTACTATAGTGATTTCCGGCTGCTGGAGCGGGTGCCATGGGTATCCGGAGAACTTTTTTCAGGGGGGCATCGTTTTAAGGTCACCCATGCTCCGCCCCTTTTTGACAATGTCATGAAAGGGAGGGACTTAGTCTTGAAATAAAGCGCAGGCATGCAAAGGTTTGAGAAACCTGATGCAAAAGCTTAATAGAAGGTTCAAGCTGCCATTGTCTGATTAACAATTTCTAATCTGTTTTTAACCCCTGCCCTGGCCCTAAGTTTGCCCCTAAACACACCCTTGTAAATGATCTCATGAAATTACACTGTTAAATGTTTTATGTAAAATTAAGTTACAAAAATAAATATTGACAACAACCTGAACAATATTAACATAAAGCATATCAGTGCCCATCAGTGCAGCCTATTAGCGCCCATCAGTGCAACCTCATCAGTGCCCATCAGTGCATCCGATCAATGCCCATCAGTAATACCCTGGACATTTATCAATAGCTATATAAGGGCTCCTCGGACAACACAAGGCAGACCTGAGAAAGGAGGCTACTCCCTCTGAAACGCATTGTCCTGGCAACCGCATAGCGCCCCCTGTCAGTCTGTTCCTTCAGAAGCTCCCTCTGGATTACGTGGTGGAGGCTTCCACAGCCTGGTCCTGAGCGGCTGGCACCTGGAGTCAGTGAGTGGATTGCTTGCAGCCTGTCGGCGGCTGCATGGTGAGCCATTGCTTGTGGAGGAACTCATCCATCTATCCTGTGGACGATCCATCTATCTTGGCGCTCGGATGTGACCCCCGTTCAGGACTTCATAAAGGAGGATTCTAGACATTTATGTTCTATCTACACTTGTAAGTGTATTGATTTTATTCCCTTTATCAAATAAACAAACGTTATTTGCACCATGAACCTGTGCGCTCGTATCTCCCTTTATGTTTCTACAGTGCCCATCAGTACAACCTCATCAGTATAGCCTCATCAGTACAGCCTCATCAGTATAGCCTCATCAGTACAGCCTCATCAGCGCCCATAAATGCAGCTTATCAGTGCCGCCTCATCAGTGGCCATCAGTGCAGCTTATCAGTGCCGTCTCATCAGCGCCCATCAATGCAGCTTATCAGTGCCGCCTCATCAGTGGCCATCAGTGCAGCCTATCATCGCCCATCAGTGCAGTCTATTAGTGGCAATTAATGCAGCCTATCATTGCCCATCAGTGCAGCATATCAGTGCCCATCAGTTTAGCCTATCATCGCCCATCAGTGCAGTTTATTACTGGCCATCAATGCAGCCTATCATTGCCCATCAGTGCAGCCTATCAGTGCCCATCAGTGCAGCATGTAATTGCCATTCAGTGCAGCATATCAGTGCCCACCAGTGTAGCCTATCAATGCAGCCTATCATTGCTCATCATTGCAGCCTATCAATGCCCATCAGTGCAGCATATAATTGCCCATCAGTGCAGCCTATCAGATCCCACCAGTGCAGCCTAGCAGTGCCCATCAGTGCAGCCTACCAGTGCCCACCAGTGGAGCCTATCAGTGCCCACCAGCTGTCATTTAGCTGGTAAGACGACCGGTGGCAGATTGATGAGTCTGCAGTGGACAGTGCTGGAGACAAGGTGACTTTTGCATTGAGAGTTGCTTTTGTAATTTTATAACACCTTGGTAAGTTGTTTATGAGATTTTTTTTTTTAGATGTTTTATAGATGTTTTTAATAGTGTACGGGTTCACTTTAAGGCTGCAATATTCTGAAGAATGAATGCGAGGAAATAAATGGCCATTGTAGGAAACTTGCTAAATCCTCCAAAAATGAATCTTTTTAAGTGCTAAAGCAAGAGCTGGAACAGGATGTTAATCATGTACATAACCAAACCCAATATTATCACCGCTAATGGAAACAAGATTTTCTGTAATCTGCCAGCGATCAAGACCTACTTAGCCTTCCTACAGCATCAAATATATTTTTTTGCCAGGGTATCAATATAAGAACTGTTTTTTCTTTGATGTCACGTTAACATTTCCAGATCAAGCCTGAATATTTTATGAACTTGCATTCAAGGGGGGGATCAGTGGGGATTGCTACATCAGAAACGGTGCCAGGTTCTTGAAAGTCCTCACCCGCTCATATGGCACATTCGGTGTATTTTTCTCTGATTTGCATGTAATTTGCGATGATCAAGTGAGGTGATACCAGATGGCACTACAATGTACTGATTTCGGACCCCACCCTAAGGGGAAAAATCAGCCCAAGGTTTGCTGAGCTGCATATGGTTACAATCACCTAGTGGGTTGGCAATCGGAATTAATAAGCTTTGCTGTTCTCGTTGGCTGTCAACACTTTAAGCCGGGACTAAATGATGAGCAGCTATTACTGATGGTCAGCTAAGTGTTAATAAAGCAACAAAGATATTCAGGAAAAGTGGAGATTTCATTGTTGGGTGTGCATTCATCTGTACAGTTAATATAATGCATGTACACTATATTACCAAAACTTCTGGTATGGATTTTGGAGGGAACATCATGCCAATTTTTTGGGCGCGGGGGCTCCCCTTAAAATCCATACCAGACCGAAGGGTTTGGTATGCTCTTAAGGGGTAACCCCATGCCAGTTTTTTCCCCCATTTTTGCGAGGGTTCCCCTCCAAGATCCTCAGCACACAAGCCGCATCGCAAGTCAGATCATCATGATCCGACTTGTGGTGTGACTCCTATTCAAATCAATGGGCCCTCATAGGGAACCATTAATTTTGATATGTCAAAAAAAAAAAAAAAGATTGACGAGGCATAAGGCGGCTGTATCCAGCGTTAAGCCGTGTTTAGCAGCTTTTACCAGTGTCTGACACTTTTACAGCGAACCGGTGCTCAGAACCCGCTCACCCTGTTTTTTTTGTTACAGCTTAAAAACGCCTATGCCACTTACAGCCCCTAAAAGCATGTGTGTGCATGAACACATAGAATAACATGGAGAGGCATTTTTAAGCTGCAAAAAAAAAAAAAAAAAGCAGCTGTAAAATGCCCTGTATGGATGAGGCCTTAAATTGTCAATGATGCCCATAGAAACCCAACTGATCTCAAGACTCTCAAGGCACTCCAATAGTGCAGGTTAGGAAATAAAGGATGCATCTGATTGGTTGCAACCAGCATCACCTCTTTCTTTTTGCGGCCAGCGCGTCTGCTACACATATGGATTTTTAAAAGCAAGCAGAAAAAAAAAAAGAAGATATTTCCCTTTCAAACCCGGCCACCCCGTATAACCTCTGTGGCATGATAGAGAAGCCATTAGTCATTAGAAAAAAAAGAAATGTCTATTTCAACTAAACAGAACCACATCGTATAAGCGCAGGCTGAGCGCGGTCACCTCTTAAACACAGGCTGCAGGAGATGAATTTGGCACGGTTTGAAAGGGGTGGAGGTGGAATCCGCCGTCCAGAGGGGAACCAGACTAAATTTTGACTCATGTTTTCCGTGCTGCTTGGAAATGAAAATGTTTATGTTCACAAAGAGGACTGGTGGCTGTGTGGCAGCTCTGCTGTCCCTGGCAGGACTGGTTGGCAGTGATTTATTGTATATACCTGACATCATTGGGACATGCAGAGAACAGGTTAGAATTCCCTGAAATAAGAACTGTAATCAGTGCTCTTCCACAAATGTAAATTCACAATCAAATTTAACCACTTCAGCCCAGGAAGATTTGGCTGCTGAATGACCGGGCCATTTTTTGTGATTCGGCACTGCGTCGCATTAACTGATAATTTGCGCGGCCGTGCGACACTGCACCCAAACAAAATCGACATCCTTTTCTTCCCACAAATAAAGCTTTCTTTTGATGGTATTTGATCATCTCTGCGATTTTTTTTTTTTTGCGATATAAACAGAAAAAGAGCGAAAAGTTTTGATAAAAACACAATGGGGGTTATTTACAGGCATACCCCACTTTTAAAGTGGTGTTGCCACCAAAAAAAAAAAAAATTGCTTAAAATTCATAAAAAATAAAAAAATAATTGGAAAAAAAAAGTTTTTTACTCACCTCTAAATGTGTGTTGCTAGGGGGTCCCTCGTAGTCTGCCTCCTTCATTGCCCGGGCTGGTGACATCACTTCCCCTCAGCGCCGCACAGTCATCTGGGACCTGTCATATGTCCCAGATGCCTGTACGGCGTATCACGGCGCGCAGCTTCGACGCGCATGCGCAGTGGGTGCCTGGCTGTGAAACCACAGCCGGGTGCACGCACACCCCAGACCCAGAAGTCCGGGATCACGTACTAAGTATGTGATCCTGCGCAGCAAAGCCGCATCACTGCCGTATCCGTGGTCAGGATGATGCACTACCTGGACTGACATTGGTGACGTCAGCAGAGAGCGGACTTCAGTGACCCTTAGGAAAAGTACAGCCAAGTGAGCTTTGGCTATACTTCTTCTTGAAACAAACAAAATTTGTATTTTTTTAAAATAAAAATATTAGCTTTGGAGGGGGTGGGGGGGTGTAGCCCCAACTTTCCTTTTCTGAGGAACAGCGCCGGGGATTGGAGTGTGGGCAGACAAAGAGGGGTAGGGGTGCAAAATGAGCCCCGTCTCCTCTCCCGTCTGTGTGTGTTTTTTGGTGGTGGTGGTGGGGTAGGGGTGTTAATGTTGGCTTTGGGCAGTGTAAAAGAGTATAACAGACACTCTCACCTTGTACACACGGTCGGACATTCTGACAACCAAATCCATTGGATTTTGTCCGGCGGATTTTGTCCGGCGGATTTTGTCCGAAACTGTTGCATACACACGGTCGGACAAAGTTGTCGGAAAATCCGATTGTACATAACGATGACTTTATTTCGTTATGACGGGACTACGTTCAGGCTAGTAGCCAATAGCTTTGGTCTAGGAATTGATCTGAGCATGCGTGGCACTTTGTCCGTGGGAGTAGGCTACACATGATCGGAATATGTCCGATCGGAGCATTTTGTCGGAAAATTTTACCGGCAAGTTGGAAAAGTTGGTCCGTCGGATACTCCAACGGAAACAGTCCGATGGAGACCACACACAGTCGGAATATCCGTCAAAACGGTCCGATAGGACACATTCCGTCGGAATCTCCAACCGTGTGTACAAGGGCTCAGACAACTGCAGCCAGCAACTCTGCTGGGGAGCCATAGTTCAGTCTAAATGATCTGTCCGGGTCTCAGACAGTCTGAAACCCGGACACATGATTCCAAACCCAAACTGCCCGGGTGAATCCTGGACAGGTGGCAACCCTATTCCCACATCAGATGACCCCCCTAGGGGGAGTGATTTCCCCCGGGGGGTTACCTTGCAGCCGTGCTCCCAAGTCCATCATTCGGCGTCCATAGCCCCACCCCCTGGCACCCACGTCATTGAATTTGATTGACAGCAGCGGGCACCAATGGCTGCGCTGCTATCAATCGATCCAATCAAGAACCGAGCATAGGATGTATTAAGGTGAAAAAACACGAGGGTTTACAACCCCTCTCACTCTTTCCTGTGACACTCAGAGAACAAGAGCCAACAGCACTGAATGTTGTGAAATACAGATGCTGGGGTAAGAATTTTATCAAACTGTACTGGGGAATGTTTATTTTTATGTTTATTCTAACCCCACCCTATTAGATTGTAAGCTCTTCTGAGCAGGGCCCTCTTAATCCTCTTGTATTTTATTGTGTTGTAACTGTATTGTCTCCTTTTATATTGTAAAGCGCTGCGTAAACTGTTGGCGCTATATAAATCCTGTATAATAATAATAATAATAATATTGGGCTCAGTGTGTTCATCTAAACAATGCGGAGAGTTTAATACTACTTTAACCACCTCAGTACAGTGCAGTTACACCCCCTTCCTGACCAGACCAATTTTCAGCTTTCAGCGCTCTCACACTTTGAATGACAATTACTCAGTCATCCAACACAGTATCCATATGAAACTTGCGTCCTTTTTTCCACACAAATAGAGCTTTCTTTTAGTGGTATTTAATCACTAGTGGGTTTTTTATTTTTTGTGCTATAAATAAAATAAAACGTAAATTTTGTGAAAAAAATGCCTTTTTCTTCGTTTCTGTCATAAATTTTTGCTAATTAGTAATTTTTCTTCATAAATTTTGGCCAAAATTTATACTGCTACATATCTTTGGTAAAAATAACCCACATTAGTATATATTATTTGGTCTTTGTGAAAGTTATAGAGTCTACAAACTATGGTGCCAATCACTGAAAATTGATCACTTCTGATGAGGCCTTCAGTACATCAGGTGTATCTCATTTCTTGAGACTCTAACTAGTCAGGAAAGTACAAATACCCCCCAAATGACCCCTTTTTACAAAGTAGACATCCCAAGGTATTAAGTAAGTAGCATGGTGAGTTTTTTTAAGTTGTCATTTTTTCCCACAATTCTTTGCAAAATGAAGATTTTTTATTTTTTTTTATTTTTTTTTACTAAATTGTCATATTATCAGGTTATTTCTCACACACAGCATATGTATACAACAAATTACCCCCCAAAATACATTCTGCTACTTTTCCCGAGTACGGCGATACCACATGTGTGAGACTTTTACACAGCCTGGCCACATACAGAGCACCAACATCGATGTAGTACCTTCAGACGTTCTACGAGCAAAAATGACGCATCTCATTTCTCAACCACCTATTACACTTTTGAAGGCCCTGGAGTACCAGGACAATGGAATTTCCCATAAAATCACCCCATTTTGGAAATCTAACACCCCAACGTATAATCTGTGAGGCATAATGAGTCTTTTGAATGGTTAATTTTTTTCCAGAAGTTTTTGGAATATGTGGAAAAAAATTAAAACGCATTTTTTTTTGCACAAAATTGTCAATTTATAAGATATTTCTAACACATAGCATGTATATAGCAAAAATTACACCCCAAAATACATTCTGCTACTCTTCCCGAGTACGGCGATACCACGTGTGTAGGACTTTTACACAGCCTGGCCACATAGATGGGCCACACATTGAAGTAGTACGTTCAGGCGTTCTAGGAGCATAAATGACACATCTTATTTCATTCCTACCCATCACACTTTTGAAGGTCCTGGACCACCAGGACAGTGAAATTACCCACAAAATGACCCCATTTTGGAAAGTAAACACCCCAACGTATATTCTATGAGACATGGGCTGCAAATAGGTACTCGGGTACTCTGATGGGCTGGAGATAGGTACTCGGGTACTCAGGTGGACTGTGATAGGTACTCGGGTACTCAGATGGACTGGAACAGGTACTCGGGTACTCTGATTGCCTGGTGACAGGTACTCGGGTACTCTGATGGCCTGGTGACAGGTACTCGAGTACTCTGATGGCCTGGTGACAGGTACTCGAGTACTCTGATGGCCTGGTGACAGGTACTCGGGTACTCTGATGGCCTGGTGACAGGTACTCGGGTACTCTGATGGCCTGGTGACAGGTACTCGGGTACTCTGATGGCCTGGTGACAGGTACTCGGGTACTCTGATGGCCTGGTGACAGGTACTCGGGTACTCTGATGGCCTGGTGACAGGTACTCGGGTACTCTGATGGCCTGGTGACAGGTACTCGGGTACTCTGATGGCCTGGTGACAGGTACTCTGGTACTCTGATGGCCTGGTGACAAGTACTCAGGTACTCTGATGGCCTGGTGACAGGTACTCTGATGGTTTGGTGACTGGTATTTGGGTACTCTGAAGGGTGGTGACAGGTACTCAGATGAACTGTGACAGGTACTCGGGTACTCAGATGGGCTGTGACAGGTACTCGGTACTCTAATGGACTGTGACAGGTACTCGGTACTCTAATGGACTGTGACAGGTACTCGGTACTCTAATGGACTGTGACAGGTACTCGGGTACCCTGATGGGCCGTGACAGGTACTCGGGTATCCTGATGGGCCGTGACAGGTACTCGGGTACCCTGATGGGCCGTGACAGATACTCGGGTACTCTGATGTGCCGTGACAAGTACTCGGGTACTCTGATGTGCCGTGACAGGTACTCGGGTACTCTGATGTGCCGTGACAGGTACTCGGGTACTCTGATGTGCCGTGACAGGTACTCGGGTACTCTGATGGGCCGGGACAGGTACTCGGGTACTCAGATGAACTGTGACAGGTACTCGGGTACTCAGATGGGCTGGGACAGGTACTCGGGTACTCAGATGGGCTGGGAGAGGTACTCGGGTACTCAGATGGGCTGGGACAGGTACTCGGGTACTCTGATGGGCTGGGACAGGTACTCGGGTACTCTGATGGGCTGGGACAGGTACTCGGGTACTCTGATGGGCTGGGACAGGTACTCGTGGTACTCTGATGGGCTGGGACAGGTACTCGGGTACTCTGATGGGCTGGGACAGGTACTCAAATACTCTGATGGACTGTGACAGGTACTCTGATGGACTGTGATTGACAGGTACTATGAGGGGTGGTGACAGGTCCTCTTTATTGGGGGGGGGGCAATCAGTATGTTTGGTGTACACTGTATGCGGTAACGAGATGTTACCGCAATCTCCTCCTCACACACGATCGGTGTGTGAGGAGGAGAACCCGGTAACATCCCGTTACCGCGGTTTGTTTACATTTTAGTGATCGGCTGTGAAAGGATCACAGCTGATCACGTGGGTAAACAGCCAGCCAATAGCTGTTTACCAGTGTCGGTGACGAGCAGTGTTCCCGGGGAACACGCCGCCACCGACGTGCACGTGCAGCGCGCTCGCGATCGCGCGCATGCGCCGTGCACGTAGGGGGTGTGACCATCTGTGATCGGCCGTGACTTCATCACGGCCGATCACGTTGTAAACAGCCATAACGAATGGCTGTTCACCCCCTTCGGTGGCGAGCGGTGTCTCCGTGACACGCCGCCACCGAAGAAACAGGGATGCGCGCGCACGATCGCGCGCATCCCTGTTTAAACGGGAGGCCGTCATATGACGGCCTCCCGCCACAATAGCTGCGCCGCCTGGCCGTCATTTGACGGCCGGCGGTCAGCAACTAGTTAATATAATTTTTGAGTTACTTTACATGGTCAATAACATCAAAAAAGCTGATGTGGTTCTGAGTTACACTATCCTGGACACAGCTTCATCAGGACAGAGCACCAAGACGTAGGACGACCCTTGCAAATCCAGGCCAGTTGGCAGCATAGTGGGTAGCGCCCCTGCCTTGCAGCAGTGGGGTCTAAATCCCAACCGCAAAACTACCTGCATGAAGCATGGATGGGTTTCCTCCCACAATCCAAAGACATGCTAGTGAGTTAATTGGCTCTTGTCTAAACTGGCCCTAGTATATGAGGTAGACCTTAGATTGTAAGCTCTTTTTGTGCAGTAACTGATATGAATTTACAATATAGTGTATATGAAGTGTTTCATAAATACCTGGAATGAAAATGGTGCAAGAATATGCATTCTGTCTGTGTTGTGGGGGCTCTTTGACCATCTGCATTGGGAACATGATGGATCTCAGAGGCTTTCATGTAGATGGTCGGCATACTCTCCTGTTGGGTGTAATACAGAAGAAGACGGAACATCTCAGCTAATGCTGTCAGTCCTGGAAATAATCTGTAATCCTGAAAGCCTTGTTCAGGACTGATTATGGTGACTGGTGGTGTGAGTGAAGCAATTTGTCAGGGGTCGTGTCATTGCAATGGCCCCCTTGAAGAGTTGAGGGTGGGGGTGGATTTGTGGTATGAATAATGCTTTATAAGAACACAATGTCTGACTGGCTGTGTCTCAGCAGTGGAGTTTCCTGAGATAAATACATTCAGGTCCGGCCTCCTGAGACATGGCGCTGTCAGGACACAATGTGCGCACTCACTGAGCCTCCCCTCCTTCCATATTATACCATTCAATGATATATGGAGTCCCGTCTTACACCCACCCCCGACACTCATCACATTATATTCATCATATGATCAGAGAGCCAGTTACAGGATTTCTACCCGTTCTTTATTGGCAGGGACCAGAAAAACAAAATGCAGAGCCAGTCCTAGTGTATGGGGATCAGTGAAGTACCAGTTGGGTCAGTGTGCAGTAGCAGTCAGTGAAGTAAGTGGGTGCAGTGGCGCTCAGTGAATTACAGTATGTGGGTGCATTAGCAATGAAGTGTGTGGTTGCAGTGGTGATTGGTGGTACAGTGACAGTCAATGAAGTGTGTGGTTGCAATGGAGGTCAATTAAGTATGTGGGTACAGTGGCGGTCAGTGAAGTGTGTGGGTACAGTGATGGTCAGTGAACTGTGTGGTCACAGTGGTGGTTAGTGAAGTGTGTGGGTACAGTGGCGCTCAGTGAAGTGAGTGGTTACAGTGGAGCTCAGTGACGTGTGTGGTCGCAGTGGTGCTCAGTGAAGTGTGTGGGTACAGTGGCGGTCAGTGAAGTGTGTGGTTGCAGTGTCACTCAGTGAAGTGTGTGGGTACAGTGGCGGTAAGTGAAGTGTGTGGTTGCAGTGGCACTCAGTGAAGTGTGTGGGTACAGTGGTGCTCAGTGAAGTGTGTGGGTACAGTGGCGCTCAGTGAAGTGTGGCTGCAGTGGTGCTCAGTAAAGTGTGTAGGTGCAGTGACGATCAGTGAAGTGTGTGGGTGCAGTGGCACTCAGTGAAGTGCTTGGGTACAGTGGCGCTCAGTGAAGTGTGGGTGCAGTGGTGCTCAGTGAAGTGTGTGGGTACAGTGGCGCTCAGTGAAGTGTGTGAGTGCAGTGGCGCTCAGGGAAGTGTGTGGGTGCAGTGGCGCTCAGTGAAGTGTGTGGGTGCAGTGGCACTAAGTGAAATGTGTGGGTGCAGTGGCGCTCAGTGAAGTGTGTGGGTGCAGTGGTGCTCAGTGAAGTGTGGGTATAGTGGCGCTTAGTAAAGTGTGTGGGTGCAGTGACACTCAGTGAAGTGTGTGGGTACAGTGGCTCTCAGTGAAGTGTGGGTGCAGTGGCGCTCAGTGAAGTGTGTGGGTGCAGTGGCGCTCAGTGAAGTGTGTGGGTGCAGTGGCGCTCAGTGAAGTGTGTGAGTACAGTGGCGCTCAGTGAAGTGTGTGGGTACAGTGGCGCTCAGTGAAGTGTGTGGGTACAGTAGCTCTCAGTGAAGTGTGGGTGCAGTGGCGCTCAGTGAAGTGTGTGGGTGCAGTGGCGCTCAGTGAAGTGTGTGGGTACAGTGGCGCTCAGTGAAGTGTGTGGGTGCAGTGGCACTCAGTGAAGTGTGTGAGTACAGTGGCGCTCAGTGAAGTGTGCGAGTACAGTGGCGCTCAGTGAAGTGTGCGGGTACAGTGGCGCTCAGTGAAGTGTGTGGGTACAGTGGCGCTCAGTGAAGTGTGTGGGTACAGAGGCTCTCAGTGAAGTGTGTGGGTGCAGTGGTGCTCAGTGAAGTGTGTGGGTACAGTGGTGCTCAGTGAAGTGTGTGGGCACAGTGGCGCTCAGTGAAGTGTGTGGGTACAGTGGCACTCAGTGAAGTGTGTGGGTACAGTGGCGCTCAGTGAAGTGTGTTGGTACAGTGGCACTCAGTGAAGTGTGTGAGTACAGTGGCACTCAGTGAAGCGTGTGGGTACAGTGGTGCTCAGTGAAGCGTGTGGGTACAGTGGCACTCAGTGAAGTGTGTGGGCGCAGTGGCACTCAGTGAAGTGTGTGGGCGCAGTGGCGCTCAGTGAAGTGTGTGAGTACAGTGGCGCTCAGTGAAGTGTGTGAGTACAGTGGCGCTCAGTGAAGTGTGTGGGTACAGTGGCGCTCAGTGAAGTGTGTGGGTACAGTGGCGCTCAGTGAAGTGTGTGGGTACAGAGGCTCTCAGTGAAGTGTGTGGGTGCAGTGGTGCTCAGTGAAGTGTGTGGGTACAGTGGTGCTCAGTGAAGTGTGTGGGCACAGTGGCACTCAGTGAAGTGTGTGGGTACAGTGGCACTCAGTGAAGTGTGTGGGTACAGTGGCGCTCAGTGAAGTGAGTGGGTACAGTGGCGCTCAGTGAAGTGTGTGGGTACAGAGGCTCTCAGTGAAGTGTGTGGGTACAGTGGCACTCAGTGGTGTGTTGCTACAGTGGCGCTCAGACAAGTGTGTCGGTACAGTGGCGCTCAGTGAAGTGTGTGGGTACAGTGGCGCTCAGTGAAGTGTGTGGGTACAGTGGCGCTCAGTGAAGTGTGTGGGTACAGTGGCGCTCAGTGAAGTGTGTGGGTACAGTGGCGCTCAGTGAAGTGTGTGGGGACAGTGGTGCTCAGTGAAGTGTGTGGGTACAGTGGCGCTCACTACCTAATCATCATAAGAAGGTATCCTATACAGTGTATGAAGTAGATGGAGGGATGATGAGGAGGAGAGTTACATCAACCATTGGACCTTGTTAATGTGCTCCTGATTGTTGGACACATAATCTTCATTATATGGAAGTAGTTTTACTTCTTTGATGTGAGTAGTATTTTTTGAAATTACTGTGGTGTTACATTATGCTGCCTATATTTCTATGTATACGGTACATATAGTCCTTGGAGCGGTCCTCCAGCGCTCCTTCCCTGAATCAGTGCCAGCCCTGGCCTCTCCTATTAGCGGTGACATTGATTCAGCTCCCAGTGTTTGTACATGTAAGTACAATATAAATACTCCTTCCTCTGCCCCACAACATCCATTGTTTGCTTGTAGAATCCACATGGGGTGAGCGCCAGTGGAAATAAATGTTACCCAGCAGAGGTAGCTATGTAAATAATATATCCTTCTAGTGAAAGTGCTTACATGTTCCTCCGGCAACCCAGAAAGCAGCCTTGGCAGTTGTTTGGAGAGAGGCAGCCAAGTCTCCGTCTATTATGGCCTTTATGGAGGACAACGGTGGTCTTATGGTAACTCAAGAAGAGTCAATCATGTTAAAGCCCTTCGAACGTTCGGTTAAAAGAGTATTTACACTTTTTCCACAAAATTGGGATAACACTTCCTTTATATTTGTTACATGTTCCTATCTATGCAGCATTACTTACAATAAAAAATAAAAATAAAATAAAAATTGCTTGTTACATTTTTAAGCCCCGCTTCACACTGCCAGGAACTCAAAGTCACATGACAAGTCGCACCCCCATTAACAGCAATGAAACTGTTCTTATCGCTGTGACTCAAGTCGCTCTGAAAAAGTTCCTGCGTTACTTTGGTGCGACTTCAATACAACTTGCATTGACTTCTGTTATAGAAGTTGTATGCAAGCCATGATAAAGTCACGCAGGGATGTTGGATTCAAAGTCACGCGGTGTGAACAAGGGCTAAGTGCTTTGCTCATTCACATAACGCAGCAACACCTAAAGCAGAAATAAAGTCAAACTTTTTTTTTCATTTTGGATAAAGTTTTCACCCTTGTCATTTTTTTCTCCATTGTGGCAATTTCTCTTCACTTCCTGCAGGAAATACCTGCCTTAAAAAATATTTTATAGGGTATGCCCTTTCAGGGGTGCGCTATGTACAGAGTGCAGAGTTCAGGGGTGTGCTGTGTACAGAGTGCAGGGTTTAGGGGTGCACTACATTCAGAGTGCAGGATCTAGGAGTGTGCAGAGTTCAGGAGTGCGTCATGTACAGAGTGCATAGTTCAGGAGTGCGTTATGCACATAGTGCCGAGTTCAGGATTGCGTTATGCACAGAGTGCCGAGTTCAGGAGTGCGTTATGTACAGAGTGCAGAGTTCAGGAGTGCGTTATGTACAGAGAGCAGAGTTTAGGAGTGCGTTATGTACAGAGTGCAGAGTTCAGGAGTGCGTTGTGTACAGAGAGCAGAGTTCAGGAGTGGGTTATGTACAGAGTGCAGAGTTCAGGAGTGGGTTATGTACAGAGTGCAGAGTTCAGGAGTGCGTTATGTACAGAGAGGCAGAGTTCAGGAGTGCGTTATGTACAGAGAGCAGAGTTCAGGAGTTCTTTATGTACAGCGAGCAGAGTTCAGGAGTGCGTTATGTACAGAAAGCAGAGTTCAGGAGTTCTTTATGTACAGAGAGCAGAGTTCAGGAGTGCGTTATGTACAGAGAGCAGAGTTCAGGAGTGCGTTATGTACAGAGAGCAGAGTTCAGGAGTGCGTTATGTACAGCGAGCAGAGTTCAGGAGTGCGTTATGTACAGCGAGCAGAGTTCAGGAGTGCGTTATGTACAGAGAGCAGAGTTCAGGAGTGCGTTATGTACAGAGAGCAGAGTTCAGGAGTGCGTTATGTACAGAGAGCAGAGTTCAGGAGCGCGTTATGTACAGAGAGCAGAGTTCAGGAGTGCGTTATGTACAGAGAGCAGAGTTCAGGAGTGCGTTATGTACAGCGAGCAGAGTTCAGGAGTGCGTTATGTACAGCGAGCAGAGTTCAGGAGTGCGTTATGTACAGAGAGCAGAGTTCAGGAGTGCGTTATGTACAGAGAGCAGAGTTCAGGAGTGCTTTATGTACAGAGAGCAGAGTTCAGGAGTGCGTTATGTACAGAGAGCAGAGTTCAGGGGTGTGCTATACACCGTGTGCAACTCCAACCCACACCCCCCCCCCCCCCCCCCAAAGCTTCCTCACATCTCTCTCTCCTATCTGGCCTTAATACCTCCCTGTGTAGGGGGCTCTGCCTGGCCTTGCCAGGAGATCATTTTCTCTCTCACATCCTGGTGGAGATCTGTCCCCACAGCGCCCTTCTGTGAGTCCGTGGAGAATCTGTTAGTTCTGGGAGCTGCTGAGAGCAGAGCTATGCCTTGGAAACACAGAAGCCTTCTGTGACAGCAGGGATCCGGAGCAGAGGGTGAGAGCCAGAGGTGACGGCTGCAAAAATGGGTGCGAGGGCCACATGACAAGGCCTGGCATAGTGGATTCGGCCCGGGACCTTGTGCTTGTCATATTATTTACAGTTTTTCATCGAAAATAATATTAATTTTGGTGACAAAAGACACAGTACGGCTTATTTTCGGGGTAGGCCTTACCATGTAATGTGCTATCTTCTCTCTCCCTCTCCCTCCCTGCCTGTCATGAATCCCCAATTGGGCCAAATACCTTCATTGCAGCCCGCTTGGTGCGTCCGTGACCTCCGAGCTCTCTTCCTCGCTCGGAGCACTGCAGAGGTGGGGGCTGGTATCCCCCACTGACAGCTCGGAGAAGAGGAGGAGAGCAGTGGGAAGTCAGCAGAGCGCCAAGCAGCACTGTACCGAAGGTATTTGGCACAATTATATTACATAAACACACACATTGTACATTATATACTACTGTAATAGAGTGGATTATAGGATTTTGCAAGCATTTTAAACTAGTGCTTATTTTCGGGGTAGGGCTTATATTGCAGACCTCTTGGAAAACAACGCTAGGTCTTATTTTCAGGGTAGGTCTTATTTTCGGGGAAACAAGGTAGAAGCTGGATCCTGCATTGTATGATAATGAAACTGAGTCTATCCTAAAGTCAGCCATAGATGGATTGAAATTCAGCCAGTTCAGCAGGAACCAGTCAAATTTACATCCATCTATGGGCAGGCTGGTTGTACAGACGTTGTTTTATCGATCAACTTCAGTACAACCAGACTGTCTTTTTTATTCATGCAATCAGTCCCTGCTTTAGCCAGCAGCAGTAATCATTGTATTTGGATGCCAGGAAAACCTCCTGCTGCTAGAATATAAAAGCGCTGCGGGAGGAATTCCCCCCATTAACACTGACTGTGTCGATGGGGGAATCAAGCGATTTTCTTTCCTTTATGGTTGAAGGAAAGAAAATTGCATAATCTATGGCCAGCCTTAATCTTTCTATTGGGACTGACTTATGCCCTGTACACACGGTCGGACTTTCCGACGGAAAATGTGCGATCGCATCGTGTTGTCAGAAAATCCGATCCTGTGTGGGCTTCATCAGACTTTTTCCGTCGGAATTTCCGACACACAAAGTTTGAGACCTGGATCTAAAATTTTCCGACAACAAAATCCGATCGTTTAAATTCCGATCGTGTGTAGACAATTCCGATGGACAAAGTGCCATGCATGCTCAGAATAAATTACGAGGTGAAAGCTAATGGCTACTGGCCTCTTTATAGTCCCGTTGTACGCGGTTTATGACACCTTGTTATGAACGATCAGATTTTCCGACAACTTTGTGCGACCGTGTGTATGCAAGACAGACAAGTTTGGGCCAAAATCCTTTAGAAAAAATCTGATGGATTTTGTCATTGGAATGTTCAACTGTGTGTACAGGGCATTCCTCTGAACTTGTTCAGAAATGCTTGCAGACTGCCCTGACATCTTCTCCAGAGAAGCATCTAAAAAGTGAGAAATTAATTTGTCAATTTTTTTTTTTAGGTATGCTGTGAATGGAAAAAAAAAAAAAAATTTTTTATTTTTTTTTTGTTCAAATTGACTGTAAAAGTGGAAATACACTTAAAAAGAGGTGTATAGAATTTTTTCTTTTTTTTTAGAATCTTACTTACCTAGGTAGATGCTGCATCTGTCCCCTGCTGGCTCTAACACTTAGAACCAAGCAATCTAAAACTGCCGATCGCTCGGTTCTCAGGGCTCCCCGAGCAGAGATCTGGGGAATGTCAGTCAGCGATCTCTGCTCTGCCCCCTCCTCGCTCACTGGAGCGCTGGGCTGTGGAGGGGGTGGGAGCGGCCGGCTCAGGCTCTCAGGTATGTGGGCGGATTCCAACTCCATTGTAACGATCCTGCCCAAGCTTGGACCAGCTTTGTGAAGTCAGCAGACTTCAGCCCGCTGTCTGCTGAAAACCGGTCACAGGAATGCCAAACGAACTGCACTCCTGTGATCCTTAGGAGGAGTACAGCCAAATGAGCTTTGGCTGTACTTCTCCTTTAAGCCAGCTGATAACATTCCATGTGCCTTAAAACAAAAGTTGCTTAAAGCGGAGCTCCACCCAAAAGGGGAAGTTTCACTTTAAGGCCTGCTCCCCGTCTCCTGTTTGGAAAACTGAGCTTTTGGGGAAGAGGTGGGAGCGGGCACCCAATTTTGAGAGGTGCACACTCCTACTTCTGTTCCAGTTGCCTTAGGCGATCGGAAGCAGAAGTTCTCCTTACCAAAGTCCTCTGGGACACATGACAGGTCCCAGAAAACTTTGGGGACCAGTCACAGAGCGCAGTGGGCACCTGGCTCTGAAGCCGCAAGCTGTCCCAGCTGGGTGCCCATAGTGAAGATGCCTGCGCCGCCCAGGGAGAGTTTGAGAGAGGAGGTGCAGATCACGCTGGACTGACTCGATCAGTCACTGCTGTAAGGTTTGTAGGTGTGTGCAGATGAGGTTTGTTCCCGGTTGGAGGAAAAAGGTGGTGGTGGACCCTGTTAGAGCCTAGGCTGCTACCCTGGGGAACAGCCTTCTGGTCGACTCCACGTATGCTTGAGAAGAAGTGAAATTACAGGAGCGCTCGGTATCCAGTAAATGTAGGTCATAAAGATGTTTTATTTGAAGTCACAGTAATAAAATGAGGACAACGTGTTTCAGGGGACTAAAGGCTCCCCCATCATCAGGGCTGCTAATGAGAGTTGTTACAGAATGGTCCTGTTGGGGGTTGCCTTTGGCACATAGATTGGACCGATAGATGTCCAATCACTGACTGTGTGTTAAGAGGCAGCATTGAGCGTGCCGAGGGTGGACACAGGGTGAAAACGGCAGGGGTGAGTGCACCGCTGGATTGTGAGACAGGTAAGTGTGTGTTTATTAAAAGTCAGCAGCTACACTTTTTTGTGTGAATGAAGCCTTATTTATCCATCCCAGCAAAACTGTTGACATTGCTCTTTATCTTTCAGAGCAAACTCACATTCTGTTTAATGCCTACCCAAACCTCACTGCACTCATCTTCCCCCCCCCCCCCATCCCATTCACCTGCAGTCTGAACTCTTTGTAAGCTCCATGTCGGATGATGTCAGAGCTTGCACAGGCTGAAGATGTCACATATCATGTGACAGTGTTCAGGGCTGGTGATTGGCTATTTAGGCATAGGCACTGCATTAAGGGAAAAGGTTACATGCACCCCTATGTCATCAAGGGGCCCATAAGTAGGTCAGGGGATGTGATCTAAAGAGGCATTGTCATCCTGTACATGCAAATAGACATAGGCCCTTTAAGAGATGAGGTCCATTTTGTCTCCATCCTGCCTGCTGTTGCTCTTTAATTTTAGGCAGGGGTGGGACTTCCTGATCACATGATCTCTGTGATTGGCTGTCACAGTGGTCACCTGATTTGGTGTCCAATTGCTGGCTAACTGGAGGCCAGGAGCTGTTGCTCGATCACAATGGCAGGAGTGCGCAATGTGCGTAGCACAGAAACTTCAGAGGTCATGGACACACATGCGCAGTGCGTCGTTGTTAAAGCCTACCCTCCTTGTCACTGGCATGCGCAGGGGCATAACTTCCAACTGTCCCTGATTTCGAGGGACTGTCCCTGATTTGGAGCAAAGTCCCTCTGTCCCTCATTCCTCCTCATTTGTCCATCATTCTGGTCTGATCTATATAGATGTATATAAAATGCACTTTTCTCTGAGCTAAATCTTTCATCCGATTTCTAAATTGTTGCATTTGTAAATTCCAATGGCCAATATAAAGGAATAGTAGTGATGAAAAAAGCACTTGTGGGTTTAACTAATCATTTTTTTTATACAATTCTCCTTTAAGGGGGCGTGGCAAGGGGTGTGTTCTATGCCTGCATATTTTTGCTGATAGGTGTCCTTCATTCCCATCTCAAAAATTTGGGAGGTATGTAGGGGGTGTGCCAGGTGTGCCTGGGGCTGGGCGCATCCTAATAACTACATGTGGTGCTGATTCCCCCTACTGCCCAGGCTTCCACCAATGTTGGCCCCCTAGCACTGCAGTGTCGCTGGCTTTCCTTCTCTCCTTTCCCCGCAGCTGCTGCAGGGGATGTTTCAGGATGGAGAAGGGGGGAAGGGCCTAGCAAATATGTCATTTACCAGCACCTTCCCTTTCAAACTGAACACAGTGAACACACTCACTCACTGATTTCATTCATAACAGAGGCATTGTAAACTGTGTTTACTATGCTTCAGTTTGTGAATGAACTGGAAGATGCTCAGCATGAGGCACTCCCCATTCATTCCCTGTCATGCGCAGCTGAGGCTGCAGAGAAAGGCATGCATGTTTGAGCTTTGGGGTGCACACTCTAATGCAATAGGCTGTGCACACATATGTCCACTGTATTTATGCATTACGAGATTATTATAACAAAAAAGTCTACAGATTCCTGCACAGGATCTGCTGTGAGCTGGGTTCTGCAAAACTGAACTTTTGCAACAGTTCTTTTTTTTTTTTTTTTACAGTATGCTGGCAGCAAGCAGTAAAATTTGGAAGAAAAAATAATAAAATTAATTGCAGGCAGAAAATGTGCTTAAAGTGTTGATAAAAAATAATTATATGGTTCTCTATAATTACAGTATCACAGCAATATGTTTTTTACTGCCCCTTTTCACTTTATTGGATTTTTTTTTGGTGAGCCGTACCTTTTGTGATCTACCACTAGATGGCAGTGTTACACCCACCTTCATACACTACATTGGTTCTTATGAGTGATGAAGCAAAGTAGAACCTTTTTATAACAGAAGTTGTCTGTTTCTCACTTCCATCTCACATTAAAAAATAAAAGGGGGTTTATGATGTTATGATAGTGGGCAGAGCCATATAAAACACTCCTTTGCACCTCTGGGTCAGCATAACATCGTGGAGCTATTTTATTCCAAACTGCATAGGGTCCCCAGTCCTGGGTCGATGGGCTTTTGCTTACTTCTGGCAGGTTTTCCTATACAAGTCCATAGCTCCCAACTGTCCATGATTTCAGAGGACTGTCCCTGATTTGGAGCAATGTCCCTCTGTCCCTCATTCCTCCTCATTTTGGTCCGATCCATATAGTTGTATATAAAAATGCACTTTTTATCTATCAAAAAGTGTTTTCCAGCGCTAAACCTTTCATCTGATTTCTAAATTGCTGCATTTGTAAATTCCAAAAGCCAATGTAAAGGAATAGTAGTGGTAAAAAAAAAAGCACTTGTGGGTTTAACCAATCTTATTTTTTTTTTGTACAATTCTCCTTTAAGGGGCGTGGCACGGGGGTGTCCTATGCCTGCGTACTTTTGCCGATAGGTGTCCCTCATTTCCATCTCAAAAAGTTGGGAGGTATGCAAGTCCATGGGAATGCAAAACCTGCATGAAGCAGGTTAAAAGGGAGTTAAATGAACCTTTTCAATAAAGTCTAATCTAAGATTCCTTTTTTAATTAATATCAAGCCATAGCTCCCAACTGTCCCTGATTTGGAGGGACTGTCCCTGATTTGGAGCAAAGTCCCTCTGTCCCTCTTTCCCCCGCATGTGTCCCTCGTTTTGGTCTGATCTATATAGATGTATATAAAATGCACTTTTTATCTTTCAAAAAGTGTTTCCCAGTGCTAAACCTTTCATCCAACTTCGAAATTGCTATATTTGTACATTTTAAAAGCCAATATAAAGCAATAGCAGTGGTAAAAAAAAGCACTTGTGGATTTAATTAACCTTTTTTTTTGCAGGTTAATTCTCCTTTAAGGGGGTGTGGCAGGGGGCGTGTCCTATGCCTACTTACATTTGCTAGTAGGTGTCCCATCTCAAAATGCTGGGAGGTATGTCAAGCTAAGGCCATCAACACAAGCCCAAGCCCATTGACTAGGGCCCTAAAGCTGTTCCAGGCTTATCGGCTATCATCAACGCTGGGTATGAAAACCTAGGCTATTGTGGAGTAGGGCTGGAGGAATTCGTTAAATGGCTCTCCTAAAAGAAAAAAAAAAAAGCAAAGCAAAAATCGCCCAACTATGTTTCCACGCTCCCATTGGCCGACACAGGACAGGCATGGTGGGGAGAAGGCAGGGAGACCAGTGAACATCCATTCGCTGATCTCCCCTGCCTAGTAAGAACTAAAAGCAAAGTGTAAAATGTCACTACTGTGTCCAACTGTTTCCCTGGTCACAATGAAGAAGCTAATGGAGCACAATCTGCTGCTCCAAAAGACCCATGATGTGTCAATAAAGAGAACCTGTCACAAGAAATGTATCACAGGACCTTTTGTACCCGATGTGATAAAATAATAATAAGGCTTACCTGTAGGTAAAAAAAATATCTCCTAAACCTGTACGGTTTAGGAGATATTCCCCTTGCAATGAGCCGCTGACTGCAGCTGCGCATGCGCACAGGGAATTCTCAGATGAGAGCCGGGCAGACGCCGGACCTTGCTGGAAAGAAGTCTCCCACGTGCATGCACGGGAGTGACGACATCGCGGCTCCAGCTACTCACATCGAGGGAGCCGCAATACCCGGAAGACACGCCGAGGTAACGTGTCATCTCCTTTGGCGTGGACCAGGTGAGATACCAACGCCTCGTTCTAAGGCAAGTATTTCATAATGAGCTAGTATGTGGTGCATACTAGCTCATTATGCCTTTTGCCTTACAGCGGTATTAAAAAAAATAAAAAAGCATCAGCGGGTATACCACTGCTTTAATAAGCAGATCACAAGATGAAAATAAAAGAAAGACTTAAAAAGAAAATGAATGTAGTCATCACATCTGACAATTGGTAATCTGCAATATAATAAATGTTTGCTTTTGGGCTTAATACCGCTTTAAGGCTTGACATGTTGGGTATCTATTTACTTGGTACAACCTTATCTTTTATATTTTTCCAAAATGTGGTACTGTATTTTTACTAAAATGTTGCGCTTGATAAACCGCTGCACTAATATTGCATGGCGTTAAAATTTAAACTCATATCATTTTATTCTTGAGGGTGTTAATTCCAGAAAATAAATAATGGGGGTTTTATGTAAGCTTCAAGCCTAAAATTATTTTTAAAACATGTCCAAAAAAAACAAGCGAAAGGGTTAAATAGCATACTGAGAGCAGTAGAATGCGGCTGTTGAAAAGGATTCGCAGTACTGCTGGAAAGTGCTGAATTGTGATTGGCTCTGACTTGTCAATGGCAGCTCTCCTCTCACACTACAATAACTCAAACTGACAAAAATTTGTAGTGTATACATTTTTTTTTTTGTAATCAAAGCAGTAAAACAAATTTTTTCTCTACGCGTTCAGGTTTTTGTTGTATAACAGGTTTTAACGTGTTTTTCTCTTATCCTGTGCGGCTTCACAAGAAGAAAGACTGGGGATTTATTTACGGACATAGTATCACATAAATTAACAACTTCAGTGTTATCCTGACAGCTTTCCATTGACAGACAAACGTTGAGACGGGGAGGTGATTTGCTGCAGCAAAGTGTCAGCTTCATTGCCTTTTTTTTGCGATACGGTGCTGCGTCACTTTAACTGACAACTGACAACTGACGTTGTACCCAAACAAAATTGATGTCCTTTTTTTCTTTTTCTTTCTTTTTTTTTCTTTTACCTACAAACAGAGCTTTTTTTGATCACTTCTGCGTTTTTATTTTTTGCGCTATAAACAAAAAAAAGAGCGAAAATTAAAGAAAGCTCTATTTGTGGGGGAAAAAAGCACGTCAATTTTATTTGGGTACAATGTCACACGGCCGCGCAATTGTCAGTTAAAGCGACGCAGTGCCATAAAAGTGGCCTGGTCAGGAAGGGGGCAAATCTTTCTGGGGTTGAAGTGGTTAAAGACAAGAAACTTAGTAAATTGTGATGACAATTTTAAACTCCCTTTGTTGATTTTTCCCTGAAGGTAAGTCTATAATAAGGCTTACCTTAAAGGGGTTGTAAAGATTCGTGTTTTTTCACCTTAATGCATCCTATGCATTAAGGTGAAAAAACATTCGACAATACCGCCCCAGCCCCCTCATTTTACTTACCTGAGCCCGTTCACCTGCTGCGCTCGCCCCCCGATGTCCTCTTCGCCGCTCAGCCTGGTCGTTGATTGGCTAGAGTGGATGGATTGAAAGCAGCGCAGCCATTGGCTCGCGCTGCTGTCAATCACATCCAATGACGCAGTGCGCCGGGGGGTGGGGCCGAGTCATACAGTGAGCGGCTATAGCCTAAGAACTCAGAACTAACCACCATGCAAGAGAGCTTGCAGAGACAGCCGCCGAGGGACCCCAGAAGGCCAGGTTCAGGGCCACTCTGTGCAAAACGAGCTTCACAGTGGAGGTAAGTATAACATGTTTGTTATTTTAAAAAAAGTAATAATTTGTCTTTACAACCCCTTTAAAACTCCTTTCACACTGGGGTGTTTTTTCAGGCGCTTTAGCGTTAGAAATAGCCTCTGCTAAGAGCCTGAACAGGATGGGGATGGGAAAAAAAGTCCTGCAAGCAGCATCTTTGGGGCGGGCTGGGATTGCTGAATACAGCGCTCCCAAAACGCCCCTGCCTATTGGAATGAATGGGCATTGCTTTCAAAGTACCTCAAAAGCACAAAACGGGAGTTTTTTTGGAGTTATAAGCGCCCTGCTAGCAGCCGAAAAGCGCTGCTTTAACAGCGTTAAAGCGCCAATAAAACGAGCGGCGCTTTACTGTGAATGCGGCTGTGGCCCCAGTGTGAATGGGGTCATAGGTACAGTAAATATCTCCTAAACGTGCACCGTATACGGCACATGCGCACTGGGCTTTGAATGGACCGTGCCATTTATTCTGCACTCTGTGCCGTGGCTGTGACTCCTGCGTGCATGCTTGGGAGTGATGTGATCGTGGCTCTGCTATTCATTTGGCGGAAGCCAGCGAACCTGGAAGGAAGGAAGACCGGGTGAACATGGAAGCGCCTACAGCAGTGACTGGGCGCCTCTGGAAGGCTTTGTTTTCAGGTAACCCGCCATACTAGGCATATTATGACTTAAACTGCCCGGGCCCAATTTTTTTTGTTATTGCTGTGGTTTACTACTGCTAGTAATGGAAGGTGTGGACTGCCAGATGTGCTTATCACCCCTACAAAAAAATAACTGACAGCACATTGGGTGTGTGACTGTAACATTCCTTATTTCTGCAGGAGCTGGTACAGCTGAGGTCATCACTTGGCTATCAAATGGCAAGACTCTCATTCACATAGCCCTGTTTTATTTGTAATCTTATCTGATCGTGGGGAAGGGGGGCTTGGAGAAAATTCCCAGCGTGCTTTGGAGATACGCATTGACTCCCCATACTGAGCCAAAGCAAATGTCCAGTCTCTGGCAGACCCTGGAACTGCAAACTTAGCAAAGTAAACCTGTCCATAGATTCTGGATTTCAGTTGTGCTTCCTTTTCATATCTTCTCTCTTCTTCATCTGACATACTTGCTGTGCATCCTTTGCGCTCTCATTTTCATATAACTATTGCATAGCTCCCAACTATCCCTGATTTTGAGGGACTGTCCCTTATATGGAGCAATGTCCCTCTGTCCCTCTTTCCTCCTCATTTGTCCCTCATTTTGGCCTGATCTATATACACTGTTTCCCCGAAAATAAGACCTAGCGTGATTGTCGGTGATGGCTGCAATATAAGCCCTACCCCCCAGATAAGCCCTAGTTAAAGTCCTTGTAGGTAGAGATGGCCTTGCGGTTCGCCCGGCAGTCGGTTTGCTGTGAATTTTGCTTGTTCGCGATTTGCCAAACCAAAGGACTGGTATAGGTGTACAGTATATAGGGTTGTAATACACTTAAAATATACTTTCTTTCAAGTATATTATGGTGCACTGCTGACTGCTGTGCTGCTGAGTGCTTGCTGACCGATTCTGCAGCTGTCTTTTATCAGTGTAGGGACTGAGGGACAGTTTGGTGTTTGGAGCAGGGATAGTCTGCAAATCAATAGCTACTAGGTCCACAAAGGTCCTTTTATAGGTGTACAGTATATAGGGTTGTACACGTATAATATACTTTCTTTCAAATATAGAAAGCCTATTATATATCACGGTGCTGGTGTCAGTGCTCTCTATCACGGTGCTGGTGTCAGTGCTCTCTATCACGGTGCTGGTGTGGTGTTAGTGCTCTCTATCACGGTGCTGGTGTCAGCGCTCTCTGTCACAGTGCTGGTGTCAGTGCTCTCTATCACGGTGCTGGTGTCAGTGCTCTCTATCACGGTGCTGGTGTCAGTGCTCTCTATCTCGGTGCTGGTGTCAGTGCTCTCTATCTCGGTGCTGGTGTCAGTGCTCTCTATCTCGGTGGTGGTGTCAGTGCTCTCTATCTCGGTGGTGGTGTCAGTGCTCTCTATCTCTGTGCTGGTGTCAGTGCTCTCTATCTCTGTGCTGGTGTCAGTGCTCTCTATCTCGGTGCTGGTGTCAGTGCTCAGACTCTATCACGGTGCTGGTGTCAGTGTTCTATCTCAGTGCTGGTGTCAGTGAGGGAGATAGCAGCGGAGAAGCCAATCAGTAGGCAGTGCCAGCACCATGGCTGAGGATCAGCACTGGACTGGCACCTCCGGACCACTGCAGTGGAGCCCTGCATAGGTGGGGATAAGGGCCGGGCAGAGGGAGGGGCTCAAGCACAGGTTGGCACACTGGGACACTGGCACAGGACTGCGCTGCCCTGACTGTGGCATTGATCATCTCCTGCACCCCCTTCATAGCCTGCCCTGACCTTGCCTCTCCTCCATGGCCTTCATGCGCTCCTGGATTTTCAAAATTTCACAGATAAAAAAAGAATGCTTGTCGTTGTCGATCCCAGATTCACTTAATACTTTTGTTATGTCAGTGTCCATGTTGTGGGACTATGTGTGCACAGCTAGTAAGTATTTTGTGGCTGAAAATATGACCTGGAGGTTTTTAAGGTTAGCCTGACATTAAAGTCAATGAGGTCCGCCGCAAACTTTGCGGTTCGCAAACTTTTGTCCGCGTTCGTGGTTCGCGAAACATCCCTTCGGAAGTTTGTCCATCACTACTTGTAGGTCTTATTTTTAGGGTAGGGCTTATTTTCGGGGAAAACAGGGTAGGGCTTATTTGGGGGGTAGGGCTTATATTGCAGCCATCACCAACAATCACGCTAGGTCTTATTTTCGGGGGAAAAGGGTAGATGTATATAAAATGCACTTTTTATCTATCAAAAAGTGTTTTACATCACTAAACCTTTCATCTGCTTTCTAAATTGCTGCATTTGTAAATTCCAAAAGCCAATATAAAGGAAAAGTAGTTGTAAAAAAGCACTTGTGGCTTTACCCAATCTTGTTTTTTTGTACAATTCTCCTTTAAGGGAGCGTGGTAGGGGGTGTGTCCTATGCTTGAATACTTTTTCTGATAGGTGTCTCTCATTCCTATGTCAAAAAGTTGTGAGGTATGCTATTGTAGGGTGTGCCTAGTCTAAATGTAGTGCTTACAAATAGGCAGTAGTCAGCCTGAGCTTGGTTTATGTTGTTGGGGATCGTTAGGTCCCCCTAAGCTTGGGCATTGTTTGCTTCTTCCTGCTCCTGAGGAAGGTTATCCAATAGGTAGAGTAAAACATTACAATGGCTAGACATTGTGGGCGGACCTTGTATTCAGAAACCAACCCTTCCCGTAGTGTCCATCTCCAGGCCTCCTCCTATAATCAACGCTTTCTCCCGCCGACCACTAAAGCAGGCCATAGATGATGCGATTTTTCCTTCCTGCAATTATGGGTTGAAGCAAAGAAAAGGGGGAATGGGGGAATTCCTCACACAGATCTAAACACCTTAAAGCGGAGTTCTGCTTTAAAAAAAAATTAAAAGTCAGCAGCTACAAATACTGCAGCTGCTGACTTTTAATAATCCGACACTCATCAGCCGCTCGTCTCCCCCTCCTCTCTGCGGCGCCGGCATTGTAACTGTGGGTGTCGGGCTGTGGCTTCACAGCCGGGCACCCACTAAGCATGCACGAGCCGTGACTGGCCAGGCAATCATCTGGGACCTGTGACATGTCCCAGATGATTGCTGAGAGGGAGGGGGGAGAGGCGATTACCCTTCCAATGCTGTGGTGCGCCTGGAGGAAGTGGGAGCTAGGACCCTATGAAAAGAGGGAACCGGCTCCCCCTCCAAAAAAAGACATGCCAAATCTGGTATGTCAGGGGTCCACCTGCTTTAAAGCGGAAGTTCCATTCTTGGGTGGGACTCCGCTTTAAAGTGGAGGGCCACCCAAAAAAAAAAAAAAAAGAGCATTAATATTCTTAAAAAAAAAAAAAAAAAAAATTGAAATTTTTTTTTTTTACCTTACCAGAAATCCCTGTTGCTAGGCGGTCTTCCTAATCTGCCTCCTTCCTACTCCGCGGTGATCTTCGGTCTTCTCTCGTCCTTCACGTTGTCTTCTGGGTAATGGGTCGCGCTGTGTTCTGGGAACTGTGTGTTCCCTAACACAGCGCATCCCATTCACAAAGCACCACGTGACTCGTGCATGCACAGTAGAAAACGGCAGTGAAGCCGCAAGGCTCCACTGCCTGTTTCCCTTAGTGAGGATGGCGGTGCTGGGACCCGAGAGCCGAGGGACATGTCAGCCTTGGCGGCCGACGTCGCGGGCGCCCTGGAAAGTTAAGTCTCCTTATTAAAAGTCAGCAGCTACTTTTTTTTTTTTACAGCTGAAACTCCGCTTTAAGAGGAAAAGTTTTCCTCTTAAAGCGTGGCTTCCAAAGTCACTACACTCAGAGAATTTATGGCCACCTTAAAATGTGTGTGTAGATATAGACAAATCTGTTCTTTTTTTTTAAAGTTTGGGATCGAGTAAAGGAGAATTCTGGCTGTAATTTCTCTAATAGAGTAATCTCTATGATCGTTAGCACCAACTAGTGGCCAAAAGCAGTATATTATCTCATTGAGGTATTTCAGAAATACTGCATTTTGGCCACTAGATGGCAATGATAAGGATAACTCATTTAGAAAAATGAGATCCAGAATGTATGCAGCATGCAGGACAGTGTGTGACATTTGTCCAACAAATATTTTATAACTGGATCCCAGAGAGTTTAATACAACTTTAAAATGTAATGTACAATATTTCCATGAACAATGAGGATTGGAACAGTTCTTCTGTCTAAATGATGTTTCCCATTCCTACCAAAAAAGAAAAACTTTGGACATTACTTTTTTTTTTTTTTTCATTATGATTTTATAACATGAACAGATCTTCAGGGTTCAGACACCGAGCAACTTTTTCCTATTGGCTCTGAGATTGAAAAGCTGAAAAAGAGAATGAGGTTAAAATAGAAAGGCAATTTTACTTGGTTTCAGCCTGTCCTCCAGCTCTGTGATCTTATATCGCATGTGATGGAGTCGGTTTAATCTGCTCCGAGAGTCATTCAGACTTAAGGAAAAAGAAAAAAAATACATTTGCATATGCAGGGAAATTCCTTGCATATAATGTGTTGGGGTTTAATTAAGCATTTATTAAACTGAGCTCTTAAGAATGGGCAGCCTTTAGGGGACAGACAATAGGCCTTCTGTCTGGGACTGCTGTGCAGGTAACTGAATTGAATTGCTCTCTACAATATACTTTACAAGCCCTGTGCCGCATCAAAGAGCGAGCGCCAACCTTGATCTGTCCAAAGCCCATCATTATGGACGGGTGTTTGGCTTTATATACACATGCCATTTTGGCATTCAAGAATACTCACAAACAGTATCTAAATTAGACCTGTAAAGAAACCATGTTAATTTGGACAGCGTATAGTGGGCACCCTAAGGTGCCACATCCTATGCCAACATTTTCGGTGGAGCCCCTAATGCCGCGTACACACGGCCGGACTTTCCGGCAGACTAGGTCTGACGGGATCAGTCCGTCGGACAATCTGATCGTGTGTGGGATAATCCGATCGTTTTTCTTTAAAAAAAAAAATCAGACGGACCTAGAAATAGAACATGTTTCAAATCTGTCCGACGGACTCAATTCGGGAAAACCGTTTGTCTGTATGCTGGTCCAACAGACCACACACAGGGCAAGGGAAGCTATTGGCTACTGGCTATTGAACTTCCTTTTTTAGTCCCGTCGTACATCATCACATTAAAAACAAACAGACTTTCGAACGGAACGGACTTAGCCCGTTTGTGTGTGGGCAAGTCTGTTCGTTCAGAAGTCCGTCTGAACTCCGTCGAAAGTCCGTCTGAACTCCGTCGAAAGTCCGTCTGAACTCCGTCGAGAATACCTTTTGACATTTTCTGCCGGAAAATCCGGTCGTGTGTACGCGGCATTAAGGTTCTTTGAAGATACTGAAGCCACATACACACCACTAATTTTATTTTAAACCCGACAGCTCAGTTTGGAGCCACTGTACTAGCAATCCGATATTAGTACAGCGATCTCCTCTGCTGTGCTATTGTGTTCTCATGGGGGACGCCACCCACCAGAACTCTCTGGCCAGCTCTCTCAGCCATTGGCTGAGAGTGCTGATCGGAATCCGGTCAGCAGATCTTTTTCAGTCATGAGCCTTCGACAGAAGCCTTCAGAATGGACGGCTTCTGTCAGACCGGCTGTCATTTTTTCATATCTTCTACATCTGACGTACTTGCTGTGCATCCTTTGCGGTCTCATTTTCATATAACTATTGTAGGGACCTTGCTTTAAGCTGGAGTGTGCCTAGTCTAAATGTAGTGCTTGCAAATAGGCAGTAGTCAGCCTGAGCTTGGTTTATATTGTCGGGGATCGTTAGATTCCCCTAAGCCCCGGGCATTTTTTTGCTTCTGCCTCTTGCTGAGGAAGGTTATCCAATAGATAGAGTGAGAAATTACAATGGATAGACAGTGTGAGCGGACTTTGTATTCAGAAACCAACCCTTCCCATAGTGTTCATCTCCAGGTCTCCTGCTATAATCAATGCTTTCTCCTGCCACCTTCTAAGGCAGGCCATAGATGATGCGATTTTTCCTTCCTGCAGCTATGGGTTGCAGGAAAGAAAAGTGCTTGATACATGCTGGTAGTACCCAAGTCAATTGATGGATCAACTTGGGTACAATCAGCCTGCCCAAAGATGATTCGAATCTCGGCTGGTTCCTGCTGGACCGGCTGAGATTCAAACTATCTATGGCCAGCTTAAAGTGTTACTAAACCCACCACAGTAAAATCAGTCTATATATGCAGTAAAGCATGCTTGTTATACTTACTGAGGAACCTAAGGGGTTAATCCTCCACATTGTGTATAAAGGCTGTTTGATCCTGTCTTCTCCCATCCTTCTCTTATTGCATTGTCCTCATAACATGTCCAGATAAGACAGAGTTACTAAAGTCACATGCTCAGTTTGGTGTGTAATGTTAGAGAGTTTTTTTTTCTCGGGAGGGAGATCAGCACAGGGCCAATAAGCACTGTCCAGACAGAGGGTCAAGGGTCCTGCATCCTGATAGGACAGCTAGTGCAGTATGAAAACACCTCCTACAAGTTATAACCAGACACTGATAGAAGTCACAAGGCTTCTATATACTGCTGATGAGAAAAGGTATTTAGCATTTTTTTTATTAAATAATTGCATTTCCATGTTCTATGTACTGTATTCAGATACAGTGAATGCAGAGTCCTGGGTTTTGGAACACTTTAAGGCTGGCCATAGATGGTTTGTTTTTTTATTGTTTTATCATTCAGGCAGAACAAAAAATACAAACAAAGTAGATGGAGAAATTCCCCCAGCCTGGAAATTGTATTCTGACATCGCCATCTGCCGCTGCAGCTGACTGCCACCTATCATTCGAAAATTTTCCAGCATGGTTCATCAGCAGAACAAGAGGCAACACACTGGTCAAAATTTGGATGAATGTAGGACCAGCTTAGTTGGCATTTGCATAGTGCTAGAAAGTCACCCCCTCCAACCAGTACCCTGGTCTGGTGATAGGTTTTTTTAGGCTTTAGGCACCAGTTATTGCATTGTGAAGGGGGGTTGTCTTGTCCTATATGTAGCATTCTCCTAGATACAGTAGGTACTAGGTTAGGTAAATGTAGTGATGGCTCACTGTAATCACTTGAGCTGCATGTGATTGTTTTGGGCTCTTCTGTGTTTCACCGGCTGCAAGGTTGACTGCTTCCCCCTGTCTGTCTGTAAAGGTTCTGGAAGACAACGGCCTGGGAAATTCAAATCAGTAGCTGAATATTTATGCAGCCCAGACCAATCCCTGGAGAAAGGTGCCCAGATGGTGGCTGGGAAGGAGCATTAATACTCTGAGTCTTGGAGCAGAGGGTTCCTTGTCCTGGAGGAGGAGATCGGCTGCTGCCCTCCTGGGCTGGTTGCCATGTGCCTGCTGTTCATCAAGGTCCTAGCTAGGCTAGCCTGGGGGGGGCCTATTCTGCTAAAAGTTGCTGGAGCTGTCTGAGGGACTTTCGCCTGGGGACCTGGTCTGATATCACTAGAGAGGTGAAAAAAAGAGTACTACAGAACTGGAGAGGCGTCTGGAGGATATATCCAAGGACATTACTAACTACAGAATGGAGTGAGAGATCCCTGAGACTGTGTGCTGATGCCATCCTTCTGGTGCTAGAGTCAGTTTTGCTCAAAGTGGGCATTGTGCCTGGTGTCCTGGTATAACTCTGTGCAATGACTCTGCTCAGAACATTAGGAGGAAGATTAGTGCCTTTAAAGTGGTTATAATAGAAAAAATAAAAGACCTGCAAGACAAAGGCATAATGAGCCAGTATGCATAGCATTATGTTATACTCACCTGAGGTTTAAGAGATATCTGGGGTAGCTACAGGTAAGCCTTATTATAGGCTTACCTGTAGCAAAAAGTGTATTGTAAGGGTTTACAACCACTTTAAGTTGCTGCTATAGTTGCTGGAGTATCTCATAGTCATCCTATTCCATCCCAAGTTCAAGTACTACAATGAAGTATCAGAAAAGCATACCCCTAGACTGTTCATTGAGCCAAAGGAGTGAATATGGCTGTGTGCCTCGCTGCAAGTAAGGGAAAAGCCCTTAGGGACCTTAAACTGCAAGCTCCATTGGGAGAGAGCGCTACATATATTTGGAGCTTCAGTAGCAACTGGTAACTCATGGCACCTTTGGGGTGCAGCAGCAGGCTCTACTGGCTCTATAGCAATTGGTTGTCCAGCTAGACCGGGCTGCAAAACTGACAGTTCACCCATACAGGTTACATTTGGGAAAGATAGTGGCTCCGGATACAGAGGGTGTCAAGGTAACAGCATAACTCTGGTGATTACACAAAGAGAGAGTCCAGTATACTGCAAGTAGGGATGAGCTTCGAGTTAGAGTCGAACTCATGTTCGACATGAACATTGCCTGTTCGCCTGTTCAGCGAACAGTGAACAATTTGGGCTGTTCGCGGCAAATTTGAAAAGCCGGAACACCCTGTAAAGTCTATGGGAGAAATCTAAAGTGCTAATTTTAAAGGCTAATATGCAAGTTACTGTCCTAAAAAGTGTTTGGGTACCCGGGTCCTGCCCCAGGGGACATGGATCAATGCAAAAAAAAGTTTTAAAAACTGCCGTTTTTTCAGGAGCAGTGATTTTAATAATGATTAAAGTGAAACAATAAAAGTGTAATATTCCTTTAAAATTCGTACCGGGGGGGGGGGGGGGTGTCTATAGTATGCCTGTGAAGGGGCGCATTTTTCCCGTGCTTAGAACTGTCCCTGCACAAAGTGTCATTTCGCAAGGAAAAAAATTATTTTAAAATCACTTTCAGTTGTCGGCTCCCGTAATACAGAGAACACTCAATGAGTGCTCTCTGTATTACGGAGCACAATGCATTCATTGATAAAAGAAAAAAAAAAGCGTGGGGGTTCCCCTAAATTCAATTACCAGGCCCTTCAGGTCTGGTATGGATATTAAGCGGAACCCCGCATCAAATTTTTGAAAAATTTGCAGTGGGGGTCCCCCTAAAAATCCATACCAGACCCTTTATCCAAGCACGCAACCTGGCAGGCCGCAGGAAAAGAGGGGGGCGAGAGAGCGCCCCCCCACCTGAACCGTACCAGGCCACATGCCCTCAACATTGGGAGGATGCTTTGGGGGTCTGTGACCCCTCAAAGCACCATGTCCCCATGTTGATGGGGACAAGGGCCTCATCCCCACAACCCTGGCCGGTGGTTGTGGGGGTCTGCGGGCGGGGGGCTTATCAGAATCTGGAAGCCCCCTTTAACAAGGGGACCCCCAGATCCCGGCCCCCCCTGTTTGAAATGGTAAGGGCCTACCATTTCACAAAGAAAGTGTAAAAATGGTTAAATAAGACAAACACACTTTTGAAAAATTATTTTATTTAAAAAAAATAAAATAAAAAAAATAAAAGATTCCAGCGATGCTAATCCACTCTTGCTATCCAGCGATGGATGATCATCTCTCCGGGGTCCAGCAATGGCTGATCTGATCCATATATTAGGAGGGCGGGGCCACCCGTCACCTGACCCCGCCCCCTCTGATGCTGGTGAGGGAAGCCATGGGGTTCCCCAGTGACATATCAGTGACCCCGACCCCTCTGATGTAACGCAGAAACCATGGTTTTGTACCCCCTTACCATTTCAAACAGGGGGGGGCAGGATCTGGGGATTCCCTTGTTAAAGGGGGCTTCCAGATTCTGATAAGCCCCCCGCCCGCAGACCCCCACAACCGCCGGCCAGGGTTATGGGGATGAGGCCCTTGTCCCCATCAACATGGGGACATGGTGCTTTGAGGGGTCACAGCAGCGCTGTGGGCATTACAGATCCAGCCCACAGCGCTGCTACAAACGATCTCTTCCTTGTCCCCTCGCACTGTACATATCTGTACAGAGAGGGGAGAGAGGAACCCGCATCATAACATGACACCGGTTTGTTTAAAAGTGATCGCTCCGTCATTTGACGGAGCGATCACATGATAAACGGCCGCTACCAGTAGCCAGTTACCGTGATCTGCGATGCGCCGGTCAGCAAGTGGTTAAACAGAAACACACGAGTGCTAGTAGCAACTTTATAAATATTAAGATATTCATCCTAAAAAAAAAAAAAAAAAAATTCATAGTTGGAATTCCGCTTTAAACTGTAGAAAGATTAATACTAGATCAGCAATGGAGGGGGTGTAAGGGCTACTGTGGCAAAGAAATATTTTTAAAGTATAGCCAACGTCAAAACTTTCTTTTTAAGAGGCGTTTTTCCGTAGGGTAAGTTTAAAACATCTGTCAGGTTTTGCTGCCAGGACTTCACTGGGGAGATTTCCCTTTACATCCTGTCCTCGTACGAAGGTAACATGGACACAGACAGCAATAGGAAACACTTTTGCAGGGGGCTTGTCCCTACCCGGTTGCCCTCACTGTTATGTCACATAGGCAGTGCAGATTACAACTGCTTGGATTTCAGAGTCCCTTTCTTTGATTACAAATCCCATATTTGGCACGCCGGCGATACCTAACACCAGCAAAAAGCAGAAACCCTGGAACACATAGAAGATGACTATGCTTCCCTCCAACTTACAGACATAAAAACTGAGACAATCTGCTTCTACAATGTATTAGAATATCGTTTTAACACATTTTACGAAGGAAACTAAGCATCTGCACAGACCCCTGTGGCAGGGAGAGCGAGTTGGAAAAATGTTTTCTGTCCAAGAAGACAATGTTTTAATCTTGCTTCCTTGCTCAAGTCTAGACCGAGAAGTTCACGTGCGGAATAAGGGATCCCAAAACAGACATAAATTTTTTTGCAGGATTGAAGAAAAACAATTGCAGATAGAAATGTAGAACTCAGAGCAAAATATGGAACATGGGAACATGGAATTTGTTTTTTCCATGTAGTCGGATGCCCTGCTGGCTGTAAGATCCTCAGTCTGCTGTAAGCAGTGCAGAATGGTGCCGCTGCTGCGGGTTGTGTGTGTGTCTGCCCACCCCACACCCCCTCCCTCCTGGCAGCAGCAAAGAGCCAGTCAGATGCAGGGAGATAATCATGATGCTGCTGATGACATCAATTTATCAGTCCCTTTCTTTGCAGCCTTAGTTGCAAAGATGAATGAACTGGAAGCTCTCTGAAGCTTCCTGCTCACTATGCTTCAGTGACAAACGGACACAGGAGTGATTCGTATCGATTACTCACTGTGTTCATTCAGGAAAGGAAGGGGCTATTAATTATATATTTACTGGCTCCTTCCCCTGCTCTCCATCCTGAAATATCCCCCTGTGTGCCCCCATCAGCTGTCACCAGGAGAGGAGAGGAGGGAAGCCAGCAGTGCTGTGGGGTAAATGGGCACACAGGGGGGCCAAGACTTTAGATGGAAGGGGTGCATGTGCTAGAACCACTTCCCTGCAGTGCAGACAGAGGGAGAAACTGGCAGCACTGCAGGGGCAGACAGAACAGGATTGGTTTCTGCAATAAGACAGTGCAACTGGCCATGGGCGTCCACAGAACTTTTTTTTTGGGGGGGGGGGGCATAATTTTAAGGTCACCCATGCTCCATCCCCTTTCGACAATGTCATGAAACGGAAGGGCTTAACCACAACTTGCAAGAATTTTAAATTTATGGGGGAAACAGAAGACTTCAATCCAGGCATGTGCTATGAAAAGGGTGCAGATTCCAGGCATGTGTTATGTACAGGTTGCAGAATCCAGGCATGTGCTATATACAGGGTGCAGATTCCAGGCGTGTGCTATGTACAGGGTGCAGATTCCAGGCGTGTGCTATGTACAGGTTGCAGAATCCAGACATGTGCTATGTACAGGGTGCAGAATCCAGGCATGTGCTATGTACAGGTTGCAGAATCCAGGCATGAGCTATGTACAGGGTGCAGAATCCAAGCGTTTTCTATGTACAGGGTGGAATCCAGGAGTGTTCTATGTACACAGTTCAGAATCCAGGCATGTGCTATATACAGGTTGCAGAATCCAGGCATGAGCTATGTACAGGGTGCAGAATCCAGGCGTGTGCTATGTACAGGGTGGAATCCAGGCATGTGCTATGTACAGGGTGGAATCCAGGCATGTGCTATGTACAGGCTGCAGAATCCAGGCGTGTGCTATGTACAGGGTGCAGATTCCAGGTGTGTGCTATGTATAGGGTGCAGAATCCAGGCATGTGCTATTTACAGGTTGCAGAATCCAGGTGTGTGCTATGTACAGGGTGCAGAACCAGGTGTGTGCTATGTACAGGGTGCAGAACCAGGCGTGTGCTATGTACAGGGTGCAGAATCCAGACATGTGCTATGTACAGGGTGCAGAATCTAGACGTGTGCTATGTACAGGGTGCATAATCCAGGTGTGTGCTATGTACAGGGTGCAGAACCAGGCGCGTGCTATGTACAGGGTGCAGAATCCAGGCGTGTGCTATGTACAGGTTGCAGAATCCAGGCATGTTGTATGCCAGTATGCATACCCAATCCCCCACAGAAGAGAATCTAATATATATCTCAGAGTGGCAGGTCTCTTGGCACGGGCTTCTGTTGATACACGCTGCAGGCTTGAGAGGCTGTGTGGATAACCCGCCCCACCCCCTTCTCTGTTGTATATGCAGAGCTGGGAGAGCAAGAAGGGTTTTGTGTGTGATGACTCTCAATGCTAGAGGCCAGTGCTGGAGGCACCAGAACCTCTGGATGATGAAAGGCCTGACAGTCTGCGTGTTGCGTTTTCGGTGAAAAAGTGTGCCTGGGCACAACCCGTGCGCACGATTATGGCAGACACCTTGCCAATCCCTGATTCCAGCAGGTGGGGCACTTACCCCCCCTTGCCCCTACCTGCAGACGCCCATGCAACTGAAATGATGGGGCCCGGGCCCTGTACAGGAGGGTTGGCTGTGCTGCCTTATCAGCAGCCCTGCTTGGAGATAAAGTCCAGAGGGGCCGCTGCCCTATGGAGGGCACTAGGGCTAAACAGTTCAACACCCACGACAGCCTTACAAACAAGACAGGAGATTTTCCTGGGCGTTCAGGGAGGAAGCTGGGTCTTATGTGGGAAGAAGTGGAGTGATGCAAACCTGCTGCCAGGGTACTGATGCCTCCACCAGACAGAGCCATGGAGGGCTGGTGTGTGGAGACTTGAGTTGTGTGTTGTATGCACAGAAGCTGAAGACTGAGTCACTGAGAGCCTCTTGTTGCTGTGGATTGTGAATTACAGACCTGCTGCTTGGACCTGTATGTGCCTATGCCAGAGAGACTGAGCCTGTGAGAATCAGAGTGCTGGGGACAAGCCACCAAAGATCCAGACCCTGATGACTGCGGACCACCAAGCGTCCAGGACAAGGTTCACGGTATACCGAGACTGGTGAGTGGATTCAGCTGTGCTTGCAACCCAAGACAACTGGAGACTGCCCTTTTTGGCTAACAGCAGTTCACTGCCTGCTGTCTTAAAGAGATGGTAATAAGTGCACCACCGTACAGATTGGACCCCATGGTTAACTGGCTGAAGAAGCAAGTCAGATACTATATATTGAACAGGCAACCAAGTCTCAGAAGAATATATCCTGGACTATATGTAAGGTATATAGATATATACAGTATATACTACTAGCTTTTTACTGCAAAGGAGGTTCCTTGCTGTTTATTTATTTACTTTTATAGGTATTTATATTGCACCAACAATTTATATAGCACTTTGCATATATATTGTACAGTTACATCAGACCCTGCCTCAAGGAGCTTACAATCTAAGGCCCCTAACTCACATGTACTATAGCCAATTTAGACAGGAGCAAATTAACCTTCCAGCATATCTTTTGGAGTGTCAGAGGAACATACAAGCTCCAGGCAGGTGGTGCCATGGTTGAGATTTGAACTGATGACCCTACAGCTGCTAGCTGGATGTGCCAACCACTTAGCTACTGTGGTGTCCACAGTTTATGTTGTTCATATTCAAATGTTTCACAGTTTATGCTGCTCCTGATGCTGCTGATACAGTTATATTTAGCTTAGCGCCACGGTGATCTGAACAAAACGCCATATCATAGCATGGCATTTGTGTCAGTTGGCACATTGGATTCAAACAGATTTATTGACCTACTTACTGTTCTCTTGTATTGCTTTCTTATTTTACCCTGCAATATTATACTTACTTTACCTACAGTCAATTAGTCTGGTGTCTAATTTCATATGCTAATATAGTTGTGGTAGTATACTAATACCTAAGCTAACATAGGTCCTTGTAGCACACTAAGATATATCCAGGTGTGTCTGAGGGGACGTAACAGAGGATCCAGTATATCCAGTAGCTCCTTCAAGGGTAAGAGCTACATTCATTATTGCAGTAAAGTCGATTTCCCTTTCATTCATTGGAGAACACTTTGTGGGGTATAGTGCGACCTAGTAGGACACTAAATACAACAACAACAAAAAAGAAAAAAAGACACCCAATAGGCAGACCCTGCTGGTGACCAGACCCATACCATCTCCCTCAGTGGACAAACTCAATTATTAGCCTTGCATCTAGGAATGAGTAAATGGAAATTTGCTCCAGGAAATGCTCGATCTTTTGGTTTTTCTTCAAGCGCTGGCTGGGTGACAGATTGTATAATATAGATATTGTCCCTCCAGTCTAAGTGATTGAGCACCTGCAGGCCAACATCACCGGTTGAAGTCGAGGTGCTCTGTGCTCTCAGAGGTGACGGAAGAGGAATCTTCCCAGGCTGTGGGCACAGTCATGGCCCCTAATGAGGAGTTGAATAAAGGGTTGGCATCTTTGGGAGTGAGGACAACATCAACTTTTACTCCAGGAATTGTAATTGAGTCGGTCAGGGATAAACTTATTTTTTGATGATTCTCTCCAAAGAGAGTGGAAAGGACCAACTTGGCCATTTGCTTTGCCATGGCACTTTTGAGTCCTTTGGCAAAAAGTGGGCATCTCCAACTGTGATAGATACTCCATTTTTTTTAAATTAAAAAAGCCACAGTTATTCCAGAGGACAATTTCCTTTAAAGACCCTACATAAAAAAGTCAGAGACAGCTGAGGGATCTACGTACTACGTAGGATCCCTATTGTTTTTTCCGGTTTGTGCCTCAACGCTTGTTTTACAAACCTTAACAGAGTCTGCAAAGTTCAAGGGTCTAGCAGAGGAACAGGTTTCACATGTTTATGTGGATTTGGGGGAGCAGCTGGTTACAAGGCTTGAGTTATGTTAGCGATGCAGCTCTGGATTTAGGTTCCTTTGTTTTAGCTTCAGCTGTGGTGATTCGCAGGTTGATCAATGGACCAAACCTCTAAAAATGCTCTTACAGATCCACCAATCAAAGGATTTCAATTTTGGTGCAAATGCTGGATGAGATCATCAAGAACCTCTCTGGAGGAAGAAATACTTTCTGGCCTCAGCTTATGAAGGCCAATGATTTTTGTTGCAAACTAGACATGTGCGACTCGTTTCGTTCTGAATTTTTTTTTTGCAAAATTCAACAAATTTGTTAATTTGGAAAATCCCGTTTAATTAATTTTTCATAAAAATTGATAAATTCGAAGATTCGTAAATTCAGAAATGCGAAAATTCGGAAATTCGAAAATTTGAAAATCCAAAATAACAATTAACTAACTAATAATAATAACTATTACTAACTATTAAATTATAGGGAATGGAATTTCCTTTCAAAATTAGTGAACGTAACGAATACGAATTTATCTGAAGTTACGAACTATCTGAAATAACGAATGCCGCATCTAAATGAATGGAACACAGCAAATTAATAATAGTAAATAATAATAATAAAATATGTTTTATTATTATTATTATTATTAATTTGTTACATTCCATTCATTTAGATGCATCATTCCTAATTTCAGATAATTGGGTGGCACAGTGGTGTAGTGGATAGCACTTTCACCTAGCAGTAAGAAGGGTCACTGGTTCAAATCCCAACCATGACACTACCTGCTTTGAGTTTGCATGTTCTCCCTGTGCCTGTGTGGGTTTCCTCCCACACCCCAAAGACATGCTGGTAGGTTAATTGGATCCTGTCTAAATTGTCCCTAGTATGTATGAATGTGAGTTAGGGACCTTAGATTGTAAGCTCCTTGAGGGTAGGGACTGATGTATATGTAAAGTGCTGCATAAATTGATGGCACTATATAAGTAACTGAAATAATAATTCATAACTGCAGATAAATTCCTATTCACTAACATCCAAATTTGAAAATGAAATTTCAATACCTATAATTTAATGGTTAGTTAGTTAGTTAATATTTAGAATATTGTAATTTACAAATTTATGAATTTGGGAATTTACCGCATCTAAATGAATGGAACATAACAAATTCAAATTTTTCCGAAGTTACAAATTTTTTCAAAATACCGAATTTCAATCATAACGAATGACCCGAAAAAATAAACATAAAAACAAATGAAACTAAAAAGAAAAATGATGGCAGTGCACTGGTCTATTGCAAACATAGCCCTATATTTTCAGCTCATAACAGTTTTTTCTTTCAGACAAGAGGACTAAGTCCTCTACCATCACAGTGGGTAAGTGTCCTTTGCAGGCCAAGCCCACCAAGTCTGCATAGACGCTCTCCTCCGCATAAAGTTTTGCACTCATGTCTTCAGCTCAACTTGGGGGAAAGACTTCTATAATTTGCAGGCTATTGGCTCACCCAGGCTTGACATATCTCACCCAGAAGTAAGAGTCAGCTTAAAAACCTAGGAGCCAATGCTATGCACCCTACATTTGACTATAGCTGAAAGATACATTGTTAAGCAACAGTTAAAGTAAAAGTGATTTTAAAGGCACCGTTTTTAGTTTTTAACAATAACAAACATGTTATACTTACCTGCTATGTGCAATGGTTTTGCACATAGCAGCCCTGATCCACCTCTTCTGGGTTCCCCGGGTGCACCTGGTCCCTCCCTCTTGCAGAGTGCTCCAATAGCAAGCCGCTCGCTAGGGAGACACTTGTGCGTGCTCGCTCCTGAGCTGGCTCTGTGTGCCCATAACAGACAGAGCGAGGTTCCGCTTCTCTCCCTCCTCACTGGCTGTGATTGACAGCCAATGGCTCCCACTATTGTGTCTAAGCCAATGAGGAAGGACAGAGGCATAGAGTTTTCTCCAACATTCTGGTGGGGAGTGTTTCACAAGGCAGACTGAGGTAAGTTCACTTTCTCACACGCCAGCAGGACTTAGCTCAGTCTGTCTCCTGCACAGCCAACTGCCAATTCAGTCACATTGGCTGCTACTGTTGATTCATAACAGACTGAAGCCAACGTGTTTCAGGGGCCAAACAGTGGCCCCCACCTTCATCAGGGGTAGAAAACAAGTAAAACATTTCTGTATTTGTACCATTGAATTTGTACTCGTTTTGTAGCTCTGATGAATGGAAATGTGTTTGGCCCCTGAAACGTGTTGGCTTCATTCTGCTGCGAATAAACGTTATCATTAAATTACCTTGGACTCTAGGACATTTGGCACTCTCATTGGATTGTATGTGTGTGGATTCTTGACCATGGTTCCTTTCCCTTTCCCCAATGCCAATTTTGGGTACCCTTAGAAGATCCTGCACCCGTTTATTCTTGTGTTTAAACTATTTTGGGTCCTGACAGCCCAAACAAAGACATTTGCAGTTATCTCTAGGTTGTAACTAATAAGTGATGACTGGAGCATGTGGCTCTGGTGCCAATGAAGCTGTCTGGCTGCCACTCACTCTGCTGCCAGCTTGCCTTAGATACCCATTGATCTGGGTGGTCCTGTAGTTGAGTGGTACCCAACAAAGGATGAGAAGTGCTCAGCGGCTTACTTATTTCTATGTGAACGCAAAAGTCTCATAGTTACATAGTTAATCAGGCTGAAAAAAGACACAAGTCTATCTGGTTCAACCAAAAAAATAAATAACATTATACAATCCCATATACTCAATCCTATACCCACAGTTGATCCAGAGGAAGGTGAAACACCCAGCAAAGCAGGATCCATTTAGCTACAGCAGGGGAAAAATTTCCTTCCTGATTCCCGAGAGGCAATTGGATTTTCCCTGGATCGCCTTTACCTATAAATGTCAGTACCGAGTTCTATTATGTACATTTAGGAAAGAATCCAGGCATTTCTTAAAGCAATCTACTGAGCTGGCCAGAACTGCCTCTGGAGGGAGTCTATTTCACAATTTCACAGCTCTTACTGGGAAGCAACCTTTCCGTATTTGGAGATGACATCTCTTTTCCTCTAGATGTAAAGAGTGCCCCCTTGTCCTCTGTGTTGACGTTAAGTGAATAACTCAACACCAAGTTCACTATATGGACCACTTATGTATTTGCACGTGTTGATCATATCCCCCCTTAAGCCCCATACACACAATCGGAAATCCCACCAGCAAAAGTCTGATGAGAGCCTTTGGTCGGAAATTCCAACCGTGTGTATGCTTCATCTGACTTTTGCTGGCGGAATTTCCACCAGCAACATTTTGAGAGTAGGTTCTCAATTTTTCCGATGGAAAATGTTCCGGTCGGAAATTCTGATTGTCTGTAGCAATTCCGACATGCAAAATTCCTACGCATGCTCGGAAACAATTTGATGCATGCCCGGAAGCATTGAACTTAATTTTCTCGGCTCGTCGTAGTGTTGTACGTCACCGCGTTCTTGATGGTCGAAAGTTTAGAGAGCTTTTGTGTGACCGTGTGTATGCAAGCCAAGCTTGAGTGGAATTCCATCAGAAAAAACATCCAAGATTTTTCCGATGAAAATCGTGTGTATGGGGCATAAATCTCCTCTTCTCAAGAGTGAATAAACTCAGTTCCTCTATTCTTTCCTCATAGCTGAGCTCCTCCATGCCTCTTATCAGTTTGGCTGCCCTTCTCTGCACTTTCTCCATTTCCCCGATATCCTTTTTGAGAACTGGTGCCCAAAACTGAACTGCATATTCCAGATGAGGTCTTACTAATGATTTAATAAAAACCTAAAAAATACAGCGCTGTTCCTATGTAAACTTAATGTGAAGTAATGAAACAAAAAAAAAAAAAAAAATTGTGAATTATAAACGCAGCAGCAGCTTTAACCGTGAGATACCCACAATTCAAATAATTATTCCCAAATAAGCTGCGCTATACTGATCCGATAAATGCTATGTGAAGCAAATGAGTGAATAAATAAAGCATGAAATCAAAAAAAATATTAACAAAGTGCAGACAGGGAAATGCATATACTAATGTTCAAATATTAGTCCATCATCCCATCAACAAAAAATGTTTTGCTTGTAATCTCCAACGTGTTTTAAACACACCACACCGATATAGGAAAAGTGTCATCAGAGTTTGCAGGAAAAAACACCACCAACACTACTGCCGCTTACCAGCTACACTGATCCCATCTCAGAGACCAGATATCGCCAAATCAAAAACGCTTCCTCTGAGTCAGGACTGCATGGAGGGTGTATCCTCTTTAAGCGCTTGGTTCAAATGGTTAGAAGAATCCTACGGCCACACCGCTTATTCCAATGGTTAGAAAAATCCTACGGCCACACCGCTCATTGCCCAGCACATATAATAACAAAAGGAATCGCCATAGTGTGATATAGTCACGAAATTTAATATAATAAAAAAGATTGCACTTACATCAAGTAGAAAAAACTTTGCTTTGTAAAACAAACAAATTCGCCGGCCGGCTTAGTAACGCTGCCCGTCGCTTCCGGGTCCAGCGTAGATCGCGGTGACGTCAGTACGTCGCTCCTCCCTACGCCGTTTCGTTATAGGTAACGTCTTCCAGGGGCACTTCACTCCATTTCCCCGATATCCTTTTTGAGAACTGGTGCCCAAAACTGAACTGCATATTCCAGATGAGGTCTTACTAATGATTTGTACAGGAGCAAAATTATATCTCTCTCTCTCTGGAGTCCATACCTCTCTTAATACAAGAAAAGACTTTGCTCGCTTTGGAAACCACAGCTTGGCATTGCATGTTGTTATTGAGCTTATGATCTACCAAAACCCCCAACTGAATGATCAACTGAAGGGGCGTTCAGTGCAGCAATTCCCACCCAGATGGGAGGCTTTGTGCTGACCTGCCGGGCTGCACATAGAGTAGTCAGCAGCACAACGGTATCAGAAAGCCATGTTTTAACTAAGACACTGACCCTACCCCTTTTCCAGGTGGGGGTCATAGTCTTGGAATGGCCTCTTGGACTTCCCTGCTGACCCGATGAGGCCCAGAATGAGCACTGAAAGACTGCCTGTATAGGTGGTCCTGCCCCACCAGAAATAGCTCTCAATGACCCGGTCACCGGAGAGTTTTTTCAGCCACCATGGTGACCTGTTGACCAGAAATTGTCCAGCCCTGATTTGCACATTGCCTAACATGAAAAATATATTCAAAGGCCGTGTCCACTTTAAGACTGAATAGGTCTAAAAAGAACTGCTTCCAGTTGAGGGTGAGATGACAGAGACTGGCTCGTGTCGAAAAGATTTATCGTCACCGAGGCCTAGGTTTTTTTTGTTTTGTTTTTTATAACCACACTTCAATTTTCCAATAAATAATCATGGTAACCGGCTCACACCACACGACAAGCTGGTGATCATGACAGAGGACACTTAGTTCCCTCTCATTTCATGTCACCGCTTATTGTTCACCCTCCTGCCGCAACATAATTACCCTGCAATTTAAGGTCACTCGCCATGCCTACGGCCTGGTTTTCACACAATACAGTAACACTGCTGTTTTCTCTTTTGTGGTTTTCTGAAAACCTCGGCTTTTGTAGAGATAAGAAAAACTGCGGCTTCCAAAAAAAAAGACTGAAATGGTTTAAAGTGAACCTGTCTACCTTTCAAGAACTTACACTGTATGGAAGATCATTATTGTAATTTTGGATAGAGCAAGGAAGGGTTGGATCCTTTGCTGTCTTTGTCCTTGATGGGGAAATTCACCCTTTGTGTCCTTGTGACTATTGTTACTGGGGCAGAAAGTGAGGGCAAATCCAAAAATTGTGGCCAGGCCAAGTGGGAACCGCTATTTCTGTGACAATTCTCTAAGCCCTTATACACACGGTCGGACATTCCGACAACCAAATCCATCGGTCAGAACGTGATGACGTTATTTCGTTACGACGGGACTATGTTCAGGCTAGTAGCCAATAGCTTTGGTCTAGTAATTTGATCTGAGCATGCGTGGCACTTTGTCCGATCGGAATTCTCTATAAACGATTGGACAAAGTCTGACCGGATCATGTTGTCGGAACATTTTACAGCCCAGCTCTAAAACGTTGTCGGTCGGATATTCCAACGGAAACATGGAGCCCACACACGGTCGGATTATCCGACAAAGCGGTCCGATCGGACATTTTCCGTCGGAATGTCCAACCGTGTGTACAAGGACTTCCAATATGTGACGAACGCGGATGTCCAATCCCTGCACTCCTCGCTAACTCGCGACGAAGAACCGGCCAGCCTCACACCACGCCGTCACTTACGTAACAATGCCACTTTCAGCTGCGCCCAGCACAAAGATTTTCCAGCTTGTGGGACCACAATCTAGGTGCCAACAGCCTAAGAGCGATTGTCACTGCGCTAATTACGCAATTAACCCGTTAACTGCCACCACCCCCATTTTAACCGCTTCCTGACCACCTACTGCGGCAGAAGGGCACATACAGGCAGAATCACGTACCTATACATTGCCCTTTAAGAGGCGGCTCGTGGTCGCGCCTGACTGGGAGCTCTGTGACCGCGACCGCGGGTCCCGTGGCACTGATGTTGGACGAGAAGACTGCTTTAATTCATCCCAAAGGTGTTCTATTGGGTTGAGGTCAGGGCACTGTGCAGGCCAGCCAAGTTCCTCCATTCCACACTCGCTCGTTCATTTCTTTATGGACATTTTGGTGTGGGGTTGTTTTTCAGGGGTTAGGCTTAGCCCCTTAGTTCCAGTGAAGGAAAAAATTAAGGAGTCAGTATATCAAGATATTTTGGGCAATTTCATGCTCCCAACTTTGTGGGAATAGTTTGGGCATGTCCCCTTCCTGTTCCAACATGACTGCGCACCAGTGCACAAAGCAAGGTCCATAAAAACATGGATGAATGAGTTTGGGGTACTAGACTAGCCTGCACAGAGTCCTGACCTCAACCCGATAGAACACTTTTGAGATGAATTTGAGTGGAGGCTGCGAGCCAGGCCTTCTCGTCCAACATCAATGTCTGACTTCACAAATACGCTTCTGGAAGAATGGTCAAACATTCCCATAGACACACTCCTAAACCTTGTGGACAGCCTTCCTAGAAGAGTTGAAGCTGTTATAGCTGAAAAGGGTGGGCCAACTCAATATTGAACCCTACGGACTAAGACAGGGATGCCATTTTCATGTGCATGTAAAGGTAGGCGTCCCAATACTATTGGTAATATAGTCTATGTGCCTGGCAGAGCCTTGTAGCATCTGGAAATCACTCTAGTAGGCATCACTACAGTGATTGCCGCTGGTTTCTGGGCCTTGTGCCAAGCTGCTGCCTTGATGCTTAGGTAACACAGGAGGTTTCTTGCCCAACACGGGCATCGTTCACAAAACACTTTGCATTTCTTCAACACTTTGCTTCTCCACCTTGTCCAATCAGAAAACACTTTGCAGTCATTGAGAAAACGCAAAGTATTTTTTAAATGAGCGATCTCCTGTGTTCACTAAAAAGCAGGGTAGCCCCTTGGCACAGGACTCAGAAGTCAGGGGCGATCACTATAGTAATGGTGCAAGCAATCTGTGTTTCAGGCAGTTGTTCCTGGGTGCCGCTAGGTACACCATCCCAGCTGCAGCAGCTTTCAACCTCCTATAGAATTCTACAGGCTGCTGGCAGCGGGGCAGGATGACGCACCCGTACCCTCTGCTCCCAGCTAAACACCACTGCAGAGCCCCATACATTGAGACTAAATGCCCAGTGTGCACAGGGCCTAAAAGCGCTTTAATGAGAATCACGTAAAATCCTTAAGTGTGATGTTTTGGAAAAAATACAGCTTGACATTTGGAACTGGCAAATACAAATCTAAACAGCGTAATTTATCTCGGAGAGATTGGATCACACTTGGAATCGCATTGTTTTTTTGTTTCTTGTGTAAATACGCTTTACTTTCGCCAAGCCCTTATCAATGGCAGACTTATCTTGTAGCTGTCAAGCCGCCAGCTTTGTTTTACTTGGCACCTGATTCTGAGTGACATTCTTAATGCACGTCGAGTGGTGCTGTTATGTTCAGCGCATAGATTAGTAGCATCAGAACCATGGAGAACATTTTCTACATACCTCCTGACTATTCCTATCTGGAGGGGGGTAGACCCTGAAACAGGGGAATTTATCATGGCATGACCATATACATATAAGAGACCTCAAAACTGTTTATTGTACAAACATTAGGAATGGAGATGCCAAGATGTACAACAGGGCAAGAATAAAGAAACATTTGTTACCGATCAATGACGTGAGGGTTCATCCAAGTACATTAATCACACCAAAAAATATATTCTAAGGCAGCCATGCCAATAAGCTTGTGAATAGCATTTATTATCTACATTTCCTCCCACGATTGTCTAAACTCCAGAACATCAGTCTCCAAACGTTCTAAACAAAGGGCCAGTTTACAGTCCTTCAGACTTTAGGGGGGCCTGAATGTGACCATTGGAAAGCAGAAATTGTCCCGGCATCGGTGGGAGTAAACAATGCTACTTTTTTGATGTCATCAAGAGGGACTGTGCCCCATCTGTTTTATCATTGGGTGGGAAGAATTATGCCCCACCGTTGGTGTTACTAGGAGGAACTGTGCCCCATCGTCAGTGTCATTGGGTGTCAAGAATTATGCCCCACCGTTGGTGTTACCAGGAGGAACTGTGCCCCATCATTGGTGTCATTGGGTGGGAAGAATTATGCCCCACCGTTGGTGTTACTAGGCAGGATTGTGTCCTATCATTGGTGTGATTGGGTGTGAAGAATTATGCCCCACCGTTGGTGTTACCAGGAGGAACTGTGCCCCATCATTGGTTTCATTGGGTGGGAAGAATTATGCCCCACCGTTGGTGTTACTAGGCAGGATTGTATCCCATCATTGGTGTGATTGGGTGTGAAGAATTATGCCCCACCGTTGGTGTTACTAGGAGGGATTGTGTCCCATCATTGGTGTCATTGGGTGTGAAGAATTATGCCCCACCGTTGGTGTTACTAGGAGGGATTGTGTCCCATCATTGGTGTCATTGGGTGGGAAGAATTATGCCCCACCGTTGGTGTTACTACCCTGTTTCCCCTAAAATAAGACCTAGTGTGATTGTCGGTGATAGCTGCAATAAAAGCCCTACCCCCCAAATAAGCCCTAGTTAAAGTCCTTGTAGGTCTTCTTTTCAGGGTAGGGCTTATTTTTGAGGAAACAGAGTAGGGCTTATTTGGGTGGTAGGGCTTATATTGCAGCCAACACCGACAATCATGCTAGGTCTTATTTTAGGGGAAACAGGGTAGGAGGGACTGTGCCCCATTGTCGGTGTCATTGGGAGGAACTATGCCCCATCGTTGGTGTCATTAGGGGAATTGTTCCCCTTCATTGGTGTCAGTGGGGGGAATTATGCCCTATTGTTCATGTCAGAGGATGGAATATTGCCCCACGGGCCAGGTAAAGGCAAGCAAAGCGCCACAGTTTGGAGATCGTAGAAGCATCATTTCTGTAGAAAGGGAAGGATTTAGGGCTCATTAAGGCTTCCGCATTGAGCTAGTACATTGAGGAAGTGGAAAGATACCGCTGGACCCATAGGGATTCCCTTAATTTGCATAGATTTCCTCTCACTTCCTGTTTGGCAGGAAATGAAGGGAGATCTCTTCAAAGGGACAGAAATGATAAACTGACAGGGGTTATAACCCTCCCTTACTCTATCCAAAATGAAAATAAAAAGTGTTGCCTATAGCTCTACTTTAAGCACAAATTTCTGATAATTTTATGGAGAGGACTAAGAAGGTATAACCATGCCAATGGTGCAGCAGAAAACATATAGCACAGTGAGGAAGGTTTGTGGTCCAGAATGAGAGGACAGTCAAAATTGGAAGCGGAGGCCTCCCCACAGTTGCGGAATGCCAGCCGCCTGCATTCCGGAAGCAGTGAGGCCACTTTATGGGGGTGCTAGACTAATTTTCCTCTCAGCCCAGTCCACCCCATAAGACTGGTGCTACACTAACAGTGTAGCGTAAGCCGGCAGGGACTCTTTCTGTGCTTCCCCCATGCAAAGTGCTGCCCTAGGCCTGGGCCTTGTTGGCCTAGGCCAGGAAACAGCGTTGGGTACAGTCCAAGAAAGCAGACAATGCGTTTTTAGGGGTCCAAGTGCCCCCTTTATCAGGACTTGACTGGCAACAATTTTAACGAACCAGAAGTGAACTGGACCTACACACAGTGGTGGGGCACTTCTATTTAAATTCCCAATACATTACACTACAAGCCAAGAAGGAGACTGTGGAGATCCTCTGGGGTGTAGAACCCACCTGCCCAGCAATCAAATCATTTACACCAACATCAATACCATAAGATAACAATACCAGTAAGATAATCCTATGGGTCCATTGCTATCTTTCCATTTTCTTCAACTATTCATTTTAAATGGAATCCCAATGCGCTAAGCATCCCTTGCTACTCCACAAGGCAATCTACGTTAGTGTGCTGTGTTGGACTCCGAAAAATGGATCACGTGTGTTTTTTTTTATCACGTCAGAGTGTGTTCAACACAATGTATGTGAACACATCCCATTAGTGCGGGTTATTGCATCGCAAAAATGTAAATGGGCTGTAAAAATCAGGTTTTTGCCAGGGGGAACTGAAGACATGTTGATGCTCTGTTTATGAGAGCATTGTGTAGACAGTTCACATTTAATGCAATAGAAACGTCATAAGTATATATAACAAATTTCCTCCAGAAGGTTTTACCCCCATCATGACCAGGCCATTTTTTGCTATTCGGCACTGCGCTATTTTTAACTGGTAATTGCGCGGTCATGGAACACTGTACCAACAATATATATCATTTTTTTCACATAAATAGAGCTTTCTTTTGGTGATATTTGAGCTCCACTGGGTTTTTATTTCTTGTGATATAAATGAAAAGAGACCAACAATTTTGAAAATCATAAAACAATATTTAGTACTTTATAATTTTATCCAATAAAAACATTTTTTTTTAAATCAAATGTATTCATTTTGGCCAAAAGGGATTCTGCTTCATGTTTTTGCTTAAAAAAAATCCCAATAAGTGTATATTGATTGGTTTTCGTGAAAGTTATAGTGCCTACAAACGATGGCATTTATACTGGAATTTTATTTTCTTATACTCCTAACGGGGGTGATCAGTGACTTATAATGGGACTGCGATATTGCGGCGGATAATCTGACACTAATTGACGCTGGGGGGGACTGACTAACTGCCACTGATATCACCAGTGACACTAATACAGAGATGAGTAATAATAGTATACACTGCCACTGCACTAATGACACTGGCTGGGAAGGGGTTAAATGTGTGCCTAACTATGTGTAATGTGTGTGCAGTGTGCTGCTTTTACTAAGAGATGGCTCAGTGTCTCACTCCTGCTTTGCAAGGATGAGAAACTGACAGATCACTCCCTTTGTACAGAGCTCTGTGTTGTTTACCAACACAAGAACTCATGACTGTGATCGCACACAGCTGATCAGCAGGCCATTAATCATTGGCTGGGAAATGCTGACCGGCTCCCACTGTGTGCAATCACAGCTGGTGCCGGGCTGGGGGTGCGCATGCGCACACCCAAAACCCAGAAGTAGGTAACGATGTACGGGTGCGTCGCTTTGCCTTCATTGACCACTCGCCTGCAGTTAGGGTTGCCACCTCTTCTTCAAGCCAAACCCCAAACACTTTAGCAACGCACGACATGGCACCCCCAACCGCGGCACGATTTTGCTGCAATTGTCACTCAACAAATTGCGGCAAAATTACGTAAACAGAATCGTGGGATGCCTGTCGCCCAAAAGAAGTTTTGCTTTGCGATTGGGGTGCCATTATCCCCATCCCCTCCTATTACAAATCTTCTTCCCCTACCAATACAAATCCTCCTACCTCTAATACCCTCATGGCAGCCGACAGGGGGTACCACAAGGCCCCAGCCCACAAGGGGGCATGGACAGCAGGGGGATCGGACAATTACAGAGGAGGGGGGAGGCAATTACAGAGGTGGGGGGCAATTAAGGAGGCGGGGCAATTACAAAGGAGTCAAAGCAGAAGGGAGAGACAGAGGCGACTTAATAAATTAAATGTTTAAAAACAATCCACTCATTCTCCATGTCAAAGCTGTAGGCATGTCAGCCTGTGAACTCCGCTGTCCCATTCGCCCTTATGTTTTGACTCCTCTGTAATTGCCCTCCTGCTGTCCGGGTCCCCCTGTGTGCTGGGGCCCCTACAGGAGGCCCCATGGTACCCCCTGTCAGTGGCACTGGTGTCCGGGTGTCAGGCGGAGGGAAACCCAGGCACAGCATTCTAAACCTGTACTGTCCGGGTCAAAACTGGACAGGTGGCAACCCTACCTGCAGTAAATTGCAGGCGGGCGCTAAGTGGGTAATACAGGCATTAGCAAAATAGACAGAATGAATCAGTCCACCCAAAAGTGATATTTATATCAAAACGCCAGACAAACTTTTAAAGCCGTATTTAACCCCAAATCAAAAATCTAGTATATTGCAGCTTACCAATCAGATTTTGTGGCTGCATTCATTTTCTTATTTTTTTTATTTCTGTTTTCCCCTGGTGATCTGGCCAGTAACATAACTCCTGTATTAGAGTGCCTCCACTCTGGATGAAGGTGCAGAGGGGGCACCATGTATTTTTACCCCCCCCCCCCCCCCGCGCACCAACCACATGTGTAAACGAGCCCTAAAATACCAGCTTTTGGTGACCCATTTAATGTTCCTCGGCTCCTGCTACAAAACCCTGATACTACCAGAGTTTACTCAAGCCTGAAACCCTACAGATTTTAATGGAATTTGACTTGTAACACAATAGTAGCGCACAGTCTAACCCCGTCTCGCAGAGGTCATGTGACATTTTTCTTTCCCAATGCAATAATTAAATAGCCGAAATGTCTCAGCACAATTATATTTCAGTTCTGTATTTATCAGATGGACTTATGACCATATTTCTCTCTTTCACCAAAAAATGATGGTATGTAAAAGTTCAAAGGAACAGTCGGCTTCAGAGTAGAACTTTTGTCTCGGGAACGAGGAGTTATGAAATGCGATAGGATGCCTTTTGTCTGCCAAAACAATAAGGCTTTCAGTTTTATCATGTTAGCAGCTTTTTAGCTGAATGTGCGCTTTTTCGTTAAAACAGAAAAAGTTTTTAATTAAGTTAGATTATGGGCATAAGGGGGAAAATGTTAAACATATTTTCAAAGAAGTTGATTTGCATTGTAGAAAGATCCCTGCATGAAAAAATGTGTTCTTGGAATGAAGCCGTATAGAACTATGCATAGACGTGAGATGGAAGAGTGTGCTCAGCATTCCCGATTTTAACTCTGCTTTCTCTGCATCGAGTGAGCCCACAGCACCACGATACAAAAAACACGGCCACTTACCTTTATTTTAACTTTAAATTTAAAACCAACTCCAGGCAAATAGCCAAATACACAACTGAAATACGTATATTGGAGCTGTATTACCTGCCAAAGGTTTTGTAATCCAATCCTGAGAATTACATATCTATGCCAACCTGGCTCAGCAAACTGGTTGCCAATCTGGCTCAGCCAATTGGCAATCAGACCTCTCTCTGCTGCACATAAGCAATAGAGCTAGGTCACATTCCTGCCTCCAGCCTCCGACTGATGAAGGAGCATCCGCAGACTTATAAGGTCATCTCTCTGCTCTCTATTTCTGTCAGCATGATCTTTATGAAGACATATGCAGGCAGCACTCCTGAATGGCACCTAATGCTGCCCCTTTCTCTTCCAGTATGAGCTCTATTATATAGAACAGGGGTCTTCAAACTTTATAAACAAAGGGCCATTGGAAAAAGCAAAGGTCCCGATGTCCACAGTCATTGGTGTCGTTGGAGGGAATTGTGCCCTATTATTTGATTTCATTGGAAGGAACTGTGCTATATCGTTGGTGTCATTGAGAGGAACTGTGCCCTGTCATTGGGGGGAATTGTGCCCTATTGTTGGTGTCATTGGGAGGGATTGTGTCCTGTTGGTCTCATTGGGAGGAATTGTGCCCTATTGTTGGTGTCATGGGGGGGTTGTGCCCTATTGTTGGTGTCATTGGGGGCAATTGTGCCCTATTTTTGGTGTCACTGGGGGGATTGTGCCCTATTGTTGGTGTCATTGGGGGGAATTGTGCCCTATTGTTGGCGTCATTGGGGGGAATCGTGTCCCATTGTTGGTGTCATTGGGAGTAACTGTGCTCTGTCGTGGAGTCATTGGGAGGAGTTGTGCCCTTTTGTTGGTGTCATTGGGGGAATTGTGCCCCATCGTTTGTGTCTTCAGGAGGAATTGTGCCCCATCATTGATGTCATTGGGAAGAATTTTGCCCCTTCATGGTGGGGGGGGGGGGATTATGCCCCATTGTTGGTATTGGTGGATGGCCCCCAGGACAGAGTTTGCAGACCACTGATATAGGAGATGAGGTTAAGACACATATATGTGCTAATATACCGCTGCCCCGCTGAAAATCGCTTCATGCTTTTTAGAGGATGTTTGACAGGCAGTGAGAAAGTTATTTGACTTCTCCTCGATGCCTGCTTTAACCCTAAATATGATGACATACCATATCACCTGCTGAATTTGACATGCAACTTAGTTTTTTTCTGTGGCTACGAGGCATAGTATAATGTCCGCAGCATAGGTACAGTCCTGAGTGGCTGCATTTCTGTGTCTTGGTGGGCAGTTGTTAGGAAATTACACTAGAACAGTCATTCTCAACCAGGGTTCCTCCAGAGGTTGCTTGGAGTTGTCTGAGCTTGGGCTTTATGATTGTGCCTTCACAGGGTCAACACCACATGGCAGAGACAGCAGCAATTACTTTTTAGCTGTTTGTATGGGGGGTTCTGACCACCAGTGTACAGGTTTCATTCTCCCTACTGGCTACCAATGTAGGATCGTTAGATTGGCTTCTGTTGAATGAACCTGCTGGAAATCTTTAATTTAATTAGTTGGCTGCACTACTGATCCGTGTATTCTGACAGTGGTGCTCCCTATATACGAGCCCTGATGAAGGGGACATTTTCTGCGAAACACGTTAGCTTTACTTGTGAACTGTCAACTTCAATAAACTTCTAGAAATGTGCATGTCTCCAAGCTGCAGCCCAGGGACCAAATGCAGCCCCTCGCTAGCTTTTATCTGGCCCTTTGAGTACTATTTCATCACCTGATACCATCAATGGGGCACAATTCCTCCCAATGACACCAACGAGGGGGCACAATTCCTTCCAATGATGCCAATGATGTGGCACAATTCCTCCCATTGACACTAACGATGGGGCATAATTCCTCCCAATGACACCAACGATGAGGCACGATTGCACCCACTGAAACAAACGTTTCTACTTCCAATATCAAAAGTCCAGCCCCCTAATGTCTGAAGGACAGTATACTGGCCCTTTGTTTAGAAGGTTTGGAGACCCCTGATCTAGAATATACCTTGCTTGATGTGCAATGCCTCCACATCCATCCAAAAATGTCAAACAGGTAGGCTATTTATTGTATTGTAGTTGATTTACTAACAGTGGAGAGTGCAAAATCTGGCACAGCTGTGCATGGTAGCCAATCAGCCTCTATCTTCAGTTGTGTTTTTTACATGCTGTTTTTTTTTAGCTTCCTCGCATTAGATTGGGTGCTCTTTGTAAAGTGAAGCTTTACCGCATTTACTAAGCTCTGGAGAAACTGCACTTGCAGGGTGGAACTGAACTTTCAAAAGTGCAACGGTTATTTGATTTTAGTAAATCTAAAGTCAAAATTGTCTCTTCTGCAAAAATACACTTACATGCCTGTCCACAATTGCCTGTAGAATGTACTAGGGATTTCATGCGCAGCTTAGTTTACATTCTGGCACACTGTCTGTTAGACATGTGCAATTCGTTTCATTCCAAATTAGCTTTTTAACGATTTAATTTATGTGAAATTCGTTCATTCGGAAATTCCTAAATTCAAAAATACAGAAATTCAAAAAATTCATTAATCCAAAAATTCGAAAATCCAAAAATAAGAACAAAACTTTGAAGAACTAATATCTAAAAATAAGAACGAAAAAATGTAAAAACCCGAAAATCTGAAATAATAACTAAACTAATAATGACTTAACTTTTACTAACTATTAAATTATGGCTATTGGAATTTCCTCTTAAATTTGGCTGTTAGTGAACATAACGAATACAAATTTATCCAAAGTTATGACAATAACGAATGCCGTATCTAAATAAATGGAACGTAACAAATTAATAATTATAAATAACAATAATAATAATAAACTTTTTATTATTATTTATTATTAATTAATTCCGTTCCATTTGTTTAGATGCGGCATTCTTTATTTTGGATAATTCGTATTCTTTACGTTCACTAACAGCCACATTTGAAAGGAAATTCTAATAGCTATAATTTAATAGTTAGTCATGATACGTTAGTTACTTGGTTAATATTTAGAATTTTTGGTAACCCCCCCGGGACAGCGCTTCTCCTGGGGGTTATACAATGTGAGGAGGAGCTACCAACGCCACCGGGGACCCCAGAAGAGGAGGATCGGGGCCACTCTGTGCAAAACGAACTGCACAGTGGAGGTATGACATGCTTGTTATTTTATGTTTTACAACACAAAGCTTTACAATTGCTTTAACCGAACAAACTGAAGTTAGAGGCTGACTGGCTACCATGCACAGCTGCACCAGATTTTGCACTCTCCAGTTTTAGTAAATCAACTAAAATGCCTCTTCTACAATAAATAGCCTACCTGTTTTTGAATTTTCGAATTTCCAAAGTTTCGAATTTATGTATTTCGATCATAATAAATGACCCGAAAAACAAAAAAAAAGCCCAAAAACGAATGAAACGAAAACAAACACATTTTTCGGCAGTGCCCATGTCTACTGTCTGTGTACCCCGGATGACTATACTCCTGCGCATGCATGGCTATTGTCCTGCACCGGCCAATCGAGACGGCTGAAGACTGGCACCCAGAAGAAGCCTGGGAGAAGATGCCACCGCCAGCAGGGGACCCCACAAGTGTTGTACGGTGGAACGAAGGTCATTTTTCTTATGCCTTTAGTTCTGCTTTAAGACAATCCTTATTTCTACATAATGCAAACTGTTCTTCCCTTTCTACCAACAAAGAAGAATGTGGCTCCATAACTGGTGCCAAGCTCTCATGACTTTCGAGCCCCCCCATGTAGAAGGGGACCAGCTTCCAGACTGAAAGAGCTGTTTCCCATTGTACACATCAATTCCTGATGTCTGAAAAAAAAAAAAAACAAGTGGAATCAGCAGTTTATCAGCATGGCCGCCATGCCAGAGTAACGGGCTGTGCAGAAAGACAAACGGCCTTTTTGGGAGAGCGATTGTAATCTCTGAGTTTCATGTAATGACTCTGTTCAGGGGGACTTAGAAGAGGATTTTTACTTATGGAATAATTCGATTTTTTATGTGTCCACCACTAGCCAGATAGAACTATTGCTTCTTGCCAAGACAGCGATCAGTGTAACCCCCTGAGTGCCATGAAAAATGCCTGGATCTGAGCGTAATGGAAAGACAGGGGCTGAGCCCATGTGGGGAAGAGTTAATATGCGGAGAGAGCAGAGGGAGCTCTTATTTCAACTCATGCTAACTGGATTCACACAGAGTCCCATACAGTCAATAAATCCATTCACAAGAAAAATGGGCCTGCTGTTAATTTATCCGAGGCTGCAAATGCCCTTAACTTTTTTTTCTCTAAGCTCCTGTCAAGGAGACTGTTAGGTCAGACATACACAAAAAAAAGATACGAATTGCCCAACCTGGCAAGCTTGGCCAGCATAATTATTAAAGAAAACGTTAATGTGTTTTGAAACAATTTCATTTTAATTGCTTTTTTTGAATGTATAACCATTGCCTACTGGGCACTTTTACCCCCTTCTACCAATTTTCAGCTTTTAGTGTTGCCACACTTTAAATGATAATTGCGCGATCATGCAACACTGTACCCATATGAAGTTTTTATAAATTTTTTTTACACAAAGAGCGCTTTCTTTTATTTTTAATCACCACTGGGTTTTTTCTTTTTTGCTAAACAAATGAAAAAAAGACCAACAATCTTGAAAAAAATTAATTCATAGATTGTTATTTTATGTAATTTTTCTCCTTCACTGATGTGCACTGATGAGGCTGCACTGATGGTTACCGATGGGCTGAACTCATCGGCACTGTTAGGTGGCACTGATGGGCACTGATAGGTGGAACTGATTGGCACTGATAGGTGGCAAGGATGGGCACTGGTAGACAGCACTGATAGGTGGCACTGATGGGCACTGATTGGCAGCACTGGCAGGCACTGATTGGCAGCACTAGTGGGCACTGCTTGGCAGCACTGATGGACACTGTTGGGTCTACACTGATAAGGGGGGTCAGATTTAAAGATGACCTCCCCCCAACCCCCCCCCCTCTTCTAGCACAAGTCCTCTCTGCTTGCAAAGCGCCCCATCAGCACATATCCTCTGACCCCCCAAAGAGATGCCAGCTGCCATTTGAGACTGGACATCCCACAAGAGATGAAAAGTCATGAAATGACTATCCCTGCCCATTGAAATAAATGGGCAGTGCTTCAGAAGTGCCTGAAAAGCGATTCGGAAGTGCCGCAACATGGGCGCTTTTAACCCTTTCTTTGGCCACTAGCGGATGTTAAAAGCGCCCCGCTAGCGACCTAAAAGCGATGCTAAAATTACGATAAAGCTAGCAGCGCTTTACAGCTAACGGATCCCACCCCAGTGTGAAAGCAGCCTAAGATCAGCAGAAAAAATGTCCGGCGTGCATGAGGCATTATGCCCTGTACACACGGCCGGACTTTCTGACGGAAAATGTGCAGTCGGACAGTGTTGTCGGAAATTCCGATCGTGTGTGGGCTCCATCTGACTTTTTCCGTCGGAATTTCCAACATGGGAAGTTTGAGATCTGGATCTAAAATTTTCTGACAACAAAATCTGATCGTTTAAATTCCGATCCTGTGTGTACAATTCCAACGCACAACGCGCCACGCATGCTCAGAATAAATTACGAAACGAAAGCTATTGGCTACTGGCCTCTTTATAGTCCCGTCGTACGTGGTTTACGTCACCTCTACGTTCTAAACGATTGGATTTTCCGACAACTTTGTGCAACCGTGTGTATGCAAGACAAGTTAGGGCCAACATCCGTCGGGAAAAAAAAACAACAGATTTTGTCGTCGGAATGTCCGACCGTGTGTACAGGGCATAACAGTGAATGTGGTTTTCGTTCAATAAAGTCCTTTCATTCCAAAATCAAATGTTTGTCAAGATCGAAATCTTGAACTACTTTCGAACAACATTCAAATGTTCTGAGAATTTTTGCATGAGTTTTCGTTCAAAATTCTACTAGTGTATACCCAGATTTATTGCCCTGCGGTTGAATTACCATGCAGCGATCTGTATGTCCCCAAGCACAGAGCTCTTCCATACTGTCTATCTCCAGTTTCCAGGGGAGATTGTTAAGTATTCAATCCCACTCCCCAGTTTCAGTCTGCTTCCGTGTGCCGGGTATGTTCAGACAAATTCCAACTCCAGCCGGTGATGATAAGATCAGACAGTGGTAGAGACTGTACTAAATCACATTTACAATGATGTCTGTCCCAGCTATAAAACTGGAGAACAGAATATACCCCCAACGTGCACCCAGTATATAGGGGATAGTCATCCGTTATCCAGACTTATTTTCCCTGGCTGCGAAATTGTAATGACATTAACTACTTTTAAATAAGCTGCTTAATGTTATATTGAGCCTTTTACAGAGATAGGAGAAATAAACCTAAATAAAAGGATAAAATTGAATAACCCATTACAAGATAAAATAACAAAATTAGCTGTTGCTTCAATAGTCACCTTCAGTCCAGAGATCTCCCCTTTTTTGCCTTTGGATGCCCTCAGTCTGATGGCTGGCATCATTCAACCCAATTTCCTTAAAGCGGGAGTCTTCAAACTTTCTAAACAAAGGGCCGGTTTACTGTTCTTCAGGCTTTTAGGGGGGCCGGACTGTGGCCAATGCAAGTAAAAAATGACATGGCATCAGTGTAATCATTGGCCTCATCTTTGGTATTAGGGGAGGGATAGTGAACCAATGTTGGTTTCAGTCGGAGGATGAGTGACCCATCATTGGTGTCAGTCGCAGGAATGGTGCCCCTATGTTGGTGTCAGTGGGAGGACTGGTACCCCAATGTTGGTGTCAGTGGGAGGATGAGTGACCCATCATTGGTGTCAGTGGGAGGATGAGTGACCCATCATTGGTGTCAGTCGGAGGAATGGTGCCCCTATGTTGGTGTCAGTGGGAGGACTGGTACCCCAATGTTGGTGTCAGTGGGAGGATGAGTGACCCATCATTGGTGTCAGTGGGAGGATGAGTGACCCATCATTGGTGTCAGTCGGAGGAATGGTGCCCCTATGTTGGTGTCAGTGGGAGGATGAGTGACCCATCATTGGTGTCAGTGGGAGGAATGGTACCCCAATGTTGGTGTCAGTGGGGGGATGAGTGACCCATCATTGGTGTCAGTGGGAGGACTGGTGCCCCAATGTTGGTGTCAGTGGAAGGAATAATGGCTCATTGTTGGTATCAATGCCAGAAATAACACCCCACTGCTGGTGTCAGTGGAGAGCATAATTCCTTTTATCACTGAGACCACTTTTATCTTGTAGCGGACCGCTGGCCGTATATGGGGATATGGGGATTATGGCAGCTAGCTGCTGCCATAACACCCACTGTTCGCTACAGCAGGCTATGCGCACCGCATTACTACTCTCCTGTGGGCACCCAAAGGAGTCCCAGGTCACTAAAGTGTTCGGGTTTAGCTTGAAGAAACAGTGGCAAGCCTACACAGAGCCCCCTCTCTCCTCATTGGCTCAATGACTTTGATTGACAGCAGCAGGAGCCAATGGCGCCCGCTGCTGTGTCTCAACCAATCAGAGGGGAGAGACCCTGACAGCCGAGACTCTCATGCAACATCGCTGGATCGAGATGGGGCTCAGGTAAGTATTAGGGGGGCTGCTGCACACTGAAGGTTTTTTATCTTAAGCCATAAAATGCATTAAGATAAAAAAAAAAAACTTCTGCCTTTACAACCTCTTTAATGATGTAATAATGATTACAGAGCAGCAATAATTTGAGTTCAGCTTTTAAGAGCCAATAAAAAAACTAAAAAAGATTCAGTAATAAAGAGCTATGAATGTTTTCCACAAATAGATCTGTAGAACACACCTGCACACAATTACTTTGACTTTATATAATAACTTTCACGTGGCATTGTTTACTCTCTTTAAAGGGTCAGTCCACCCTATGGAGCTGCACTCTGACTCCTGATTGGTGGATATGGGTTATTCTAATACACGGTCATTTGTACTGTTATTAAATAAGCTGCAACACCTCGCTAACCAAGAAGAGCAGATGAAGATGGAAGGATAATGTACGTCTCCTGTGACATTGTAATTATAGAGTATTTCGTGTCCAACATGTGCAGTGTGTACTGTGCCTAGGCTCACATGCTATTTAAAGGGTTAGTTCACCTTTAACCACTTCAGCCCCAGAAGGATTTTACCCCCTTCCTGACCAGAGCACTTTTTACGATTCGGCACTGCGTCGCTTTAACTGACAATTGCGCGGTCGTGCGACGTTGCACCCAAACAAAATTGACGTCCTTTTTTTCCCACAAATAGAGCTTTCTTTAGGTGGTATTTTATTGCCTTTGCGGTTTTTATTTTTTGCGCTATAAACAAAAAAAGAGCGTAAATTTTCGAAAAAAAAACGCAATATTTTTTACTTTTTGCTATAATAAATATCCCCCAAAAAATATATTAAAAATGTTTTTTTCCTCAGTTTAGGCCAATACGTATTCTTTTACATATTTTTGGTAAAAATAAAATCGCAATAAGCGTATATTGATTGGTTTGCGCAAAATGTATAGCGTCTACAAAATAGGGGATAGTTTTATTAGTAATGGCGGAGATCAGCGATTTTTATCAGGACTGCGACATTATGGCGGACAGTTCAGACACTTTTGACACTATTTTGGGACCATTGGCATTAATACAGCGATCAGAGCTACAAAAATGCACTGATTGCTGTAAAAATGTCACCGGCAAGGAAGGGGTTAACACTAGGGGCGATCAAGGGGTTAATTGTGTTCCCTAGTGTGTGTTCTAACTGAAGGGGGGAGGGGACTGTGTAGGGGAGATGACAGATCGCTGTTCATACTCTGTATGAACAGACGATCTGTCTCTTTTCCCCTCAGAGAACTGGAAACTGTGTGTTTACACACAGAGATTCTGGTTCTCCGTGTGTCAGCAGCGATCGCGGGATCACTTGCATCTGCTCCGGTGGCATGCACGCGCCTCTAGTGGCCACAGGGCAAAGTGACATAACATAACATTGTTTCACCCAGTACAACTGCGGCGGCTGGTCGGCAAGTGGTTAAAAGAACAAATTAAAAACTACTCACACGCATGTGAAAGAAAACCACAATGTAAAAGCCTTTGAATGGTGGCAATCGGTCTGATTACAACAGTCTCCAGGTGACGAAAGAGAGGACATAAGGACCACTGCTTTTGCACGGATACCTTTTTCCTCAGAGGCTCTGAGCAGGAAGGTATCCCTTCGAAACAGGTAGATCACAGGTGAAAGTAAGAGGACAAAAATTACTAAAAAAATAAAACGAATGCAGCCTCTACATCTACAAAATGGCAAGCTGCAATATAATACATTTTTATTTTGGGGTTTAAAACTGCTTCCATTCCGAGCTTCCAGTGTCATGTACAAGATGCTGAAATGGGATCTGTCCCTTTTTAAAAACACTTCAACATGTAGCAAGCCCCTGAGTAGATAAAGTAGCATGTTTTCACTTAGTCTGTCAGTACATGGATTATTGCTACAATGAGAAACAAAATTCACTCCCTGGTTTGGACAATCGTCTGCAGTGTCTCAGGTTAGAGCAATGGCATCCCGGTCTTAGTCCGTAGGGTTCAATATTGAGTTGGCCCTCCCTTTGCAGCTATACCAGCTTCAACCCTTCTGGGAAGGCCGTCCACAAAGGCTTAGGAGTGTGTCTATGAGAATGTTTGATCATTTTTCCAGAAGCGCATTTGTGAGGTCAGGCACTGATGTTGGACGAGAAGGCCTGGCTCGCAGTCTCCGCTCAAACTCATACCAAAAGTGTTCTACTGGGTTAAGGTCAGGACTCTCTGCAGGCCAGTCAAGTTCCTCCACCCCAAACTCGCACATACACATCTTTAAAGACCTTGCTTTGTGCACTGGTCCAAATCATTTGGTGGAGGGAGGATTATGATGTGGGGTATTTTTTCTCCAGGGGTTGGGCTTGACCCCTTAGCTCCAGTGAAGGAAACTCTTAAGGTGTCAGCATATCAAGACATTTTGGACAATTTCATGCTCCCAACTTTGTGAGAACAGTTTGGGGATGGCCCCTTCCTGTTCCAACATGACTGCCCACCAGTGCACAAAGCAAGGTCCATAAAGACATGAATGAGTGAGTTTGGGGTGGAGGAACTTGACTGGCCTGCACCTCAACCCAGTAGACAAATCTGCAGCAACTGTGTGATGCTATCAGTGGCAGCCCCTCCATTGGGGGCACCGCCCCCCCCCCCCCATCCACAGCTGCCACCCCCATGCTCTATCCATGGTCGCTGTTTTGCAGGACATGCCACCCCCTTATTCATGCGTCCGACCTCTTGCAGGACGCCGGGCGCATGTATTACAGCGGAGGGGCTGTTTTTTTGAAGCACCTGATTAGAGTCAGAGGCTCTAATAGGCTTCAAAATAGGGTGGGCTCATGGCGCAGAGCATCCTGTGTACCGGGCATTAGGGCTCATTCACATGAGCAGATAGGCTCGTACAGCATGCAAGCGCCATCTGTGTTTGCATCCGGAGCAGCTTGCAGGCAGCCTATGATAGTCATTGGAGACACAGGGGGTTATTTACTAAAGGAAAATCCACTTTGCACTGCAAGTGCACTTGGAAGTAAAGTCGTTGTAGATCCGAGGGGGACATGCAGGGAAAATAAAAAACAGAATTTTTGCTTGCACATGATTGGATGATAAAATCAGCAGAGCTTCCCCTCATTTCAGATCTACCCCTTAGATTTACAGTGACTGCACTTCCAAGTGCACTTTCAGTGCAAAGTGGATTTATCTTTCATAAATAACCCCCACAGTGGTTGTATAGACTTACCCGCTCCTTCGAGATAGACAAGCATGCAGGGATTGGTGACTGCATGCTTTTGGAGCCATGAACCCGTCATTGTCAGCCTCGGATGCGCTGGTGAGTCCATGCAGCCGCTGCGTCTTAGTTGACCAAAAGTGACCACACACTGGAAGATTTTAGAACAAACATTTGCACAAATATTCGTAAAAACATTTGTCCAAAAATGCTCAGTACAATCGATGACTTGATGAATATCATTCAAAAGTACTTAAAAATGTAAAATGCTTTAAATGTTAAATTTTGCCCCATTGCACTACCGGGGAGAGGTAGAGGCAAACACTGGACAGGGGGATGTGGACATAGGCTCAGCGTGTCCCTCCTAAATGCCAGAGTGAGAGGTGTACAATGACACAGGGACCTGAGAGTTAACTGGAGGACAGATCTGTTGCAAGTGTGCATTGGGGGTTATTTACGAAAGGCAAATCCACTTTGCACTGCAAGTGCAAAGTGCACTTGAAATTGCACTGAAAGTGCACTTGGAAGTGCAGTCGTTGTAAATTTAAGGGGTAGAAATGAGTGGAAGCTCTGCTGATTTTATTATCCAATCATGTGCAAGCTAAAATGCTGGTTTTTATTTTCCTTGCATTTCCCCCCTCGGATCTACAGCGACTGCAATTTCAAGTGCACTTTGCACTTGTAGTTTGCACTTGTAGTGCAAAGTGGATTTGCCTTTAGTAAATAACCTCCATGGTGTTCAATTCTGAGGGTAGAGGTCCGCCTTAAAGTGAAGTTCCAACCAAAAGTGGAAGTTCTGCTCGTTGTACTCCCTCCTCCCCCCTCCGGTGCCACATTTGGCACCTTTCATTAGGGGGGGGGGGGAACAGGATACCTTTCTTTCACAGGTATCCTGTTCCCACTTTCGGGAGCCGCAGCCACAGGTATTTGCATCATCGCTGGGGCTCCCTCCCTCCTCCACCCTCCTTTTTCCCTGGCCACCCGGCCAGTAGGAGAGAGGAGCAGAGCCTCGCGCATGCGCAGTAGGGTTCCCAACGTGGAGCCGTAAGGCTACACTGCTGGGTTCCCTTACTCGCAATGGAGGCGGCAGCACCCGACAGCTGATGGAAACATCAGCTGCAGTATGGACATCGCTGGACTCCAGGACAGGTAAGTGTCCAACTATTAAAAGTCAGCAGCTACAGTATTTCCCCACGGTGGCCTCAGCCTTGTCCCAGGGAATTGATGGAAAAGGCGCAGAGCAAAGGTACCCCATGTGTAAAGGAGAGTTACCCTGTTACAGGTGCCTAGCGTAGCCCACCACGGGGGGGGGGGGGGGGTCAGTCCTCTTATGTGACCCAAACTTGGCAACCAACGAGTTAATGGGGAACATGGAGGATGGTCCACCATCACCCACCTACCCCTTACAAGCAGATGAACACTGCCACCTTTAGGCTGCAGTGGCATCTGCAGTGCTTTATGTTAAATACTGTACAATTACAGTATTAAAAAAAACATTCATTAAAAATAATTTAACTTTTTTTGCATTCTTATGCGTTTGACAACCAATAATAATATTAATAATAATAAAACAGAGAAACTTTTTATAACAGTGTACAAAATTAAAGCTTATTATGTCTTAAAATATGACCAAAAACAGAGCCCTCCATCTGTCTATGATAACATACTCTGCCATTCTGTCCTTCTGGTAGTCGGTGGATGAGAGGATGACGTAATGACCATGCTCCGGGGGAGGGAGGTGTCAGTAGATCACCGGTCGGTGGATGCCCAGCACGTCCCCCCATGCTCACCATAGAACAGGTCTGCTTCCCCAGCCCTCCGTCCATCCAGGTGAATTGAAAGTCGTAGAGAGGAGGAGAGTCTGCCATTCATGCTGTAGTCCTGGCATGTACAGCAATGGCGGCTGGTGCTAAACAAACCCCCCAGGACCGCACTCACTGATCCACGGTCCTGGCACACACTGCTCCATGGTCCCTGCACTCACCGTTCCACGGCACAGTCCCTCCGTGGCTTCCTCTGCTTCTTCTCCCAGTCAACCCGATCCGCATCCTGTCCTGATTGGCTGGGAGGAGAAGCCGGAAGACAATAGCGAATATTGATTCCCTATCACAAGTAGGTGGGTTTGGGGAGCAGTGCTTTGTGCCCGAGCTCAAACTTTTTCAAGCCAATTAGAGCCTCGGAATCATATGCTTGGAAAAAAAAAACTTGTAGAAACCTATGAGACTTGTAGAACCCTAATGGACTGACCACCCTTGGTCTCATTGGGAAACATGCACAGCTGAGGCTGTCAATCACCTCTCCCAGGATTGCTTGGTGTGGGCATAAACTGTCAGAAGTAACTCATGCAGATAGCAGAGGAATGAGAGAGGAGAAATTGGGTGCTTTGGATTGAGGCAAGCACACACTATAGAAGTATATGCTTTGTTCCTTTTTCCATCCATGCTGCTATCTTTGGCCTGTCCATCTCGGTATCAATAACCTCTGGTCAGGAAAGGGTTAATAGCATGCCCTACCTTTATCTCGGCTCTGCAGAGACGGATCCTGCAGGTCTGACTCAGATCCTAACCAAACCCCCACAAACTGTGACCACGTCTGGCCTAATGGTTATTCCTCAGCTTTGGCCCAATTCATGGAAACCGTCAGGAATCTGATATTCCAAACTCGCTATTTCTGCAGGGAATTAGGACTTCAGAGGCATTTGTGAGAGTTTTCATATCGTTTTAGAGTCATACATATTCAGGAGTCATCTTATCCAGCAGTGCAGATGCTTCCCCCCAGGGCGCAATAACCTATAGCTGACCCGACTCTTTCGAGTCTTAATGTATTAATATCAGCGCCTAAAAAAGTCTTCCGCATATAAATGGCTCGATAGAAGCAATACCTCTGATTTGGGGCATTGCTGGCAATGGTTGGGATGTTTCTGATGCCCTGTAGGGCGATAATGAGAGCCACGAGCAGCTGGGGGCATTTATTATTATTATACAAGGAGAGTTTACGATTTGCAGGACCAGTAAGCGGGGCGATCCTCCAATCCTTGGATAATGGTATGCAAATATTATATGTGATAAACATATTCCAGATATTAAAGCAGAACAACGGGCAACATAAACGATACACACAGCCCCTGGTATAAATAAAAACTCATAATGTGTGCGCAGTGAAATGCACCATAGCTCGTCAATGAGACTCGGGTGATCACAGATCGGAGTAAGGGGCCGATCCCGGCTCCTTACCATGTGATCTGCTGTCAGCCAATGACAGCTGATCACGTGATGTAAACCGAAGATCAGTAATCAGTTTTTTTTTTCTCCTCAGGCTGACAGTGTGAGGAGAAAAAAAAGCTGATCACTGGATTCAGTGCAAGGGACATCGGCCCCCAAAGAGGAAGAGGGGAAGTGCCCACCAATACCACCTTCCAGTGCCACCTGCCAGTGCCCGCACAGTGCCACGAATCAGTGCATAAGTGCCAGCAATCAGTGCCACCTATCAATGCCCATGAGTGCCACCTATCAATGCCCACCAGTGGTGCCAATCAGTGCCTCATCAGTGCCACCTAGGAGTGCTTCCTTTCAGAGTCCACCCATCAATGTCACCTATCAGTGCCACCAAAGTGCCACCAATTAGTGCCCTTCAGTGCCACCTGTCAATGCCCTTCAGTGCCGCCCATCAGTGCCACCTCTTACCCACCAATGCCCACCAGTGGTGCCAATCAGTGCCTCATCAGTGCCACCTAGCAGCGCTTCCTATCAGTGTCCACCTATCAGTGCCACCTATCAATGCCCATCGCTGCCACCCATCAGTGCCCATCACTGCCACCTATCAGTGCCAGCTATCAGTGCTACCAATTAGTGCCCTTCAGCGCCACCTATCAATGCCCTTTAGTGCCACCCATCAGTGCCACCTCTCAGTGCCCAACAGTGCCACCTCATCAGTGCCCACCAGTGCCGTCTATTAGTGCCCATCAGTGCGGCCCATTGGTGTCCATCAGTGCAGCCTATCAGTGCCCATCAGCACACATCAGTGAAGGAAAAAAATTACCTGTTTGAAAAATTTATTAAGAAAATAAAAAACCGTTTTGTATTTTTTTTCGGTCTTTTTTAACAAAAAATAAAAAACCCAGAGGTGATCAAACACCACCAAAAGAAAACTATTTGTGGAAAAAAATATATAACGATTTCATTTGGGTACAGTGTTGTATGACCGCGCAATTGTCGTTCAAAGAGTGACAGCGCTAAAAGCTGAAAGTCTGGGCAGGAGGGGGGTTTAGGTGCCCAGTAAGCAAGGGGTTAAATGTCAGCAGCTATAGTATTTGTAGCTGCTGGCTGAATTATTATTTTTTTTCCTCAGGTGGAACACCGCTTTAACCGCATGTTTTGCCGCGTGTTTTTTCACATGTACACATGTCTTGCTTCTCACATTTGGAGTGCCATTACCAACGAATAACACCCCATCGCCAAATGTTACACATAGTTAGTTACATAGTAGGTGAGGGTGAAAAAAGACACAAGTCCAACCCATGTGTGTGATTATATGTCAGTATTACATTGTATACCCCTGTATGTTGTGGTCGTTCAGGCTTTGCGCACACAGAATTGCCCGATTTTGCGCAGGTTTACGTTCTACACCAATGTGAATGAAAGAAGCCTTTTATTTATTTTTTTCACTTTTGCAGTGAGTTGAGATACAAGACTGACCAGCTTCTCCCCAGATTCACTCCAGCAGGGGATCTCGCCGTTTTTTTTTTGTCACGCTACAAACCAGCTTCCGCTAACGACCAGCAAGAGAGAAGAACTCATATTCATCTCTGGTCTCTAATGTAATTTTCGGAGGGCTTGTTTACATTGCACAAAGCGTCACTGTCCACCGGGGCTCCGTATATTTTTATAGCAAGGAAGTATTTCCAACAGCCGCAAATTCTCGGCCTGGAATGGAAAGATTCTGTATTTATTTAAGAGAACGCTTTCTATTCAAGGAGTATTGCTTACAGAAGACGCAAAGGAACCGATACGTTAATGTAGATCAGATGATTTTTATTTATTTTTTTCGTTTTTTTATTTAAAAAGTATTTTACATTTTTAAACTGGGTTTAAGAAAACAAAAATCGGATCTTGAAAAATGTGGAGGAAATGAGTTGAGGGGAAAAAAAAAGCTTTCTGTCTGAACGATGAACTGACCATTTAAAAAAAAAAAAAAGATAATATTTAAGTTAAAGGGACAGTATAGCGCGTTTTCAGCGATCAAGTATATTAACCACTTCAGCCCCGGAAGGATTTTTCCCCTTAATGACCAGGCCATTTTTTGCGACACGGCACTGCGTCAATTTCAACTGACAATTGCACGGACGTGCGACAATGTACCAAAACAAAATTGAGGTCCTTTTTTTCCCAGAAATAAAGCTTTATTTTGGTGGTATTTGATCACCTCTGCGGTTTTTATTTTTTCCACTATAAACAAAAAAAGAGCAACAATTAAAAAAATATATATATTTTTTTTAATTTTTACTATAATAAATATCTCCCCAAAAAATGTAAAAAAAATAATTTATTCATCAGTTTAAGCCAGTGTGTATTCTTCTACATATTTTTGGTAAAAATAAATCTCAATAAGCTTATATTGATTGGTTTGTTAACTCCTTTCTTCCTGTACCATATGGCCAGGTTAAGGGCCTCAGTGACACTGGTTCAGTCCCAGTTGCTACAGTAGAACGCAGTGTAGGGACTCAGGACACCGACCCCCTCACTACCAGAGAACCCCTTGCCATGCCAGGTACCAGGCTTTATGACCAGCTGCTATGTACCTTGCACTAGTTCTTGGTAACCCATAGCAACTGTATTACTCCTAGGGTTGCCACCTAGACAGTCCGGGTTTTGAATCATGTGTCCGGGTTTCAGTCCACCTAAAACCTGAAAACATTATTCAGCAGGGGAGGCCCATCCATTAGGGGACCCCCTATCCGTGCAGTACGTCGGATGCATGAATTCCAACGGGGGGGGGGGGTGGTTTGAAACACCTGATTTGAGCCAGAGCTTCTGATAGGCTTCAAAATTGGCTGGGCTTGGGGTTCAAAGCATTGCGCTACAAGCCCACCCAGGTGTGTTACAGTAGCGAATGAATATTGGCCAACGGGAGAAGTGCCCCTATTGGCTGCTGAGGAGGAGGGAGGAAACGGAAGCCGCCGCGATGCCCGTTGAGAACAGTGGAAGCTGCTGCGATGTCTGCAGAGAGCAGGGGAAGCCGCCGGTGACGCCTGTTGCCCGGGTTAAGTGCTGCTCCCCATAGATGGGGTTCACAGTGCCCCCCCAAAAAGAAATTACCACCAGCGGCACTGTTATTCAGACAGGAATGTGGCTTAAAAAAGGTCTTGACAGCAGGGTGGGGTGAGGGGGCACTATGTGTCCTGCATTACTATTCTCTTTGGAGTGCACAAAGGTGTCCCAGGTCTGTTACAATCACATAGTGTATACTAAAACAAAAAGAATTGACTGTGCGCCGCTAAAGTGTTAGGGTTTGGCTTGAAGAAAAAGTGGCAACCCTAAGTATTCCTCTTGCTTTAGACCAGCCCAGGCTTAGGTGCAGCTTTTACTGAAATGCTTCTCAATACAGTCCAATATGAACAAACACATCAAAGTGTTCCCTAACTATCTCTGTTTCTCTCTATTAGGCTGCCCAGGCATACCTTGACCAGGTAGCAGTCCATTTTTGGACCAAGACCAATACCTCCAAAGGACTGAAAGGCGCAGCAGTCCCCCTCCACAGCAACCATGCCATCACCTTCTTGAGCAGGCAGCCAACTCCCCGAACCCAGCCTTGCCCCTTATTTATATCACAGGCGAGTAGGCTGGATCCAAAAAGCCCGGGAACAGCAGTACACACATTAACTCTTTCTCCCAAAGCCTGGTCCAGCCACAGTCTAACTAATAATTCTGTAGGCAACCTGCCAACATGCTGACAAAGGAAGAGTGCAGAAGGAGCAGATTTGATGACTTAAGAGCACATTGCTGCTCCTTCCAATCAGAAGGGTCTTGGTGTGGAGGTGACACTAGACATGTGCGGTTCGTTTCGTACGAATCGAAAATTCGTATGGATTTCCCAAAATTTGTACATTTGGAAGCATCCGGAATACGAATTTCTATGTTTCCAAATTGTATAAGAAATACGAAATTTGGTTGACAAATTTTGCATCCAAATTCCGGTACGAAACGTGACTGATGTTTGGTTGACCAATCAGGGGTTTTCTTCTGCTGCTGAGTGAGGGTTGGGAAAATTACCTTTTTTAATATGGTAGTGGGAGACTGGTACTGGTAGTCGATGGGAGATTCAGAATGGGACAAAATAACAATGTTCATTAATATCGTTTCATTATTGTCATAATAATTACGATTATTCGTTATGATGAAGTTAAAAACCCAGGAAGTCATCACAGCACAGGGATGGTGGGAGCCCCTCATTAAGAGCAGAGCACATGGATAGTGGGAGCCCCTCATAATGAGCACATGGATGGTGGGAGCCCCTCATAATGAGCACAGCACATGGATGGTGGGAGCCCCTCATAATGAGCACAGCACATGGATGGTGGGAGCCCCTCATAATGAGCACAGCACAGGATGGTGGAGCCCCTCATGAGCACAGCACAGGGATGGTGGAGCCCCTCATGAGCACAGCACAGGGATGGTGCAGCCCCTCATGAGCACAGCACAGGGATGGTGGGAGCCCCTCATAATGAGCACAGCACAGGGATGGTGGGAGCCCCTCATAATGAGCACCGCAGGGGTCCAGCCCCAGGAGGAAGTCAGCACAGCACAGGGATGGTGGGAGCCCCTCATAATCAGCACAGGGATGGTGGGAGCCCCTCATAATGAGCACAGTAGGGGTACAGCCCCAATAGGAAGTCAGCACAGCACAGGGATGGTGGGAGACCCTCATAATGAGCACAGTAGGGGTACAGCCCCAGGAGGAAGTCAGCACAGCACAGGGATGGTGGGAGCCCCTCATAATGAGCACAGCAGGGGTACAGCCCCAGGAGGAAGTCAGCACAGCACAGGGATGGTGGGAGCCCCTGATAATGAGCATAATGAGTCGATGACTGCCATATTGAGAAAGGTATTTTTGCTTTTTAAATTCATCATAACAAATGTTCGTAATGGTTACGAAAAGTTAACGAACCTAACGAAAATTCGTATTTCGTACGAATCCAAAGAGAATTGCCAAATACGAATTAACGGCTAATCCGAAACGGAACTAAACAAATTTATTGACGGCGCACATGTCTAGGTGACACCGCTGTATTTATTTGCTGCAACTAAGAAAAATATATTGTCCTCCTGGCTTTGCTGTCTGGTAGAGGTGCATGAATCACAAGACGGGCTGGACAGAATTACAAATCTTTTGGCAGACATGACAGTCCATATGTGTGTATTTCAGATGTATATTTAGCTGCTTGTTTAAAGGTTAAGATTTAATTTGGGGTCCTATGGGAGGGGGGCTTTGGAAAACAGGCTTAAAGGTGGAGCTTTCCTTTAAGATAAATTTGTTTCTTATTTCTTCCATCGCTTCCTCTTACAGAATGCATAGCAGCAGATTGCTTCCTATTCTGTTTACATTGTTTATACTGCATTAAACCACGCCACCGGCTATCGAGAAATAACACAAAATGCTTGTAAAACAGACAGACACCGCATGAAGCTAAACTCTCCTTGATTAATGTCCGCTGGCTGTTTCCTATTAGACTGATTGTTGCGTATGCCAAGCCGTTCATTGTCTGCGTGTTTTTTTACTGACAGAAAGATCGATTTAGGATTTAAAGGCTGTAGGGTTTTAATGAGGCCTTAATGCCGCCATTCTCTCATCCCAAATTCCAAGTGTGAATCAAATTAGTTTAATGTGCGACCTCCTTCTAAGCAGAGCGAAGGTGAGAGGGCAGAACAGTAGCGCCTTTGCTCAGTAAAACGAATAAGTTCTATAAGGAAGAGAATGAACGCTAAAGAATATGTATACATTTTTTGAAAGCAGAGACCTTGGAGAATAAAACTGAAGTATTTTATGCCACACGATATTAGCGTAATGTCCCGTACACACAAGCGGATTTTCCATTGGAAAAGACTTGGATGGTTTTTCCGATGGAATTCCGCTCAAGCTTGGCTTGCATACACACAGTCACACAGTTCTCTGAACTTCTCTGAACTTCTCTGAACTTTCGACCGTCATGATGTACAACACTACGACGAGCCGAGAAAATTAAGTTCAGTGCTTCCGAGCATGCGTCAAATTGTTTCCGAGCATGCGTAGGAATTTTGCGCGTCAGAATTTGTTCAGACTATCAGAATTTCCAACCAGAACTTTTTCCGACCGAAAAATTGAGAACCTGCTCTCAATCTTTTGCTGGCTGAAATTCCGCCAGCAAAAGTCTGATGGAGCGTACACACAATCGCAATTTTCCGAGCAAAAGCTCTCATCTGACTTTTTCTGACAGTATTTCCGATCGTGTGTATGGGGCATAAGAGTTTGTAGCCAAGTCTAACCTAGAGAAACATGGAGAAGAAGACATTTCTCTAGGTGTATTTTCACTTTCTGCTGTTATCCTGAATATTGTGTTGCCCTCCAGTCAGCAAAGGGAGAACTATAGCCAGGACAGCCTATAGATTTCTATGCAGATCGCTGAGGATCATGGGAATTGTAGTTTGAAACAGCAATCGCAGAATGGGACTTTTTGTCCTTTACAGTACAGTTCCCATGGGACATTAAGGAAGAATGGGAGTAATGGAACAGCTATACCAGACTGCATTGGAAACCTTTTCCTTATTGCAGCACGGAAGCTGAGGTGTGTACACTGGCTCTAGTGCACATGGATCATCCAGAGGGCAAGCATCCAGAACCAGACATTTAAGTGAAGTTCCACCCAAAAATATAACTTCCACTTTAAGTTTAGGTGACCCCCTGACCTGTCACATTTGGCTTCGTATGCCTGCATTCCTATTCAAATAGCATGCAATTTTTGCAGTACAAATTGCACACATTAATTTTGTATGGACTCAAATCACACTTCAAAGTTCTGGTACTCCGTATCAGCGGGTACTTGCCCAAAAGTATTGGCACTCATACTCGCCGATAAAAAAAAAGGGTATCGGTGCATCCCTATTTATTATTATTTTGGATTTAGCACTACAATGTTTGGATTGAAATGCAAAAGATTATCTGACTGGATAAGGTGGAGAGCATGACATCAGTGCTGAGCAGCTGACTTCTTATGTTCAGAATGCAGCACACGGCAGCACAGGACCAGCAAGCTAGTGGGAAGCACTGCAGTAGAAATGTCTACAAGAGTGAGTTTCAGCTTCTAAAGCAGTCGTTCTCAACTAGGGTTCAAACTAGGGAAACCTATGGTTCTTTCAGAGGTTGTCATGGGTTCTTGGAGTTGTGGCTGATTGACCACCCATTTGATGGTGCCTGCAGGGTTCCAGAGACCCACACAGAGCCTTGACCTCAACCCTAGTGACCATCTTTCAGATGAATTGTAATTGTGAGCCTAATCTTCTTATCCAGCATCAGTACCTGACCTTGAAAATGCTCTTTTGGGTAAATCGGCATAAATTCCTACAGATACACCCCAAAATCTTGTAGAGAGCCTTCCCGAAACAGTAAAACAGCCATTCTCAACCAGGGTTCTGTGGAAACCTAGGGTTTCTCCAGAGATTGCTAGGGGTTCCTTGAGTTGTGACAGATTGACCTCCCATTTGATGGTGTCTGCATGGTTCTAGGGCAGTGACGGCGAACCTTGGCACCCCAGATGTTTTGGAACTACATTTCCCATGATGCTCATGCACTCTGCATTGTAGTTAAGCATCATGGAAAATGTAGTTCCAAAACATCTGGGGTGCCAAGGTTCGCCATCACTGTTCTAGGGCTAACATGACTTGGCAGAGTCAGTGGTATGAGAAAAATGATCTTGTAAGGATAGTATTCCTGACACCGCTGTAAGGGGGACATTCTTTCCATTGACCAACAATGTAAAGGGCCCACTGATCCTGGATGCATCTGAGGGGTTTCCTAAAGCCCCGTACACACAAGAGGACTTATGTCCGACAGACTTCCGCAGGAGTTCCCTCGGAGTTCTGCTGGAATTCCGACGGAGTTCTGACAGACTTTTCGGCTGAGCGGACTTGGCCACACACGATCACACTAAACTCCGACGGATTCGAACGTGATGACGTACGACTCGGCTCGAATAAGGAAGTTCATAGCCAGTAGCCAATAGCTGCCCTAGCGTCGGTTTTAGTCCGTCAGACTAGCACACACACGAGCGGATTTTTCGAAGGGGACCGGGTCCGGCGGAGTTCCTTCGGAAAAATTTGAAGCATGTTCCATATTCTAAAGTACTTCGGACTTTGGCGAGTCAAAAGTCCGTTGCAGCCCACACACGATCGGATAGTCTGACGGACTCAGTCCTTCGGACTTTGGATGTTGAAAAGTCCGCTCGTGTGTACGCGGCATAAGACCTAAAAAGTATTTCAAGGGTTCCTCTAGAGCAAAAAGGTTGAGAAAGGCTATTCTAGAGTGATTGGTATGGTACATTTACAGTTACCGACCGAGATGGTCAAAGGTTGACCAATGTAACTATATAAAATTGTCCAAACCTGGAATTCTTCAATCATATTGAAAATGACTTTTGATATAACATTAACATAATAAAGCTTACATAAGCTTTTGGTGATGAGGTTTACATATGGCGAATAAAAACCTCAAAGATTTGGTGACAGACCAATTGTATAGGTAGTGTTTGATGTGATCTACAGCCAGATATATTACGGTAATTCCCAGTGACACATTCTCTTTAAATACCTGCAAATTAGTGCTGTGAAAGAATGTGGTTGAAAGAAAGAAAAAAAACGATCATTTGTGAGCTCGTCATCTGCTCCTGAAGATTCACTCGTCAAAACTGTCCCTCCAGACACACTTCTTTCAGAGTCTGTTTTGCAGTTAATTGAGGATGTTTGGAGCACAGACATAATCTATCACTTCAAAAAGAGACACAGAGAGAGGATTATAGTCACTTAACTCTGATCTGTTAATAATTGGTCGTATGATTAACAGTGTTCAGTGGCACAGTAAGTCATTTGCTAGCTCCTGTAGGCTCCTATGGAGATAAAAGGGGCCTTAATGAATAAGAAAGGTTAACCGGTGAGGTGCCGGAGGGTCAGACCATTTATTCTGTCCAGTCTTGAAGCTGTGCATTACTTGCCACCTTTGGGCCTGCAAAAACTAAGCTTTTCATTGAGCTAAACTTCGTATACATCTTTATAACACAATAGATAGTAAGCTCTTTGATGGTAGGGACTAATGTGAAAGTGTATCTGTAGGCAGGCAGTCCAGTTTATGGCAAATGGGATGCAGCAGCTGTAGGTTAACACTAAAAATACTGGAAGAACCCTGCTATATGCCCTTTCTAGCAAACTATTAATAATACGAGCAGGGATCAAAAGTCCTGAGCTGTAATATCCTTTTTTCTAACAAACCCAAGGCAGTGCTGGAAAATAATGGGGGCCACACAAAATATTGACACTTTGGGCGCAATTTGGACATTTTCACTTAGGGGTGTACTCACTTTTGTTGCCAGCGGTTTAGACATTAATGGCTGTGTGTTGAGTTATTTTGAGGGGACAGAAAATGTACACTGTTATACAATCTGTACACTCACTACTTTACATTGTAGCAAAGTGTCATTTCTTCAGTGTTGTCACATGAAAAGATAGAATAAAATATTTACAAAAATGTGAGGGGTGTACTTACTTTTGTGAGATACTGTATAATATCACCATGTGCGCAGTGTACATTTACCTGGTCCGGGAAGCCTAAAATGATACATTTTTAAAAAGCCATATAATTATTATCTGTACCAATGTTTTTTGTTCTAATTTCAACCAGTCACATGTCCAAATGCAGAGGCACTGGTCCTCTAATTTTAGAAGGTGCTCAGTGGACTGACTGATGTTCAGCCCGGTAATCATCATCTCTGCATGACCCGCTCCTCCCTTTATGTTGAGCACAATTATTCCTTTATTATTATATGGGGATTATATAACAGTATTCATTGTATGATTGTAGTATTATTATTATTTATATGAGGTTCTGAGCGGATCCCAACACTGAACTAAGGGCCAACATTCCTGGTACAACCCAATGTTCAGCTTCAGCTCATGGGTCCCACCACCTCTATCCAACATGGAGATGCAGATTAGTACCTGGCGGTATTCCCGACTCTGGCTCGGGGTAAGATTTAAATACCATAAGCAGTATTCCCGAGACAGACTCGGCACCGCATCGCTGGATCCATGGAGGGGGTTTACTTACCTTGTCCCCTGGATCCAGCGATGTCCCCCCACTGTGATATGCGAGCCGCCCTCCGCTCGATCTGTCACAGTGCCGAGCTCCATTCCCTGCGAGCGTTGCGATGCACGAGGATGGAGTTCAGCACCAAATTCAAAAAGTAAAATACACAGTATAGATACAGTATACTATAATTTTACAGATTACAGGACTGTATCAAATAATTGCACATCCCCTTTGTCCCTAGTGGTTTCTCCAGTGTCCTGCATACAGTTTTATATTATAAATACTGTTCTTTATGCCAGGAAACTGGAGATTGTCCATAGCAACCAAAAAATGTCCGTTTACATCAAAAGTGGTTATAGACCAGCTAGAAAACAGCGATAATAAATTAGAATCACTCAGAATTGAGCGATAGTAATTTGTGTGGAAATTCGTCATCAAACACTAAAAGTAATGACAGCGACAATTCTGCAACTCAGCATATTTCAGTGTTTTTGATTTGATTACATTATTGAATAATTTTTATTATTATAATATTATTATATGTTATAATTATTTATAGTTATTTATTTTATTATATATCTACATATCTATCTATATATCTATATATATATATATATATATATATATATATATTATAATTTATGATTTCATATTTAAAATTTTATCATTCCCAGGATGTCTGTTAGACTCTGGTTTGGACAGATTTAAGTGAACTATTTCTAAGAATTACAGGCCTACAATATAAAACGCCAAATTTCCATGCAAAATAATGGTACAACTTTCAGCACCTAAAATCTGAAATAATCATACTGCCAGGGAGGTTAAGGGAAATGTGGCATGCCAGAGATCTGAGTTTGGCATTTGAAGCTTGCCATACCTCAATAGAAAATCAAACGCAAAATAGAGTTGGTAGACTGTTTAATTTTTGTTTCATTCGTGTGCATTCTATTTTGTTTTAAGATCAAAAATGAATGAACGTGTTAGAGAATTTCTTTTTTTTATTATTTTCTACTTTTTTGTAGGACAATTTTATTTATTTATTTTTTAATCACTTCATGTTTTATTGTTTTTTTTCATACAGACAATTACTAAAACACAGAACATACAACCCCAGCACATAATAAAAACACAAACAAAAAAACTACAAAAAAAAACCCTCTTAGAGGGACAATTTTTTTTTAAAGTCAAATGCACAGGAGCAGAAGGCAGAAGGCAGGTATTTTTAATGTTGAGAACGATGGTAAATATGTTGAACTTTACTGGAAAATTTCTGATACAATGATTGGACCTTTGAATGTTAGTTTGAAAGAACATTTAGATTTTTGTGCAGATTGTTTTTCTATCCATATATGGCTTGCTTAACCAGTTCAGTTCCCGAAAGTTTTACCCCCTTCATGACCAGGCCATTTTTTGCTATTTATAACTGCACTAATTTAACTGGTAATTGCGTGGTCATGCAACACTGTACCCAAACAAAGTTTATATATTTTGTTCACACAATTAGAGCTTTCTTTTAGTGGTATTTGATCCCCACTGTTTTTTTTTTTTTTTTTTTACTTTTTGCAATATAAATGAAAATGGACCGAAAATGTAAAAACAAAAAACAAATAAACAAAAAAAAACACATATTTTTAGCTTTCTGCTATAAAACATATCCATTAAAAAAAAATCTAATTTCTTCATACATTTTGGCCAAAATGTATTCTGCTGCATTTCGATTAAAAAAATCCCACTACCGTAAGTGTATATTAATTGGTTTGCAAGAAAGTTATAGCACCTACAGACTATGGTATAGAGACACTGGAATGTTTAATGTTTTTTTTTTATACTACTAATGGCGACGATCAGTGACTTATAATTGGACTGCCATAGCACAATGGACAATCTGACATGGTGGGGGACTGCTGACATTATCAGTGACATTAATACAGTGTTTAGTGATAATATTATACACTGTCACTATACTAATGACACTAGCTGGGACGGGGTTAACATCTCGGGCAGTGATGGCAAACCTTGGCACCCCAGATGTTTTGGAACTACATTTCCCATGATGCTCATGCACTCTGCAGTATAGTTGAGCATCATGGGAATTGTAGTTCCAAAACATCTGGGGTGTCAAGGTTCGCCATCACTGATCTAGGGTGATAAAGGGTTAAATGTGTGCCTAACTATGTGTGATGTGTGTAATATGTGCTGATTTTTTTTCATGAGATCTCTCAGTTTCTCATCCCTGGAGAAACTGACAGGTTGTTCCCTCTGTACAGAGCCCTGTGTTGTTCACCAACACAAAGCTCTGGGCTGTGATTGAACAATCAGCAGGTCTCGGCCACAAATCATTGGCTGAGACTTGCTGACAGGCTCCAGCTATATACAATCACAGTGGGTGCTGGGCAGGGGGCACACATGCGCCCACCCTAAACTCAGAAGTAGGCAGTGACGTACCAGTATGTTGCTTTGCCTACAATGCCCCCTCGCCCACAGTACATTGCAGGCGGGTGGGCACCACTTGATTAAACAGGTTTCTGCAGGCAACTCTGCTATTTTACTTTCAAGCTCAATTTTTATTCTTTTGTTGACTTTAAAGTGGAATTCCAGCCAAAGCATCTGAGTCGTATTGCTGTTTAGTGGATTTCACCCACACTTCCTGTCCTGGTGACGGTGATCTCAGTACAATCTAGAGTCATGCAATGCAGACTTGCTGCAATTGTACAACACACTTGTGAAGCTTGGCAAGTCTAGCAATAGCTTAGTAAGTCATTTTCAAACTTGCAGCACAATTGCTTGCTATCTGGGAAGTGGTACTTACAGTAGGTTTTGGGCAGTATGTGCCCAAGGACAAATGACCGGAATGCAAGCAGTGTGCGTTTCGGCCATTTGCTTCTGGGTGCACAATACCCTAAATGTTAGTACCACTTGGTGCAGCCTCCAGCCTCATCTAGCTGCAGCAGGTTTCAGCCTTTCATAGAGTTTTACAGGCTACTGGCAACTGTTCTGCATGGTGTACCTGTGCCTTCTGGCAGGCAATATATCTCACTGATATGCAGGACAGACCCTACCATGGGTCTCAGTGGGTCCATTGGACCCAGGCAGCACTTTGAGAGGGGCAGCAGATTGAACCGTGGCTGCCTCTCCTTCTCTTCTATTTACCCAGCAAATTGATGACCAAGATTTTTTTTTCTATCAATTTTGTGTCATGATGCCAACTGCCCCCCGGGCCACACCGATGGCCCCTATACTACCCTAACCCAGCCCTATGCTGACCTAGCCTGTCTATATACTACCCCAGCCTGCCCCTATACTACCTTAGCCTGTCTATATACTACCCCAGCCTGCCCCCCTGCTACCCTAGCCTGTCTATATACTACCCTAGCCTATCTATATACAACCCCAGCCTGCCCCTATACTACCCTAGCCTGTCTATATACTACCCTAGCCTGTCTATATACAACCTCAGCCTGCCCCTATACTACCCTATCCTGTCTATATACTACCCTATTGTGCCCATTTACTACCTAAGCATGCCCATATACTAGCCTAGCCTGTCCCTATACTACCCTAGCCTGTCTATATACTACCCTAGCCAGCCTCTTGAAATTGAACATAATGGTATGTCATATAATTTTAAATGCAGACAAGGTGCTGTTGCATGTAAATCTGACTTTCAGATCAATTTAAAGGGGTTGTAAAGCTAAAAAATGTTTTGCCAATATCTGATCTATATGCCATATAGATCATGAATCTAGCTGTTATTTCTGCCCACATTTTTTATTTACCTGTTAGATAAATGGGCTTTATCAACACTTCTTCCTTTCCTCTCTGTATGTTCTCCTCAACTTCCAGGTTTTGGAGCGTGCTCCCTGCAGCAACGGCTGCAAAGGAACTACAATTCCCTTGATGCTTAGCGGGATCGCGCATGTGCAGTGGCGCTTTTTCGCTGTGTGACGACGAACCTGAGCCACACTTCCACTTCAGCAAAAAAGGAGGCGGAGTAGGGCGGAGTAAAGGCGGGGCTGTGATAAGATGGTCATTCAGATTACAATAGCAAGGCATGAGAGGGGGAGCTACAGCATCTTAGACACGCCCGCGCCTCCCGTGCCTGTGAACGCACACAGCGTCTCTTTGCAGGGATGTAGTCCCAAGGGAGGGGGCGAGCACGCTGACTAACCCCAAGCCAGAATGGCTCGGATGATGGGGGCAAGCTTCTAGAGGAGGAACAGGAAGTTGAAAATTCCCACCACAGAAAAAAAGCATTTACAAAGGAAAATGAAGGAAAAGGCAAGTGAACCAACAGTACACTACCTTAACCACTTGCCGACCGCCGCACGCCGATGTACGTCGGCAGAATGGCACGGGCAGGCATAAGCACATACATGTACGTGATTTGCCTCCCGCGGGTCGGGGGCCCGATCGGGCCCCCGCCCGGTGCCTGCGGCGGTCGGTTTTCGTTCGGGAGCGATCCCGGACGAGGGGACGGCCATTCATTCATGGCCACCCCCTCGCGATCGCTCCCGACGAATGGAAATCCCCGGTGACATCACTTCCTCTCCTGTAATGTAAACACAGGAGAGGAAGTGATGTATTCTCTCCTCCGTGTCGGTATTTTTCGTTCCGACACGGAGGAGAGCGGATCAGTGAGTTGCACCAACACATCCCACACACAGTAGAACATGCCAGGCACACTCACACCCCCCCTTTACCCCCCGATCACCCCCCCAATTACCCCTGCCCCCCAGTCACAGTGACACCAATGTCATTTTTTTTTTTTTTGCATTGGTGTCATTTGTGACTGTAATAACTGTTAGGGCAGTTAGGGTTAGCCCCCTTTAGTTCTAATGTACCCCCCTAACCCCCCCAATAAAGGTTTAACCCCGTGATCACCCCCCGTCGCCAGTGTCACTAAGGCTGGGTTCACATTGCAGCGGTTTATGAGAACGAATGTGATTCGCACCGCACTGCAGTGCAAATCACATCCGATCTCTGTGCGATTCGAGTTCAGCCATTCGCCGCACCCGCCGCACCCGCCACACCCGCCGCACCCGCCGCAAATTCGCACGGGACCCTTTTTTTGGCCCGCAGCAGAATCGGATCGCATGGGTGTTCACACCATGCGATCCGAGTTTGCAGATCGCACTGCGATATGCGAACTGATCTGGGGGTGTCAGTAACATTTCACTGACACTCCCAGCAGTTCGCATAGGGCAGTGTGAACTGCCGCCGGGATGCATGCGATGCGGGAACCCGCCGCGGATTCGCGGCGTTTCCGCATCGCTCCAGTGTGAACCCAGCCTAATAAGCGATCATTTTTCTGATCGCCGTATTAGTGTCACAGGTGACGCTAGTTAGGCAGGTAGGTATTTAGGTTCGCCGCAGCTTTTTATAGCGCTAGGGACCCCCATATACTACCGCATAAAGCCCCCTGATTGCCCCCTAGTTAACCCTTTCACCAGTGATCACCATATAACTGTTACAGGTGACGCTGGTTGGTTAGTTATTTTTTTATAGTTTCAGGGCACCCGCCATTTATTACCTAATAAAGGTTTAACCCCCTGATCACCCGGCAGGTGTCATTTGTGACTAATAACTGTTAGGGCAGTTAGGGTTAGCCCCCTTTAGTTCTAAGGTACCCCCCTAACCCCCCCAATAAAGGTTTAACCCCGTGATCACCCCCCGTCGCCAGTGTCACTAAGGCTGGGTTCACATTGCAGCGGTTTATGAGAACGGATGTGATTCGCACCGCACTGCAGTGCAAATCACATCCGATCTCTGTGCGATTCGAGTTCAGCTATACAGATAGTATGGCTGAATTCGTGTCGCACCCGCCGCACCCGCCGCAAACTCGCACGGGACCCTTTTTTTGGTCCGCAGCAGAATCGGATCGCATGGGTGTTCACACCATGCGATCCAAGTTTGCAGATCGCACTGCGATATGCGAACTGATCTGGGGGTGTCATTAACATTTCACTGACACTCCCAGCAGTTCGCATAGGGCAGTGTGAACTGCCGCCGGGAGGCATGCGATGCGGGAACCCGCCGCGCATTCGTGGCGTTCCCGCATCGCTCCAGTGTGAACCCAGCCTAATAAGCGATCGTTTTTCTGATCGCTGTATTAGTGTCACAGGTGACGCTAGTTAGGCAGGTAGGTATTTAGGTTCGCCGCAGCTTTTTATAGCGCCAGGGACCCCCATATACTACCGCATAAAGCCCCCTGATTGCCCCCTAGTTAACCCTTTCACCAGTGATCACCATATAACTGTTACAGGTGACGCTGGTTGGTTAGTTATTTTTTTATAGTTTCAGGGCACCCGCCATTTATTACCTAGTCTCACTAGTGTACCCCTAAATTTAGGGGTGTCTACTTTCTAAAATGGGGTCATTTGGGGGGGGGGGTTTGTGCCATCTTGGCATTTTATGGCCTTCAAAACTGTAACGCCCTTAGAAAGCCTGAAGGCGGTGCTTGGTTTTTGGGGCCCCGTACGCGGCTAGGCTCCCAAAAAGTCCCACATATGTGGTATCCCCGTACTCAGGAGAAGCAGCAGAATTTATTTTGGGGTGTCATTTCACATATGCCCATGGCATGCGTGAGCAATATATCATTTAGTGACAACTTTGTGAAAAAAAAAAAAAGTTTGTAATTTTCCCGCAACTTGTGGCAAAATATAAAATATTCCATGGACTCAACATGCCTCTCAGCAAATAGCTTGGGGTGTCTACTTTCTAAAATGGGGTCATTTGTGGGGGTTTTGTGCCATCTTGGCATTTTATGGCCTTCAAAACTGTAATAGGTAGTGAGAAGTGAACTCAAAAAATTACGCCCTTAGAAAGCCTGAAGGCGGTGCTTGGTTTTCGGGGCCCCGTACGCGGCTAGGCTCCCAAAAAGTCCCACATATGTGGTATCCCCGTACTCAGGAGAAGCAGCAGAATTTATTTTGGGGTGTCATTTCACATATGCCCATGGCATGCATGAGCAATATATCATTTAGTGACAACTTTGTGAAAAAAAAAAAAAAAAAAAAAAAGTTTGTAATTTTCCCGCAACTTGTGGCAAAATATAAAATATTCCATGGACTCAACATGCCTCTCAGCAAATAGCTTGGGGTGTCTACTTTCTAAAATGGGGTCATTTGTGGGGGTTTTGTGCCATCTTGGCATTTTATGGCCTTCAAAACTGTAATAGGTAGTGAGGCGTGAAATCAAAAATTTACGCCCTTAGAAAGCCTGAAGGCGGTGCTTGGTTTTCGGGGCCCTGTACGCGGCTAGGCTCCCAAAAAGTCCCACATATGTGGTATCCCCGTACTCAGGAGAAGCAGCAGAATTTATTTTGGGGTGTCATTTCACATACGCCCATAGCATGTGTGAGCAATATATCATTTAGTGACAACTTTGTGTAAAAAAAAAAAAAAAATTTTTTTTTTGTCATTATTCAATCGCTTGAGGCAAAAAAATAAAATATTCAATGGGCTCAACATGCCTCTTATCAATTTCCTTAGGGGGTCTACTTTCCAAAATGGGGTCATTTGGGGGGGTTTTGTACTGCCCTGTCATTTTAGCACCTCAAGAAATGAGATAGGCAGTCGTAAACTAAAAGCTGCGTAAATTCCAGAAAACGTACCTTAGTTTGTAGATGTGACAACTTTTGCGCAAACCAATAAATATACAATTATTGACTTTTTTTTTACCAAAGACATGTGGCTGAATACATTTTGTCCTAAATGTATGACTAAAATTGAGTTTATTGGATTTTTCTAATAACAAAAAGTAGAAAATATCATTTTTTTTCAAAATTTGCGGTCTTTTTACGTTTATATCGCAAAAAATAAAAATCGCAGAGGCAATCAAATACCATCAAAAGAAAGCTCTATTTGTGGGAAGAAAAGGACGCAAATTTTGTTTGGGTACAACATTGCATGACCGCGCAATTACCAGTTAAAGCAGCGCAGTGCCAAAGTGTAAAAAGACCTCTGGTCATTTACCAGCAAAATGGTCCGGTCTGAAAGTGGTTAAAGGAACATATTTAAAAAATAAAAAACAAACGTTTAGTATCACTTTAATTTTAGATTAATTATCATGATATAAAATAATAGAAGTGGGGGCCTTTTGGGGGGTGTGATTTTTTTTTTGGGGGGGGTGGGCAGCATTTCATTCTTGAACCCAGGCAGCACAATGTCTTGGGCCAGCCCTGCTCATATGAATATCTATCTGTTTTTAGCTGTCTCCCTGGAGTTTGGATGTAAGATTCGTTGAGCCGCATCTGTTTGTCTGTTGAGATTGAAGAATATACTTATTATTATCCTACAAGTAGTGAATGAAAAAAAAAAACTCAAGTGTAACAAATCTTATGACTAAGTTATGCTACTTGGCTCTGCTGTCCCGCTGAGAGGGATTTTTAAATAGCTGATGAATCAGCTTTGTGGAGCAACACAAAAAATGCAGAATTTTCTCTCGTAGACAGACGGGGGAGGGGAATTGTTACAGTTCATCAAGATTTAAAACTTTTTTTTTATTTGCGGCATAACTTGCTTGCATCATTTCAGAGCAATGTTTCTCTACCAAACATAGTCATCCGCGGCGCGCAAAACTGGATTTTTTTTTAACCTTGCCTCCATTGTTTCCAGCAGCAGGGATACAATGTAACAAATGATATATTTGTGGTTCTTTTCGCACATTTAAAGTGCATGTAAACCCTCAAACAGTAAATTGTTTTGTATATGTCTCAATCTTTTTCATCTCTCGTCTTCTTTGTATGCTCAGTCTTTCTGTAATGGAGAAAGCAGGATTTTCTATATCCAAGAAATTCACATGGACCTGCAAAAGGCTTTTTTCTCAGAGAATAGGTACAGATACCCTCCCCCCTCCTTCTGAGTCACCCCTTGTCTCCGCCCCCCCACCCACCTCCGAGTACCGTCCCTTGGTTCCACCCCCGCCCACCTCTAAGTACAACCCCTTTTTAGAAAATACAGAACCTGGTATCATTTTGCGGTGCTAAGTAGGCATTTAATTTCAAATTCGTTTTTCGTTAAAATTCGGCATATTCGTTAATTCAGAAACATCCGAATTAAGTCCGTTTAACTATTTTTTTTTTTAAAACAAATTTTCTAAAAGAAAAAAAATCCGAAAATCTGAAAATAAGAACGAAAATCCAAAAATTCAAAAGAACGAAAATCCAAAAAAGAAAATCTAAAAATTTGAGAGAACGAAAATCCGAAAACAAAGACGAAAAATCGAAAATCTGAAAGAACAAAAAATATTTTATTATAATTCAATTATTAAGTTTATTAACCATTATTATACTTTTTTTATTATTTATTACTAATAATAATAAAAAAATATATAATAATAGTTATAAACTATTAAATTATAGGTATTGGAATTTCCTTTCAAATTTAGCTGTTAGTGAACGTAAAAAATACGAATTTATCTGAATTTACGATTTATGTAAATAACGAATACTGCATCTATATGAATGGAACATAACGAATTAAAACTTTTCCAAATTAAGGAATTATCTAAATAACGAATACCGCATCTATGCGAATGGAACGTAACAAATTCAAATTTATTTGAAATAACTAATATCGATCATAACGAAAGATCCAAAAAAAACAAACAAAAAAAACGAATGAAACAAAAATGAAAAAAAATAAATAAATTTTCGGCAGTGCACATGTCTAGTGCTCATTTGTATTGAATTTGTTAATGAAAACAAGTTTAGCAGTAAAACAGATCCCCTGCAACCAGCAACAAAAGACCCCCCTCCAGCAACAATAGATCCCCAACACAACAACAGACCCCTGTCACCAGCAACAAGGAACCCCAGCAATAAAATACCACCCCAGCAACAATAGATCCCCCAGCAACAACAGATCTCACCAGCAGCCAGCATCAATAGTCCCTCCAGCAGCCAGCAACAGTAGACCTCTCTCTCAACAGTAAATCCCTCCCAGCAACAATAGATCCCCCTAGTAACAATAGACCCCCATGCAAAAATAGACTCCCTAACACCCCTTGCCATTACTTAGGCGGGCCATACACAGTTCGAATCTTGACTGGCTCAGCAGGAACCATCTGAGATTCGAACCATGTATGGGCTGACTGAAAGTACCATGTTGATCTATCAATCAACTTGTGCACAACCAGCATGCGGGGTTTTAACTGTGATTATCGCTAGCGGCTGCTATAGCCGCTAGCAATAATCGCTGTCTTCTCCCAGTGGGGTCAGCCCACCCCTGCAAGGAGAAGACAATGGCCCGGCAGGAGGGATTCCTATCAACACTCTGGGGCTGATTTACAAACGATTTGCGCCATGAGTTGCGGCATACGCCGTGCACAACGGCCGTTTTCGTATTCACAAAGCATTTGCGCCTGTAACACAGCGCAATTCCCCGTTTACTATTATCATGCCATCGCACGGGAGGCAGCGATCGGTGCGCCGCTATAGACATGGCGCACACATTATTCAACTCAGAATTAAAAGAAGGTGGAAGTGTCAATATTATGGGGGTGATGTGGGGTGATGTGAGGAAGTATAGTTATAACTGCCCAGGTAACAAATATGCCCAAATTAGAACGGAAAATTACCTTTCTCTGAACAAGCCTGCTGCGCCTGCAAATACACTTGGAACTGCGCGAGGTCAATTTATGAACTGCGCATGCGCAAGCTGCATTTGCGCACGTTCAAGTGCTTTGGTTCACTGTGCCGGAAAAATCTTAGTAAGTGTCAAGCCATGTAGATGCATTTGCATAAGTTGAACAGGCGCACCTCTCAACTTGCCTTTTTTTTTTACGCTGGTTCGCTGGCCTTCAGGTCTGGTATGGATATTAAGGGGAACCCCGTGCCAAAAAAAAATAGAAAATGGTGTGGGGGCCCCCCTCAAAACCCATGCCAGGCCCTTCAGGTCTGGCGTGGATTTTAAGGGAAACCTTGAGGCAAAAAAATAAAAAATGACGTGGGGGTCCCCCTCAAAATCCATACCAGACCCTTATCCGAGCATGCAACCTGGCAGGCCACAGGAAAAGAGGGGGGACGAGATAGCGCCCCCCCGAACCGTACCAGGCCACATGCCCTCAACAACATTGGGAGGGTGCTTTGGGGTACCCCCCAAAGCACCTTGTCCCCATGTTGTCGGTGGTTGTGTGGGTCTGCGGGCCGGGGGGCTTATTGTAATCTGGTAGCCCCCTTTAACAAGGGGACCCCCTGATCCTAGCCTCCCCCCTGTGTGAAATGGTAAGGGGGTACAAATGTACAACCTACCATTTTACCAAAAAAGTGACAAAAGTGTTAAAAATGACAAGAGACAGTTTTTGACAATTCCTTTATTAAAGTCTTCTTCTTTTCATCTTCTTCGGGTCTTCTTCCTTTCTTCATCCTTCGGTTTCTTCCTTCATCTTCTTCTTCCTCCATCTTCTTCTTCCTCCGATCCTCTACTTCTTGCTCCGGTGTTCTAGTTCGGCATCTTCCTCCACGGCGTCTCTTCTTCCTCGCTTCATTCACGGGCCGCTCCACGCAATGGGAGGCTCCCGCTGTGTGACGCTTCTCACAGGAAAGCAAGTAGTTCTGTGTATGGCCGGCCTTACATTCAATACCGGAAATGCCGAAACTTCGTTCCCACTGAAAAAAAGCCCTGGATATAAACATGCATGCTGGACTTAGATGTAGATGAGCCACAAGAGATAGCTTCTAGCAGCTTCCTGAATACAATGGCTCTCTACTGAACTGTTGCTGAGATAAGATTAGCCACACAGGGAGTGCATTGTTTTTAATGAGCCAGCCAACATGTACAGAAGATTTGCATTGTGAGAAGGAGCAGTAAAGAACAACCATTGTGTATTAGCACTGCATAGGAGGAAGAGCTTGTGTATATAAACTAATATACAAATTATACATAGAAACTTGGTTGTTAAAATATCAACAGGTATTGATAAGGTGATTTGCATTAAGCAGATATCTTTGAAATGTTTGTCTTAAAAACATAGGAAAGACTATTCATTAGCTTTTAAAGCAGAACTAAACTCTCTTTCAAAATTAACTAGGTTAGTCCTTATACTGCTAGTCTTCGTAAACAGATAGGAAGGTATATTATATTTATTTGTTTCAAATGTTTTTACATTTCTTCAGTTGCTTCCTGGTATTTTTTTCTTTCATCTGAAGGAGGGGCTTTCTCAGCTAAGCACACCCTCTTGCCGGCATGCCTGAGCTAAGGGCAGATGGATTTCAGAAAGTAATTGCCACCTCAAGATGGCCACAGCTAGAAATGCTGGGGGGAGTTTTTAAAAGTGATTTCTCAACAAAATAAAGCATGCAGGTGTTTCATCACATATGGCGACCCATCACATTTGGCTACCTGCTGGATGCCGCCACTAAATGTGTTCCAACACTGTGGCGATCTGCGCTTGCCAGGTTCAAGTCCCACCATCCAAGTGGACATAGAGTTAGATTATAATTATAAGAAGCGAGGCTATGCCCGAAGCGTGGCGAGCGAAATGAGGCCGTGCCCAAAGCATGGCGAGAGAAGCCAGGCCGTGCCCAAAGCGTGGCGTGCGCAGCAAGGCCGTATCCGAAGCCTGGCGAGTGAAGCATGGCGAGCGAAGCGAGCCCGCGAGGGGCCCTGTGGCAAAGTGGTCTTACAACAGTGTTGGAACGCATATGGCGGTGTGGCGCATGCTCACTCCAGCGGGTAGCACAATGTGATGGGTAGCCGAATGTGACGTGACACAGGCATGGATGGATTACTTTAAATATTAAAAATGTTTAAAATAGTATTTTTTGTGTGAGAAGAAGAGAGCCAGGTTAGCGGCAATCCACACAAGGGGACATTTACACTGATAATTAGGGCACTGATCATCAATGTCCTGATGATCAGTGCAGCCCCAACAGTGCCCATCAGTGCTGCCTATCAGTGCTGCCTCAAAGCTCCCAACTGTCCCTGAATTCGAGGGACTGTCCCTGATTTGAAGCAATGTCCCTGTGTCCCTCTTTTCCTCTCATTTGTCGCTCATTTTGGTCTGATCTAAATATTTGTATATAAAATGCACTTTTTATCTATCAAAAAAGTATTTTGCAGCACTAAACCTTTCACCCAATTTCTAAATTGCTGCATTTGTAAATTCCAAAAGCCAATAGAAAGGAATAGTAGTGGTAAAAAAGCACTTGTGGATTTAAGCAATCTTTTTTTGTGCAATTGTCCTTTAAGAGGGGCGTGGCAGGGGATGTGTCCTATGCCTACGTACTTTTGATAATAGGTGTCCCTCATTCCCATCTCAGAAAGTTAGGAGCCATCAGTGCTGCCCTTCAGTGCCTATCAGTGATGCCTATCAGTGCTGCTTATCATTGCCGCCTTTCCGTGCCACTTCAACAATGCCCAACTTTTTTGTTTCCAACATTTACGGTCTTTTTTCTTTTGTTTAGCAAAAATGTAAAATCCCAGTGGTGATTAAATGCCACCAAACGAAAGCTCTAGCTGTCTAAAAAAAAATTTAAATTTCTTTTATTTGGTTACAGTGTTGCATTTCCATGCAATTGTCATTCTAATTGCAACAATGCTGGAAGCTGAAAATTGGCCTGGGCAGGAAGGGGGCAAAAGTGCCCAGTGGGCGAGTGGTTAAAGAGGAAGTAAACCATGATGGGTTTTACTTCCGCTTTGTCTCCCTGCAAAGGTAAAGCATAATGGGCTACTATACATCGCACAGTAGCCCATTATGTGTCACTTACCTGACACAGGAGCCAGCGAAGTCACCGCTGTCCCCTGTAGCACAAAGCGTCCATCTTCTTCCGGGTATCTCTGCTCCAGCGCTGTAAGTGGCCAAAGCAGTGATGACGTCACTCCCGTACATGCGCGCGGGAGCTGCCACTAACGGCATATCGGCGTTAGCAGCAGCATGCTCAGTACGCCAGCGCGCCGCTGTCTACAACGCATGCGCCGTAGACAGCGGTGCCTGTGTTTTTGCAAACATCTCCTAAACCATGTCGATTTAGGAGATATTTATTTTCACCTACAACCTTAATCTAGGCTTACCTGTAGGTCAAAGTGGTCTGTAAGGGTTTACAACCACTTTAAAGGGGTTGTAAAGTAAAATTTTTTATTTTTTTAAAATAACAAACATGTCATACTTACCTCCACTGTGCAGCTCGTTTTGCACAGAGTGGCCCCGAACCTGCTCTTCTGGGGTCCCTCGGCGGCTGTCTCTGCTTCCTCCCGCAGGTGCTTCTCACGTTAATGCGAGCTCCCTCACATTGGTGAGAAGCACTGCGGGCGCTCCCGTGATACAGCCGGCGGCTATAGCCGCTCGCTGTATCACAAGGCCCCGCCCCCGGCGCGCTGCGTCATTGGATGTGATTGACAGCAGCGCGAGCCAATGGCTGCGCTGCTTTCAATCCATCCACTCCAGCCAATCAGCGGCCAGGCTGAGCGGCGAAGAGGACAGCGGGGGCGAGCGCGGGATTTTCGAGGGGTCATGTAAGCACTGGGGGCGCCGGCAGTGTGAGATGTTTTTTCACCTTAATGCATAGAATGCATTAAGGTGAAAAAACATTTACCTTTACAACCCCTTTAAATTGCCTTTTTATTTCTGCATTTAATATATGGCATTTAATAATTTTTAGACCTAATATTGCTATAAAAAGCTATTGCACATTGGGTAGTATATGGGTGCCGGCATTTTTGATGACCTATAACAATCTTTTAATAAAATAGCATGATGCATGAATTTAATGGTTCCAGATTTCACTGGCCGCAGCGACAAGGGGCGGGGCATGCTTGGCTGGGAAGAAGAAGAGTTGGAACCACTCACAAAGCTATAAAAAGGTAAACACCACATTTCTCAAGGTCTTCTCTTAACAAAAAAGGATTACCGCTCCAGCCTCTCAAACACACCACCAACGTGTGACCCTAATGAGACACTCAGGTGCTGGCTCTGCGCAGTGTAGAAAATAAAAAGAAGTTCCTGGATGGCCGCACATCAGAGAAATGGCATCTTTATTGGTCAATAAAATCCAAATGCAGTTACATATTAAATATTGAAAACAGGATAAAAAAAGCTAACGCGTTTCACGCCTTGTTCTGGCGCTTATTCATAGCTCTATGAATAAGCGCCAGAACAAGGGGTGAAACGCGTTGGATTTTTATCCTGTTTTTCCTTATTTGATATGTGACTGCATTTGAATTTTATTGACCAATAAAGATGCTATTTCTCTGATGTGCGGCCATCCAAGAACTTCTTTTTGTCTTCTCTTAACAGTCAGTGTTGATGGCTGGACAAAGGGGTGGGCAGAAGGGAAATGCGCCTTGGGCAGTACACCGGGAGGGGCACAGAAAGGGCAGTACCTACAATCTAGGCTACTAAGATAGTTTGTGGTTCATTGAGAGGGAGGGGGAAGGGGGGTGTAGGGTGCACTTTGGGTACCATAGGCTTTCTCAGATATTCCACTTTTTGAGCCATTGCCTGCAGAGCGCCAACCTATCCAATATCCCTAGTGTCACCACTGCTACAAGTAGAGGCCCCAATAATTCCAAAGATTTCCATTTTACTGAGAATTTTTCTTAAAAGTAATCCTCCTATAATGGCAACAATTCGTTCACCGGAGCTGGAACAATTCTAACTTTTTCGAAAATGTTACAAATTGACGAGACAGAATAAAATAATGAACCATGTTATTTTACCGAGCGGCGGTCAGTATGTACTCCCGTGCAATTTCCTTGTTAGTTTATAGACTAAGAAATCCACGCACAGCTGTCAGTCAGCGTGGAGCCAAGGTTTCCTGCCTGGCCCCCAATTACGCACAATGGCTTAAAACGGGGAATTAAATACGATTACAGTAATGGTTTTCTTTCCCCAATAGTGGAGGGGTTTGTGCTCACAGGGACAAAAAGCTTTAATATTACAAACAGATTGTTAGAATGTCAACTGTGACAAAAAAATAAATAAAAAAAATCTGATTTATTCCAGCAACACTTAACCTTTTCATTGCTGGCTTGCAAGTTAAGAAGGCTAACCATAAAAGATCAGTAAGCTATTTCGGAGTCAACGACTGATGAAGTGACCTTGAAGGAAAAGTTTTGTTAAAGAGGCCCTGTCACCAGACCATTTATTACAGCAACCTTAACCACTTGCTTACTGGCCACTTAAACCCCCTCCTGCCCAGACCAATTTTCAGCTTTCAGCGCTGTCACACCTGGAATGACAATTGCGCGGTCATGCTACACTGTACCCAAATTAAATTTTTATAATTTTTTTCACACAAATAGAGTTTTCTTTTTGTGGCATTTATTCACTGTTGGGGTTTTTATTTTTTGCTAAACAAACAAAATAATACGGAAAAGTTTGAAAAAAAAATCCATAGTTTGTTATAAAATTTTGCAAACGGATAATTTTTCTCCTTCATTGATATGCGCTGATGAGGCTGCACTGATGGGCTGCACTGATAGGTACAGATAAGGTGGCACTGAAGGGCACTGATTGGCCCTAATGGGTGGCACTGATGGGTGGCCCTGAAGGACACTGCTGGGCTGCACTGATAGGTAGTACTGATAGATGGCACTGATAGGTAGCACTGGTAGGTAACACTGATAGGCAGCACTAGTGATGAGGCACTGATTGGCGGCATTGATAGGTGGCACTGTGGTCACTGGTAGGTGGAGCTGTGGCACTGGTAGGTAACGCTGGTGTGCAATAGTAGGTGGCACTATTGTGCACTGGTAGGTGGCACTGGCAGGTGGCACAGGTGGGCATAGATCACTTGGCAGCAGCTCTCTGTGATCTGGACCAATGTCCCTCTGACAGCCGCCGGTGATCAGCTATCAACGTGAGGAGAAAAAAATAGCCGATTACCGGCTCTGTTTACATCATATGATCAGCTGTCATTGGCTGACAGCTTATCACATGGTAAGAGGTCAGGATTGGGTTAAAGAGGAACTGCAGTCTGCTCTTATTTTATATATACTGTGATTCTGTGCTTGCCAAATATGCTGCAGAAATCTCTCTCCACTGAGTCTGGCTGCAGCCATTTTAACTGTGGGCAGCTGAAGCTGCTGCCTGTTCACTTCCTGGATTTACACAGACACACAGAGGCACACCTCCAGATCTGATTGACTCATCTCCCTCCCTTCCTGGCAATGCTGTGAGAGAGCTGTGCATGATGTCATAAGCCTAGGCTTTTTACCAGACAAGAAACAGGAAGTGGGCTGTATAAAGTATTTACAGGCAAAAAAAAAATGTTTTACTATGCAAAGTTGAAACAACAAGGGCAGAAAATTTAATAGATGAAAAATTGAAAAAATGACTGAAAGTCCACTTAAAGCAGAAAGAACAGCAATCTCCTGCGCTCAAGAGCAATGTAATAATGGAAGATGGATCACAGGTCCTTGATATTTTCAATACAAGCACTGGCTTTTCTTTGGAGGGGGAACCCAGTAGAGACACTGCAAAACAAAAAAGGGCGCACCAGCCTTGCGCATTACCCCAGTGGTATCTTTAATAATGTCTCAAAGGTAAATGCATATCAGTGTCCAAAACATGCACAAAGCAAGCAATCTGGTCATGGAGACTAGTCCCAGCAAGCCGGAGGACCTTCCAGATGACTGACGCGTTTCGAAGGGAGATCACTTCTTTATCAGAGCCCTTTACATTATTAAAGCTATCACTTGGGTAATGCACAAGGCTGGTGCACCCTCTCTTCTTTGTTTGCAGTGTCAGTTACAACACCCTTTTATAAGATTATATGTACATATTTTAAAAGAGAGGTATGGAATTTTTTTTCCCCCAATCATGATGCTTCATCTGTCCCCCACCGATTCTAACACTGAGGACCAAGTGTTCTAATACCGGCGATCGACTGTCAGTCACTGTCTGCTTTGCCCCCCCCCCCCCACTCACTGGAGTGCTTTGTTGTGGAGGGAGTGGGAGCGGCCAGTTCAGGCTCTCAGCAGCTCACTGAGAGGCCGACCTGGGTGCTGAACAAGGCATGTGGGCGGATCCCAACTTCATTGCTGCGATCTTGCCTGAACCTGGACTGGCTCTGTGACGTCAGCTGACAGTGGGCTGAAAATGGGTCACAGGAGTCCAGAACAAACTGCACTCCTGTGATCCATAGGAGAAGTACAGCCAAACAAGGTTTGGCTGTATTTCTCCATTAAGCATGATGGGTCAAGCAGGTTCCTGTCCCTCACCTAGCCACATGCAGAATTACGTAGCAAATGCAGTGAGCCAGGGATTTTTGTAAGCTCTGCCCTCACTAAAGATGGCCTCAGGGGTCACCTGGGTCACAGCATCCAATTGGACACCACCCCATCTGATGACATGTGCCAAGGCTTAAGAGGCATGCATATTCCTGTCCCCTACTCTCCCTGCAAGGTGGATGCAACAGCACTACCTATGTAGGGAGGCCAACCTGCCCCATGCCTACACAGGGGCATGATGCCAATGATATTTTCAGCTGCCTGTAAAGGTGGCATTATGACGACCACTAAAAGGGCTATTCTTACCATTGACCATCAATGTAAGGAGCATTCTCCCAATGACTCCAATGAATTGATTTTATCAGTGGTTCTCTGAGACCTGAAAATTATTTTAAGGTTTCCCCTGGGGTAAAAAGGTTGAGAAAGGCTGTCCTAGCAAAGCAGGGTGATAGCTTGTCCTACTCATCTAGTCATCAGTTCTAGGTTTACTGATGCATAGTGGGCACTTTTTACCCCTTCATCCTTGCCCTGGCACTGATCTCTGGGGTAGAATGGGTTTGGAACCAGACAGTGGGTCTTGAGCGTGATGTAGCGGTAGTGAGCAGAGACAAATGTTGTGGAGATGACAAGAACCTGACTACAGATTGGCCAGCCTCCCACCCCAAGGAAATGGGGTAAAAGTGTTAATTGATTGTATTTCATGATTTTTCACAGCTGCTCACTTTAAAACAATATCCTTCTTTTCCATCAGACTGAAGTTCTTTAATCCTAACTGGGCTCCTACAGCTTTCAGTGAAAGGCACCGGGAACAACGCGGCATTCTGGGAAATGATGAGTGTGTCTTTTCTTGCTTCTATCAGCATGACTCTAGGCTTTGAAGCTTTTGTCCATGAGATAACACATTTTAAATCAAACACAGCGGCTGGATGGTGTCCATGGCTGGGACTTATCTGTAGACAAATTTGCTGCTTCAGAGGGATAGTGACTCATGTATCAAAAGAGACTGTATGCTTTTACTCATGCCTTATGTGTCCATCTCTTAAAGGGAACCTGTTTGCAGGGCACTAAAAGTCATTAGTAGACTAAAGCAAGCCATACACCATTGGATTTCTCTTGCTCAGCCTGCAGGACTAAACAGAGTGAATGGAGGAATCTTCTCTGGAGACTAATGAATATAGATAGCCGCTGTACCCGAGGTTGTCTTAATACCCAACAGTGACTGCATCTGCTGGGATGCTTTCACTATTTAGCAGAGAATTTTCCCCCTGACTCAGTCAATTTGTAAATCAACTTTTCTCGAGCCGTGTGGTGCCAACAGTCATAGCTTCCAAATGTCCCTGATTTGGAGGGACTGTCCCTGATTTGGAACAATGTCCCTCTGTCCCTCTTTCTTCCTTATTTTTCCCTCATTTTGGTCTGAGCTATATATTTGTATATAAAATTCATTTTTTATCTTTCTCAGTGCTAAACATTTCATCCAATTTATAAATAGCTGCATTTGTAAATTTCAAAAGCCAGTATGACGGAATAATAGTGCTAAAAAAAAGCACTCGTGAGTTGAACTAATATATATATATTTTTTTTAAGAATTATTCTGTGGTTTGTAAACAGCCACTTTTTGCTACAGGTAAACCTATAATTAGGCTTACCTGTAGCTACACTGGATATCTCCTAAAACTGCACAGTTTAGGAGATATCCCCTGTATTTGCATGTGCCGACGTCATCGGCACATGCGCACTGAAGCAATAGCAGTAAGTAACATTGCTTCCCTTAGACTGTGCCGTTACCGGCGCCTCCCCAGCTCATGTGCGAGAGTGACGTCATCGCGGCCAATCACAGCGCTGGAGTCCACAATACCCGGAAGTAACTCCGGAAGCGATGCCGGCCACCAGAGTGGGGTACAAGGACTGCTAAAGGGCCTTTGATCTCAGGTAAGTAATTCATAATGAGCTAGTATGCTATGCATACTAGCTCATTATGCCTTTGACTTGCAGGTTTTTTTTTTTTTTACTAGGGTTTACAACCACTTTAAGGTGGCATGGAGGGGGGTGTCATATGCCTACATACTTTTGCTAATAGGTATCCCTCGTTCCAATCTCAAAAAGATACCTGCATATACAACAGGGCCACCAACAGCTCGAATTTCAGCCAATTTAGCAGCAATCATCTGAAATTCAAGCTGTGTATGGCTAGCTTTTTGTGCTTTAGCAGCAAAATGGGGGATCCAATACAACAGTGCTTGAAGACAGGCAATATATTGTTTTGCTGCTGAACACTGCATTGTGGGATGAGTGAGGGGCATGCACATGTAGCACCCTCTAGGAGTGTGCTAGAGAGGTAATTTAGGTTTGTTAGTGTAGGTCTGTTAGGGCAGGCAAAACATATGTAGCGCCCTGGGCTTTGGCCAGGGAGCTTCTCGCCAAATTTCTTGCCAGTAGCTACTGTAGTTAATCATTAGAGATCCATTGACTTCTCCCTAAGTTTGGCCTGGTTGTACTTTCCTCTCCTACCACCAGGTGGCCGGAGGTATTAGATTGAGAAGGACAACTCAAGGTCAGTTTATGGTTATATAGGGTGGGCAGAGATGGGCAGAGATTTTGTTGAATCCCTTGGCTTGCTGGGAGAGCCTATATATATTCAGGTGAGGTCAGGTGATCCAGGTTCTTGTATGCCACAGACCGTCGTCTGGGTGGACGAGTGTTGTCTACCCCGAGCTGCTAGGCCGGAGATTGGGTCTATCCAGAGTAAAAGGGCAGCGCAGGGTTGGGACTGCGGCTTGCAGTCCAACCAGTAGTGACGGTTCTGCCGGCCGGAGAACCTGACGTGGTCGGAGGTAGAAGGGAAGCTGTCGCTACTAAGGGACCAATCGCCCTTACCAGGGACCACAGTAAGTAACTGAAGCAAGTACCGTAAGCAGTAAGCAGTATTCTCACTGAACGGGCACGGTGGAGAATCGGGAAACTTCAGCCGATGACCCAACCAGCCGAGGTGACACTTGCAGAGCAGCCTTGTGTGCCAAGCTAGGGACCGAGCCGGTAAGCAGGGGTGAAGCTTGAAGGTATCCAAAGTACCAAGCTATGGACCCAGCAGGGAAACGTGAGTGAGGCTTAAGGAAGATACCACCGCAAAGGCCTTGAGGAGCTCACAGGATTTAGAGTCAGTAAATCAGAGGGTCTAATGAGAGATCGGGAGCTCAAGGGGCTGAAGAACTACAAGAAGAAGTTATAGTAAAGCTGAGAGAACTGTTATTTTGAGTTAGGAACTGTTTAAGTACTGTTACCATAGGAGACAGCAATCCTGCACATGCAGAAGTGGCACCTTGCTGGGGCTTTTCTCTGTACGACTGTCCTCCTGTTGAAGTCTCTGAGTCCGCCACTGAAATTGCAACTACTTAAGGGTGTCCTGGCCCTAACCCCCTTTCCCTTTCAAAATATAAAAAAGACAGTCAAAGAAATAAAACCTCTTTACATTCAAGAAGTGTCTGGCGCCCAATGACTTTTACCACCTTTGCAGCCACTATGCCTCACAACCCAACACATATTGAAGGATGTCAGGTATCTTTGGCCTTGAAGGTTCTCATTAGACTGGAAGAGGTCAGAGATTCTGCTACACATAGTTAGCTCAGGGCTAAGCCTGAGCTAAGAATCTGATTCAAGGTTCAGTGACTAAGGCCGCGTACACACAAGCGGACTGTATGGCCTACTTAGTCCGTCATACAATCCGACGGACAGTCCGTCATACTTTCGAATGAACGGACTTGACCACACACGGATGCACAAACAGTCCGTCGAAAGCTTGCGCGATGACGTGTACAGCACGTACGACGGGACTAGAAATAGGAACTCCAATACACAGCAATGCACCCTTCCGCCGTGTAAATCCTTTCTGAGCATGCGCCATTCTTAGTCCGTCGAACTAGCCTACTGACGAGCGGATTGTCCGCTGAAACCAAAGTATGACGGACAGAATTACGGAAATTCCGAAATACTTAGTACGCCAGACTGCACGCTGAAAAAGTCCGCTGAAGCCCACACACGAGCGGACTGTCCGCTGAAATGTGTTTCGACGGACTAAGTACGCCATACAGTCCGCCCGTGTGTACGCGGCCTAAGGGCTGTGTGACTCATCCTAACAGCTTCTCTGGTGACTGTTTTCTGGGACATTGGAGAATGTTCCAGACATAATGGGTGTAGGTTAGGAGGAGCTGCTTGGAATATTTATGAGGGCCAATCTCCAGTAAAGGGCTGGCAGGGTACAGATAACCTCATAAATAGGCATGAGTCATGCCAATGGTGGCAGTCGGGTGGAAGATGGAGATGGAGTGTTGAGGAGGCTGTTGGTGGCCCTTGAGGATGCCCCCTAATATGGGGGAGCGGGTGACCTCGGCCTGTGGCTTAGGTGCTGGAAGAATCCTACCAAAACACATGGAGGAAGCCCTTCCTAGAGGCATGGGAGCAAGGAGAGAGGACAGCAGGAGCAGGTCAGCATGTCTGGGAGATATTTTGAGTGTCAGCCAGGTGGGGGTTGGGAGTCAGTCTGGAGGACTGTGGGAAGAAGTTAGCCTGGAAGGCTAGTGAAAGGGGCAGCTGGAGCCAGGTGGCGTGGCAGCGCCTGAAGAGGTGGTGCTGGGATCAGTAGCCACAGGAGTGGCTAAAAAAAAAATGTCATTTAAAAAAATTACAACAGAAAAATGTGCCTACAGGATAACCTACAACAACCATTTGTACTTGGACTGTTCTTTACTCTCCATTTGACTGTTTGGATGGATATGCTTTGTACTCGTTAACGGGCTGGCGCACATGGGGGTTCATGGTGAGCTGACAACATATACAGTACTTTCTTCCGTGAAGATACCAGTTAACTATCTGGTTGTTGCTGCAGCATCCTATTATGCCAGGCTTTTCCCAATAGGAATTTAAGTTAGCAGCCTGCTGACAAACTCAGTTATCCAACAGTAGTCGCTGTTTTTTGGGGTAGGGATTGACATCACTGGTCTAATGCAGCCATTCACAACCAGGGATCCTCCAGAGGTTCTTAGAGGTTCCTTAGGCTATGACTGATTGACCTTCGATTTGATAGTGCCAGTACCAATGCCCTTTGGCAAAGCTGGTAGCATGACACCGATGATCTTTTTAGCTGTCTGGCCACAAATGTAAGAGTTTTATTCTTCCTACTGTCTACCAAAGTATACAGAATTATTATGGACTATATGATATGGATCCATGGTGAGCTGGTAATACACACTTTCTTCTATGGTGATACCAGTTAACATTTGCTGCAGACAGGGCAGGACTTAGGGTAGTGGGGGCCCCTGGGCTTGAGTCACTTTCGGGCCATACCTTCTATACATACACAAGCTATGTATTAGAGCTAGACAATTCAGGATAAACTGAGAATAACTGATGACAGATGGCACTAATACGTGGCACATACAGATGACACTAATAGGTGGCACTGATGACACGTGACACTGTTGACAGATGGCACTTATACGTGGCACAGATGGCACTGACAGGGGGCACTGGGGATAGGTGGCACTAGGGATAGATGGCACTGGGGACAGATGGCACTGACAGCTGGCACTGGGGACAGGTGGCACCGGGGACAGATGGCACTGACAGGTGGTACTGGGGACAGATGGCACTGGGGACAGGTGGCACTGGGGACAGATGGCAATGTGAGCACTTTATTTTCCCCCTTTTTTTTTTTTTACCTTGACGCTGCAGCCGTTCGCTTTCCCTCCTCACACGTTGTCTCTCGCGATGAGTGATGATCTCATATGTTTACATATGAGATCATCTCCAATTGGACACTGCTATCGAGTGCTAAATGGCCGCTGTGATTGGCCATTTAGCACAATCTGTGATTGGCTGTGTCCAAGGGACACGGCCAACACAGAACTTCCCTGATGCGCACCCGCGGCGGTGCGCATTGGGGAAGTAAACAGGAGGGCATCCAGGGACGCCCTCCTGGAAATTGTCGTCCGCGCTGTAGCCATCTTTCGGCTATACCGCGGACGCCTAGTGGTATTTAAAACGGAAACAGGCGGGGCCCCCTATTGGGCAGGGCCCCTGGGCTTGAGCCCAGTCAAGCCCTATGGTAAGTCCGGCCCTGGCTGCAGCACCCTCTTATACCAGGTTTCTCCAAACTAAGTGTAAGATGGGAATGGCATCCAATGGCAGTCATAGTTTTGTTTTTGGGTAGGCATTGGCATGGATAATCTACAACAGCCATTCTCAACCAGGGTTCCTCCAAAGGTTTCTAGGGGTTCCTTGAGCTGTGAGTGATTGACCACCCAATTGATGATGTCGACATGGCTCCAGAAACAACTCCACTTGGTAAAGTCAGCAGCATGACACCTAAGTTCTTTTTTAGTTGACCGTAATGGTGGCATTCTGAACATTACTGTAAAGGTTTTGCTCTTCCTACGGACTACCAATGTATAATTTTCCTATTGCCCTCAGATGAATTTAGTTCAGCAAGGGTTCCCCAAGACCTTATCATTTTTTAGGGGTTCCTCTAGGCCAGGGTAAAAAATATTGAGAAAGGCTGTTCTACAGCAACCACCAAAATGAGCCAAGCAGTTTGTCAATGCTACATAAATCGGTAACATAAAAATAGTGAACTGCTGCAGTATGTACGCCTCTCTTGGTGACAGTAACTATAATAAAACTATAATAACTTCCTTGCTTTTACATACATTGGATTGCTCCTATGTATCCCCTGATAGCTCAGCTCAGCGTACTCAGCGCTATGATAGACTGTAATGTCAGAACCTGGCTCGCCTGCCAAGAAATTAATGAAGACAAGGTGTTCTGTAGAGACTCCCACCATGGAAAGAGCTGCAGAGAGTCCTGCTCCTCCCTCCCTCTCCGGCACAATGTAGCTGACAGCGTGGCGCGTTCCGAGGAAAATATTTACTTGGCCGGAGTCAGAAAATAACACACGTCTTCATAAATGGTAATTTAGGATTTTTGAGGCTGCTAAAAGGAAAAAGAAAAAAGGATTTGTTTACTCACAGCCAGATTTTTATGAAATGGAGATTAGAACAAGCAGAAAAAAAAAAAAAAAAAACGTAAGGAGGGGCCCCGGTGTAAAGGGAAACAAAGCAACAATTTACTTATGTATCAAGCCTAAAGGAACAGCAGTCCCTAGTGATCCAAAAAATTATTTAAAAAAAACACAGCACTTTACAGAGAGACCCTGTCACAAACATAACTGAAGGCAAAAAAACACTAAAAATCACATATTTTGAATGTTTGTGTACTTGCAGTGTTTTCCTGTTCATAAATTACTTTTTATCCCCTTTCAATGTGCCCTTGACCTTGCTTAAAATTTTTGACACTTCCAGATGAGTCAAATCACTCCATCTTGAACTTCTTTTCTAGTAGTGTCTTTTTAGTGTCTGTGCTGGCTCAGCTCCTCCATCTCTCCCTACACCTCCCTACATAACCTTTTATAGAGCAAATAGATATACTATAGAGCAGCATTCTCAACACAGAGGAACCCTTGAAATAACTTTCTTATCTCAGAGAACCCCTACTAAAAATGACTATATATACAACTCATACATTAGTCTGGTGGTCAATGGAAAGAATGCTCCTTACCAGTGGCAGCCGCTCCATTAGGGGCGCAGGGGCACTGCCACCCTAATCCATGCGCCCGGCCCCTAATCTACACACAGGGCACCGGACGCATTGATTTCTATGAGATTTTTGTTTTTTTTGAAGCAAGGGATTAGTCTGTGGCTCTAATTGGCTTTAAAAAAAGGGTGGGCTCGGGGGCGCAGAGTACTGTGCCCCAAGCCCGCCCACTTGTGTGACAATAGCAAATTAATATTCACTATTGCCTTTCTGCTTATCCTCCCGGCCAATCAGGAAGTGGGTCGATTGGCTGAGAGGAGAAGTGACCTTATTGGCTGGGAGCAGGGGATAGGCGCAGAGGAGGAAATGCAGGGGGAAGCCACCGAAGCTGCTGGATGGGGCAAGTGCGGGACTGATGGATGGATGGACCATCAACTGAGCGATGGCGGTGGGTGGGGGCTTTGACCAACTGACCGAGCGACGAAAGTTGGATGGTTTCACCGATCAACCGACCAAACAGGCGGGGGGGTCGGGTGGTCTGTTTGCGCCCATCCCCCCCCCTCTGGTCAGCAGGAGGAATAGTGTCCCATTATTGATGTCAATGGGAGGATTAGTGCCCCATCATTGGTGTCTGCAGAAGGAATAGTGTCTCATCACTGATGTAAATGGGATGAATAGTGCCCCATCATTGGTTTCATTGGGAGAAATATCATAGCTCCTAACTGTCCCTTATTTGGAACAAAGTCCCTCTGTCCCTCTTTTCTTCTCATTTGTCCCTCATGGAATGATCTATAACATTCTATATAAAATGCACTATTTATCTAAAGTATTTCACAGTGCTAAACCTTTCATCCAATTTCTAAATTTGAAAATTGAAAAATCCATTATAAAGGAATAGTAGTGTTAAAAAAAACACATGTGGGTTTACCCAATCATTTCTTGTATAATTCCCTTTTTAGGGAGGTGTAGCAGGGGGTGTGTCCTATGCCTGTACAGTTATGCTAATAGGTGTCCCTCGCCCCCATCTTATAAAGTTTGGAGGCATGGGAATAGTGCTCCATTGTTGGTGTCAGTGGGAGGAATAGTGCCTCATCATTGATGTCAGTGAGAAGGTATCATGTCCCATCATTGGTGTCATTGGGAGGAATAGTGTCTCAATGTTGGGGTCAGTGGAAGGAATAGTGCCCCATCATTGGTATCAGTGGGAGTAATGTTTCCTCATCATTAATGGCAGGGAATGGAATGGTGCCTCATCACCGATGTCAGTGGATGAAATGGTGCCCTAAGGCAGGCAAAAAGCCACATCTGGCCCATGGGCTGCAGTTTGGAGACCACTGTACTAAGTAAATGGGCGGCTTGGTGACCAGGAAATAGTCCTCACATTTAGACTCAGGTGTGATTCTTTTCTCTCTCTTCTGTAATAGTAAGAGGGTGGCAATGGATAGAGTCAGAGGTGGGTTTTCAGCTCTCAACTGGGTCCTATGCCCCTGTGCCCCATAGCAGCCGCAAGGGCTACCATGGCTATAGATACACCTATGGCCAGCTACAGACCAATGACATTCTAAAGTCTGCTATCTTATGTCAATGGTCTCATATAGTTTATATATCCATGTGATTTACGGTGTGCTTTTGTAAATTAAAGCTATGGGGGGAGTTACAGGCCACAGTGTTTTGCTTTGGGCTTTAAACCTTTGACTTAATTGTCCTTTTTGCTTTGAGAGCTTTAAGTCTTTGACATAAATGCACAAACCACACAGCGGGGCGCCCATGTAAACTCATATATCTCCTGGACTCACAAACACACAAACAACAAACACTGGTTGTGTCCCCCCCCCCCCCCCCCCCCCCCCCAGCCCTGCACTCCATGTGGCAGTGCTGAAAAAGAGATTAGGATACATTGTAGCAAGCTAGGACCATTTGCTTAGAGCCTGTCCTATCCCCTCTTATCTTGTCTCCCAGCTGCTGACATGTCACAGCCCTAAATAGCTAAACAGTGACAAATTACTAGCAATTACAAGTCTCAATACCACTGGTCAGGGTGGCTTTGTTGTGCACACAGAGGACAAGGCATGTTCCCTATCACACAATGAGATGACGTAAGGAAAGAAAATGGAATGAATGAAATTCAGAATTAATCAAACTAATACATGTACAAGCTAAAAGGTACTTCCAAGCATGAAATGATCTTCACCTTGTAGTGGGATGTAAGGCCCCTTGGTTGCAGACCCGTGAAATGAAAAATGAACAATGCATATCCTTCTTTAATGTTTCCTTGCCTCAATCCAAAGAGATCCTAATCCAAGTGATTTGTGATTTCTGTCCTCCATCTCCTTTGCTCTCTGAATGAGTCATGTCTGACAGACTTTGGGGGGGGGGGGGGGGGGGAGGGGATTGGGAAGGGTGCTCCACCACACAGCCTATGATTGACAACCTCAGCTGTGCATGTTCCCTATGGGACTGTGTAGAGGGGTGGTGTCTATTCCCTCCACTCATCTCTCAGATTACACTCAGCTCCCTGCTCTATGCTTTGCAGTGTGTGACATCACATCCTGGCCCCTTGCCTTCTGACAATTAAACTGTAAACTGTATTCTTTGAACGGACGTGGAGGAGAGTGGATTGTAGACAAACAGGTACAACTTGTGTAGGAGGATTTGTTTCATCTGTGTGTATCACCTGAGGCCAGTCACTTTACTGGGTATACAGTATGTAAGGCAGTTTTCTCAACCTTTTTTCAGTAGGGATGCCCTTTAAAATGATGCACACTCTTGAGGCACATAAAAAACAAAACTAATGCCCTGTAGACACGACCGGTTTTCCCATCAAAATAAACTCTGAAGGTTTTTCTGACGGAATTCCGACGGAATTCTGCTGAAACTGTCTTGCGTACACACAATCACACCAAAGTCCGACCGTCAAGAACGCGGTGACGTACACACGTACGACGGGACTAGAAAAAGGAAGTTCAATAGCCAGTAGCCAATAGCCTCCGTCTCGTACTTGCTTCAGAGCATGCGTCGCTTTTGGTACGTCGGAACAGCATACAGACGATCGGTTTTCCCGATAGGAATTGTTTCCGTCTGAAAAATTTAGAACATGTTCTCTTTCTAGGTCCGTCAGAATTTAAGACGTAAAAAGGCAGATGGGGCATACACATGATCGGAATATACGATGAAAAGCTCCCGTCTGACTTTTTCTGTCAGACATTCCGCTCATGTGTACGCGGTATAATAATTTTGCATAATGCAGCAAGGGGATTTATTCTTACAAAGCAAATACACCTTTGCACACTGGTACTGGCTAGTTTTCCAGTGTTTCTCTTCTCCCTCAGTTTCTCTTCCTCATTCAGATAATGTAACCCCAGTGCTGATGGAGAGGGGCAGGGGACAGGCAAACAAGGATGCTGTGCTGGTGCCCAACATCCTTCTTATCAACCAATTGCATTAATGGTTGTTAGGATGCTGGTGGCTAGAAGGCTGTAATGGTGCACAGTGGAAACCTGTGGCTATGTGTAACTGAAAGGCAGGCTCGATCCTGGCTTGTATGCAATTTTGAAAGCATTTTACTAAGGCACCCCTGAAGAAACCTGAAGGCACCCTGGTTGAAAAAGGCTGAGGTAAGGGTTTAAGACCACTTTAATTAGGGGTCCTTTCCAATCACCCAGGGTATATAGGCAGCAGAAGTGGAGTGATTGGGTTCTTTGGAGGGCAATGGAGCGGTAAAACATAGCTCCCAACTGTCCCTGATTTCGAGGGACTGTCCCTGATTTGGAGCAATGTCCCTCTGTCCCTATTTCCTCCTCATTTGTCCCTCATTTTGGTCTGATCTATATAGTTGTATATAAAATGCACTTTTTATCTTTCAAAGAGTGTTTCCCAGTGCTAAACCTTTCATCCAATTTCTAAATTACTGCATTTGTACATTTTAAAAGCCAATATAAAGGAATTGTAGTGGTAAAAAAAAGCCCTTTTTTAAGCCCTTGGTTAATTCTCCTTTAAGGGGGTGTGGCAGGGGGGCATGTCCTATGCCTACATACGTTTGTTAGTAGGTGTCCCTCATTCCCATCTCAAAATGTTGGGAGGTATGGTAGTGTGATCTTTCATGTCTACAACCTTCACCGAAGACAATGCCTGAGTGAAAGTCGATTAGAGCTGTGGGACCCCTTCAAACTTCTCCCCTTTGGAGAGAAGAGGGAAGCCATGGAACCCCTTAGTTTTTCAATGCATAGACATGAGTCTCTCCAAGAGACCTTAGTCATTTGAAACTTTGCCATGAGTACAGTGGTGTGAAAAAGTGTTTGCCCCCTTCCTCATTTCCTGTTCCTTTGCATGTTTGTCACACTTAAGTGTTTCGGAACATCAAACCAATTTAAACAATAGTCAAGGACAACACAAGTAAACACAAAATGCAATTTGTAAATGAAGGTGTTTATTATTAAAGGTGAAAAAAAATCCAAACCATCATGGCCCTGTGTGAAAAAGTGATTGCCCCCCTTGTTAAAACATACTATAACTGTGGTTGTCCACACCTGAGTTCAATTTCTCTAGCCACACCCAGGCCTGATTATTGCCACACCTGTTCACAATCAAGGCATCACTTAAATAGGAGCTGCTTGACACAGTAAGGTCCACCAGAAGATACTTAAAAGCTACACATCATGCCGAGACCCAAAGAAATTCAGGAACAATTGAGAAAGAAAGTAATTGAGATCTATCAGTCTGGAAAGGGTTATAAAGCCATTTCCAAAGCTTTGGGAATCCAGCGAACCACAGTGAGAGCCATCATCCACAAATGGCGAAGACATGGAACAGTGGTGAACCTTCCCAGGAGTGGCCGGCCGCCCAAAATTACCCCAAGAGCGCAGCGACGACTCATCCAAGAGGTCACAAAAGACCCCACAACAACGTCCAAGGAACTGCAGGCCTCACTTGCCTCAGTTAAGGTCAGCGTTCATGCCTCCACCATCAGGAAAAGACTGGGCAAAAATGGCCTGCATGGCAGAGTTCCAAGGAGAAAACCACTGCTGAGCAAAAAGAACATCAAAGCTCGTCTCAATTTCTCCACAACACATCTTGATGATCCCCAAGACTTTTGGGACAACATTCTGTGGACCGATGAGACAAAAGTGGAACTCTTTGGAAGGTGTGTGTCCAAGTATATCTGGTGTAGAAGGAACACTGCATTTCATAAAAAGAACATTATACCAATAGTAAAATATGGTGGTGGTAGTGTGATGGTCTGGGGCTGTTTTGCTGCTTCAGGACCTGAAAGACTTGCCTTGATAAAAGGAACTATGAATTCTGCTGTCTACCAAGAGATCCTGAAGGAGAATGTCCGACCATCTGTTCGTGTACTCAAGCTGAAACGAACTTGGGTTCTGCAGCAGGACAATGATCCTAAACACACCAGCAAGTCCACCACCGAATGGCTGAAGAAAAACAAAATGAAGACTTTGGAGTGGCCTAGCCAAAGTCCTGACCTGAATCCTATTGAGATGTTGTGGTATGACCTTAAAAAGGCCGTTCATGCTCGAAAGCCCTCTAATGTAACTGAATTAGGACAATTCTGCAAAGATGAGTGGGCCAAAATTCCTCCAGGACGCTGTAAAAGCCTCATTGCATGTTATCGCAAACGCTTGGTTGCAGTTGTTGCTGCTAAGGGTGGCCCAACCAGTTATTAGGTTTAGGGGGCAATCACTTTTTCACACAGGGCCATGATGGTTTGGATTTTTTTTCACCTTTAATAATAAACACCTTCATTTACAAATTGCATTTTGTGTTTACTTGTGTTGTCCTTGACTATTGTTTAAATTGGTTTGATGTTCCGAAACACTTAAGTGTGACAAACATGCAAAGGAACAGGAAATGAGGAAGGGGGCAAACACTTTTTCACACCACTGTATGTGCTACATAAGTAACCGAGAAGTAACAGAAGCCTCTGTAGATGTTGGGAGTTACATCATTGGAAATGTTCTGTCCCACCTATATGTATTTTTCTGTTGTTGTATTGAACTCGATCAGGTGAGGTTACTGTTGTTTTTGTGTATGCTGACATCTAGCGAGGGTTTAGACCAGCCTTTCTCAACCTTTTCAACACAGAGGAACCCTTGAAATAGTTCTCCGGTCTCAGGGAACCCCTGCTAAAAAATTAGAACTCTACAACTCATGATACATTAGTATGATGGTCAGTGGGGAGAATGGTCCTTACACTCGTGGTCATTGAGAAGAATTACCTCCTTACAGATAGTTAAAAAGATCAATGGTGTCGGTGGGAACTTATCTGAGAGGCAGAAATTGCACAATGCTGAAGGAACCCCTAGCAACCTCTGGAGGAACCCTGGTTGAGAATCACTGGTTTACAGCCATCATAACTTGTTTACTTGTGTAATTGGTATCTCCTGTTGTCCTCCCATCCTACTAGTTAGTGAGGTTAAAGCTACACCATCCTTGTTTCTTCCATGTTCCCTCAGTCAGTGTTATTACTTCAGAGACAGGGCTTAGGAAAGTATTTGTCTTCTTTCACTTTAAGGCATGAAAGGGGTTGTCATCTCAATTCTCCACAATTAGAGAAACATGAATTCTGGGGAGCCCCATGCAGAGGATTACAGTGATGCCATGTTAATTGCCCTGAGCCGTGTCCCATAATGCATATTGGCACTATATAAATCCTGTATAATAATAATTGCGACCCAATTTGACCTAACTTTAAGGTCTAACAGCTCCCAAGGCGGATACTCCTAGGCAACTGTTCACAAGGCTTGTTACTGCATCCTTTTGCTTTGTTGCCGTAGTCAAGACTTATTATTATTATTATTATTTTATTTTATTTTTTGAGATAAGGGCAATCCCAAGAGTGCATGACATTAGGGCTACAAAGCAGCAATTGTTACAGATCAACTATATTCTGAACAACTGTACATTGCAATGTAAACAATTCTACATGATAAAGATGTGGTTAAGCAAGACATCAACAAAGCTCCTAGAAGAATCCTCAACAGTCTGAGTCATCACAGTTGTACTCATTTGTAACAATTGAGGGTATATCAGGAACAAAAGAAAAATGTCCCCAGGTAACCTTGGGGGAGGAAAGGGGGGAGATGTTAGGAAACTGGGAAAAGGGTGGGGTGGAGGCTCAAGGGGCGTATGGGTCAAAACCTACCAAAAAAGAGAAGACTTGCCCAAGTGATTAGCGGGCATCCTTGTCCTAGGGAGCTGAAAATAGGTTACATAGTTAGTAAGGTTGAATAAAGACACCAGTCCATCCTGAGTGAGTGTCTACAATTCTCCCTATCCCTGTACATTGCACACTCACATTGGTCCCTACCCCTCAAGGAGCCCACAATCCAAGGTCCCCATTCATATACTAGGGACAATTTTTGGCCAGAAGCCAATTAACCTACCTGCATGTCTTTGGATTGTGGGAGGAAACTGGAGTACCTGGAGGAAACCCACGCAGGGACAGGGATAACATGCAAACTCCAGGCAGGTAGTGTTGTGGTTGGGATTTGAACCAGCGATGCCTCTTACTGCTAGGTGAGAGTGCTAACCACTACACCACTGTGCTACCCCAAGGTGTAGGCCTCCATAAATGTAAATTTACATCAATAAATCCACCTGCAGAGGAAGACTTCCTCTGTTCCCTTAATGGTGGAAATAAGGTCCTCCGTGAGTTTAATTCCTTCTATCTATCTATATCTATCTATAATTCCTTCCTCCTAAATCATTGTGCCAGGGTCAGGGTGTCTGGCCAACGTCAGAGAGTTGGGATGCATGATCGGGCCGTGTTAATTAAATAATACAGGCATAAACCTCTTTAGCCCCATACACACGATCAGATTTTCTGCTGATTTTTGCCTTCGGATTTGCCAAAACCATGTAGTGCAAGGGCCTGTCTGATTGCATACAAATTGAAACTCCTAAGGTTTGACCTCATATTATATGGTTTTGGTAAATCTGAAGTAAAAAATCTGCAGAAAATCTAAGTGTGTATGGGGCTTTATAGGTCTTACTGAGAATTGTGCACTGAAGAAGAGGGAAGAAGGCTAGGTCAGAAGGGACAGGTAAGTCGGTGAACTTCTAAACAATAGATCTGACAGCACCAGAAGGGTTAGAGCTTGGACAAGCCTTTCTTAACTAGGGTTCCTCATGAGGTTGCTAGGGGTTCCTTCAGTATTGAGCAATAGGTAGATTGAACTTTTATACACATTGACCTCTAGTGCAATGGGGCACTTATTCACTGACCACCAACGTAAAGGGTCTTTGTTGTTGTATATGTTGTAAAAACGACACTGATCTATTATTATTATTATTCAGTTGAAGATTATTATTGATTTTTTTTTTTTACCATTTGCAGTAGGTAGGTCTTAAAAGATAATCTCCCTTGGATGTCAAATAATGTAGGAACACCACATTCTTTTTTTAATGTTCTACAACTTACTAATCGCACACATTTTCTGTGAGTTGTAGGTTTAGAAAGGCTGCCCTGGTCACTGACCTATTAGTCCCAATATGGTAAATGCAGCCTTCTCCACTATCTTTTTCTCAAGCTGGCCTTCAGATCAGTTGTAAAATAACTAACAACTCTGTGAAGAAATTAATCTGCAGCTTTCATTAAAATAATCCCCGGTGTTCCTTCCATGAAGGTCATTGCATATGCAGTTCCTGGTGACAACGCTCTGTGCCGGTCTCTAAATTGTACTCCTGCCTTGTCACTTTGTCTGCATTTGTTAGAGTGCGTTTCCTTGTGGTGACCAAAGTGGACTGTGCCTGCAGGATGTCGAAACCAATGCTGTAAGTCTCCATTTTTTGTGACAAATATCATAAGTATATCTATAGTTGATTTAAACCAAGACCTCTGCTTCCAGCAGTAACTCCTCTTGTTGAGCCACCTGAGATGCTGGACCTGTCTTGTCCCTTGGGCAATCTTCCCTTGTACATTGTTTCTGGTGAACCCTGAACTCTTTGCTCCTCCCATGAACTTCCTATTTAAACCATGCCTTTACACTTCTTGTTTGCCAGATTGTTGTGCTCTTCTCCAGCCAATATCTTTCTCTTTTCTGTACTGCTGCTACTTGTATTTTCACTACTACTCATTACTGACCTTGGCTTGTTCCTTGACTATGCTTACACTCAATCCCAACATGCAACAATTCCTTACTGACCTTGGCTTGTTCCTCAACTATGCTTCCCCTTGATCCCAACCTACAGCTTCTTGTTACCAACCTTTGGCTTGTTACTGACTATGCTTCTGCTTGATCCCTACCTGCTACATCTGCTACAGGACACCAGCTTGGTCACCTCCTAGTAGGGCAAGCCTGAGGACTGTGACCTGGCACAAGCATGCAGCAAAACCCATCTCCACCATTAAGCCTGGTACACAAAACCGACAGCTCAGATCGGAGACGCTATACTAACAATCCAATGTTAGTACAGTGATTTCCCCTGCTGAGCCATTGTGTTCTGAAAGGATGAGGCCACCCCTGCCAGAACACTCCGGTCAGCGCTGATCGGGAGACGGTCAGCATACCTTTTTCGTTCATGAGCCTTTGACAGAAGCTGGCTTCTGTCGGGCTGGCTGCCATACACACAGGCCGACATTTGCCCAATGTGTACTGGGCTTTAGGAGCTCTAGCAAAGATCGGTTATTGCTTAGACCTTGGGAGAGCCCTCATCATCCACTGGGGTGACCTGCTCATGTACTCATCCTGCTGGTCAGTGGGAACCTCTCTAATGCTATAGCTACTGGTCTCCAAGCCTGACCCTTGACCGTGACAAAAATGTTTTATTCGTTTTGGATAGAGTGGTCAAGGGTGAGAGTGTATAGGTACACTTTATCCTGCATCTAGAGCAATCATACTATTTACCCCCTCAGGGTCCCTTCATTGTAGAAATCCGAATGAAATGAAATCTGTATGTTATATGTTCTGCCTTTAGGCAGTCCTCCTTGTATTCCCAAAAATAAAAACTCTTCCCCAGCTTTATCTAAAATTAAAAAACAAAACAAAAAAAATTATATATATATATATATATATATATATATATATATATATATATATATATATATATATATATATATATATATATACACACACACATACTGTATACACACACACACATTATATATATATATATATATATGTGTGTAATTTTTTTTTTTTTTTTTTAGATAAAGCTGGGGAAGAGTTTTTATTTTTGGGAAGTAGCAAATCAGCAAAGACCATGTTGTACAGTGGTCTTTGATCAGATATATATAGATATAACTGATCAAAGACCACTGTACAACATGGTCTTTGCTGATTCAGAAACATCTACAGGTGCATACCTCCCAACATTTTGAGATGGGAATGAGGGACACCTACTGACAAACGTATGTAGGTATAGGACACACACCCTGCCACACCTTCTTAAAGGAGAATTACCAGAAAACAAAAGGTTAATTAAATCCACAAGGGCTTTTTACCACTACTATGCGTTTTTTATTGGCTTTTTACAAATGCAGCAATTTAGAATTTAGATTAGAAGGTTTAGCACCGGGAAACACTTTTTGAAAGATAAAAAGTGCATTTTATATACATCCATATAGATCAGACCAAAACGAGGGACAATTGAGGAGGAATGAGGGACAGAGGGACATTGCTCCAAATCAGGGACAGTCCCTCGAAATCAGGGACAGTTGGGAGCTATGCAGGTGGACAGTAGTGTTCCAGCCCAGCTGAGTTTCATCAGTGCAGGCCTGCAATTCCTTAGTGTTTTCTTTTTCTTTGGCCTGTCTGTTCTGTGTGGCAATCTGACCTTGTGCTAGTTGTTAGCTTGTGAATGGTTTCTTTACAAGGTTTTAACAGCAAAATCCAAACCCTGCAAATCCCAGTATACAAACCAAACAAAAACACACAAGCACTTCCTGCGCATCCAGCCACTTCAAGCGAAATCCCATTTTTCACCAACATCATTGACAAAGCTGCTATTACTGGGAGGTTAATCTCTTTTCGGCTCCTCTCATTCATCTTGTGTCAAGCCACACTATACTAACCACTCTGCTCCAGAATTACAGCTGCTCTGTCTTATCCGCTGCACGCCAGGGCCTGGAACATTAGAAAAGTTTGCTTGTGGGAAAAAAAAATGGGAAGTTAGATGGCTGGCTGAAACCCCAGTAGAGTGTTATGTAGACGGTAAAGTCAGAAAGCCCCAACCTAAATGCTTGTTTCAGGTCAGCGGCTCACTAATAAAGAAACCGCAGGATAGGCATGACAGCCAGGAAGTCGGCAGCTTCTGGAAAAAAAAAAACCCACCAGTTTTCATATTTTTTTCACAAAGCAATATACAAGGAGCGTTTTCCATCCAGAGGTAACGAGTCCAAACTGCTTTACACACCAACGCATTTCAGGGATCACAAGCTCCTCCTTCATAAGGGTGTAAAGTAGCACCAAAATCCAATTTTTTTTTACCTTAAAGTGGAAGTAAACCCTCCTATCGTTTTCAGCCAAGGAAGCTGCCATCTTGGCCTCCCTTTAACCTTTAACTGCCATGAAGCTGCACATGTGATCAGTTATGACACCAGCCATTGGATGGTTTGACAGAATGGTTGCGAGCACAGCCAATGTGACAGTTAACATTTCTGGCATTAAAGATTGATAGGTTTACTTCCGCTTTAACCACTTGACGACTGTATACTATAATATATGGCGGTAAGGCGGTAAAAAAAAAATTGGACTTTGGCACTACTTTACACTTTGGCACTACTTTACACTTTACTTTACACTTTACAGTTCGTGATTCAGCACTCCCGGGTCTGGGGCTCGCACGTGTGTCGCTGGCAGCCCGCTCCCACTGTGATTAGACACAGCAGGAGCTGATTGGCAGGTACGACAGACTCAATGTCCACCACCACCCGCCGATGCTTTGGTACAGAGGCAGATCACCGATCTCTCAGTACAGAAGACATGAATCCCGTGTCTCTGTTAAGCAGAGGTACCGATCCATGCCTTCTCCTAGTACAAGCACCTCCCCCACAGTAGTAAAGCACTGGTCAGACACACATTTAACCCTTTGATTGACCCTGATGTTAACCCCTTCCCAGCCAGTGTCATTAGCAGTGGCAGCCCTTCCATAAAGGGCGCACGGGCGCCCCCCCCTAACAATGTGTCTGGCCCCCTGATCTACATACAGGGAGCAGGACCATGGATACCAATGGCGGGGGGGTGTTTTTTATTGAAGCACATGATTAGAGCCAGAGGCTCTAATATGCTTCAGAAAAGGGTGGGCTCCTGAGCACTGCACCCGCAGCCCACCCAGTTGTGTGAGATAGCGAATGAATATTCGCTATTTTCAAATTAAATCTCCTCCCCACTAGTAAGGAAGCAGGTCGTGAGACCTGTTTCCTGATTGGCCAAAATGTCAGGAGATCCTATTGGATGCCTATCTCTTAGGAGGAAGAGAGTGGAGATGCATGGTGAAAGCTGCTGGAGGAGCAGACACCGGAGCCGCTGCCACCTAGACACCTAGATGAGGCCCACCTGGCCTGCAGGAGGGAACACAGGAGCTGCTGCTCCCACCCTGCCACCTAGATGAGGTCCGGCTGCCGTGCTGGAGGGGACACCGGAGCAGCTGCCCGCACCCCCCGCCACCTAGATGGGTTGAGGACCGACTGGCAGACAGCAGGGGGGGTTTGCTAGTGTCGTGCCGCCACACTGCCCCCCCCCCCCCCAAAAAAAAAAACAGCCACCACTGGTTAGTGCAGTGGTGGCTGTACATTAGTACAGTGACAGTACATTTTTTTTAGCACTGATCACTGTATTAGTGTTACTGGTCCCCTAAAAGTGTAATTCAGTGTGCAGACTGTCTGCTGCATTATCACAGTCCTGCAATAAATAACTGATCGCCACCATTACTAGTAAACAAATCAAAAAATGTTAAATTTATAAAAATTTCCCATAGTTTTGTAGACGCTATAACTTTTGCGCAAATCAATCAATATAAGCATTTTGGGATTTTTTTAACAGAAAGGTGTAGCAGAATACATATTGGCCTAAATAGATGAAGAAATTAAATTTAAAAAAAAATTATTGGATATGTTTTATAGCAGAAAGTAAAACATTTTGTTGTTTTTTTTTTTTTTAATTCTCTTTTATTTTTTATAGCGAAAAAAAAAACGCAGAGGTCATCAAATACCACCAAAAAAAAGCTCTATTTGTAGGAAAAAAGAGGACATCAATTTTGTTTAGGTACAGAGTTGCAATTGTCAGTTAAAGTAATGCAGTGCCGTATCGCAAACAAATGGCCTGGTCAGGAATGAGGGGGGGGTAAACCTTCCAGAGGTCAAGTAGTTAATGCCTTCTCTGCATTAAGGCTAAAAAATGCCCCACTACTTGTCCTAACCTGGCTCCATGTCACCTCTACAGGCTGTCTCTAGGTCCAGCATCCACCCCTCCTCTTGCTTCCTGCTTTCACAGGAGAAACTAAAAGGCGCAGACGCCAATGGCTCGCACTTTCTCCAGTGAGGAGGGAGCAATGGCATGGCTTACCACCACTGTGTGTGCCTAAAGATAAACACAGCTTAACACAAGACCCAATGAAAGTGTGCATGCACAAGTGCATCCTTGGCACCCAGCTTGCCACAGGAAGCACTAAACATAGGGAGGAGCCCAAGACCACTAATGTTAAAAAAAAAACGTTGAAGTTCTGGCACCCGCCCTAAAAAATAATTACCTGAATCCAATCTCAGTCCAGTGCTGGGCCCGAGAGCAGAATCTCCTTTAACTCTCTCCCTTCTCACTACATGTTAACCCCTTCCCAGCCAGTGTCATTAGTTCAGTGACAGTGTATAGTATTATCCATAGGTCCCAACTGTCCCTGATTTCGAGGGACTGTCCCTGATTTGGAGCAATGTCCCTCATTCCTCCTCATTTGTCCCTCATTTTGGTCTGATCCATAAAGTTATATATAAAATGCACTTTTTATCTTTCAAAAAGTGTTTCCCAGTGCTAAATCTTTCATCCAGATTATAAATTATTGCATTTATAAATTTTAAGAGCCAATATAAAGGAATTGTAGTGGTAAAAAAAAGTCCATCGTGGATTCAATTAACCTTTTTTTTGTTTAATTCTCCTTTAAGGGGGTGTGGCGGGAGGCGTTTCCTATACTTAGAAACATTTGCTAGTAGGTGTCCCTCATTCCCATCTCAAAATGTTGGGGGGGTATGTTATCACTGATCGCTGTATTAATGGCACTGGTGATGTCAGTGTCAGTTAGTCAGTACCCACTCAGTGTCAGTTAGTTCAGACTGACCGCTGCTCTATCGCAGTCCCATTATAGGTCGCTGATTACCACCATTAGTAGTTAAACTTTTTTTTTTTACTCCAGTATATATACCATAGGTTATATACCATAGAAGGCACTATGACTTTTACACAAACCAATCAACATACACTTATTGGAATTTATATTTTATCAAAGACGTGTCGCAGCATACATTTTGGCTAAAATTTATGAATAAATTAGATTTTTTTTATATTGGATATGTTTTATAGCAGAAAGAAAAATTATTGTTATTATTATTATTTTTATTTTATTATTATTATTATTTTTATTTTTTAATTTTCACTTTTTTTGTTTATATTGCAAAAAATAACAAACCTAGTGGTGATCAAATACCACCAAAAAAAAAGCTCTGTTTGTGTAAAAAACAAAACAAAAAAAAAACAAATTTAGTTTGGGTACAGTGTTGCACGACCGTGCAATTAACGGTTAAAGTAGCGCAGTGCTAAATAGCAAACAATGGCCTGGTCATGAAGGGGGTAAAATCTTCGAGAGCTCAAGTGGTTAAAAAAAAATACACAAACAAATTAGACTTTAAATATCACTTTAAAGAATTGAAAAGCTCACATAGTCTCAAACACTCCTAGTTATCAAATCTGTATTCAGAATTATATTATTGATCCAAAACAGTCTGAGGTTTTGCCAGTGATTTATTTCCAGTATGCTGACGGGGATAATAAATGATATATTTCTGGATACAGCTTTTTAATAGCTCATTGCAAGATAAATAACAAAACCAGCTTTTGTTTGCAAAGAAAATCAGATCCCTTAGAAAAAGCACCTAACACAGTACACATAAACACTGGTTAGGCATGCATTTAGGCAAAAAAAAAAAAAATTTGAGGCTTTAGAACCAGTTTAACCGATTGCCGACCAGCAGTTGTATTGCGGCAGAATGGCAAGGCAGGCGAATTTCCGTCATGTTACGTCGCTCCTTAAGGCGGCCACTAGGGGCCCGCAGCTCACCCCTGGAGCCGATGCGAGTGGAGACCGCCGGGCTCCCGCGATCTCGATGACCGCCGGGCTCCCGCGATCTCGATGACCGCCGGGCTCCCGCGATCTCGATGACCGCCGGGCTCCCGCGATCTCGATGACCGCCGGGCTCCCATGATCTCGATGACCGCCGGGCTCCCGCGATCGCTCGCAACACGGCGAGAACCGGGATCTGTGTGCATAAACACACAAATTCTGGTTCTCTGAGGGGAGAAGTGACAGATCGCCTGTCCATACACAGTATGAACAGCGATCTGTCATCTCCGCTACACAGTCCCCTCCCCCCTGCAGTTAGAACACACACTAGAGAACACAATTAACCCCTTGATCGCCCCCTAGTGTTAACCCTTTCACTGCCAGTGACATTTTTACAGTAATCAGTGCATTTTTATAGCATTGGTCGCTGTGTTAATGCCAGTGGTCCCAAAAATGTGTCAAAATTGTCCGATGTGTCTGCCATAATGTCGCAGTCACGATAAAAATCTCAGATCGCCGCTATTAGTAGTAAAAAAAATAATAATAACAAAAATTTTGTAGACTCTAACTTTTGCGCAAACCAATCAACATCCGCTTATTGTGATTTTTTTTTACCAAAAATATGTAGAAGAATACGTATCGGCCTAAACTGAGAAAAAATTTGCTTTTTTTTTAAAAAAAAATAGGGATATTTATTATACAAAATATTGTGTTTTTCTCAAAATTGTCGCTCTTTTTTTGTTTATAGCGCAAAAAATAAAAACCACAGAGGTGATCAAATACCACCAAAAGAAAGCTCTATTTGTGGGGGGAAAAAAGGACGTCAATTTTGTTTGGGTACAATGTCACACGACCGCGCAATTGTCAGTGAAACTGACGCAGTGCCGAATCACACAAAGTGCTCTGGTCAGGAAGGGGGGTAAAATCTTCCGGGGCTGAAGCAGTTAAAGAGGAACTGCAGTCTGCTCGCATAATTTGTAATAAAAACATCTTTGCCATTCTGAAGCTTCCCTCCAACCACTTTGCATATTATTTTATATATACTGTGATTCAGTACTTGCCAAATATGCTGCAGAAATCTCCCTCCACTGAGTTTGGCTGCGGCCATTTTAACTGTGGGCAGCTGAAGCTGCTGCCTGTTCACTTCCTGGATTAACACAGACACACCTCCAGCTCTGCAGCTCTCATTGGCCCCGTTATGACTCCCTTCCTGGCAAACTCTATTGAGAGTGAGATAGAAAGCTGTACATGATGTCATAAGTCTAGGCTATGACCAGACAAGAAACAGGAAGTGGGCTGTATAAGGGATTTACTGGCCGAAAAAAAATGTTTTACTATCTAAAGTTAAAACAACAAGGGAAGAAGATTTAATAGATGGAAATTAAAAAAATGCCTAGAAGTGTGCTTATGCTTTAAGTTTATCTCATTCACAAACATACAAAAAAAAAAAAATAGAAGTAGTGGAGTCCTCCTTCCCCTGGCACAGCGACTGTATGATGGAAATATTCCGCCGATGTCAGATCTGAGGATCGCACAGCTGGATTGCACAGAACAGGCTGCAGCTCTGTCAGCAGATTTCACCAGCTCATATACAATGGTATTCCAGGCCTGCGCTGCGCTCCTTATATGGCGGTGTCATTCTCAGCACAGTGCAGGGCATGCTGGGTGCCAGTTGTCTGTGTTATGTTTCCTTCCCCAGCTCCCCTCCATCATTGGCCAGCGCCTGCACATCAGCCGATGTCTAATGTTTATGGCAAATACAGCTCTCATTTTTCACATGATAAATACACCGATCAGCCATAGCCTTTTTACCACTCACAGGTAAAGTGAATAATAATTGATAAACCTCATTTCAATGGCATCTGAAAATCTGTGGGATAGATTAGGCAGCAAGTGAACATGTTGTCCCTGAAGTTGATTTATTGAAAGGAGAAAAAAATGGGCATCGTAGTTTGTTGTGTATGGGGCTGTGTAGCTGCAGACGGGTAAGGGTGCCGGTGCTGACCCGTGTCCTCAGCCAAAAGCAGCTACAATGGGCACCGAGCAATGGAAGAAGGTGGTCTGGTCGGATGAATCACGTTTTCTTTTACATGATGTGGATGGGCAGGTGTGTTGCTTACCCGGGGAAGAGATGGCACCGGGATGCAATATGGGAAGAAGGCAAGTTGGCAGAGGCACTGTGATGCTTTGGGCAATATTCTGCAGGGAAACTTTGGGTCCTGCCATTATTATTATTATTATACAGGATTTATATAGCGCCAACAGTATGTGCAGCGCTTTACAACATGAGGGCAGACAGTACACTTACAATACAAATCAATACAGGAGGGATCAGAGGCCCCTGCTCGTTAGAGCTTACAATCTAGAGGGGGGGGGGGGGGGTTTAAGTGGAAACAAAAGGTAATAATTGTGGGGGATGAGCTAATGGAGAAAATGAAAATACAGTTGTTAGGTGTGGGTAGGGCAGGGGCGGACTGACCATTCGGGCTCTCGGGCACTGCCCGAGGGCCCAATGCCACCAAGGGACCCCATCAGGGTTGCCAGCCTCAATAAAACCAGGGAAAGTATATAAAAATCTGTGTTTTTTTAAAAATCCCAAGATTATAGCTGCCCCGCCTCTCCAGTACCTTTTCAGTGTATGTATGTGTATTCTGTGTGTGTATACTGTGTGTGTATATTGTGTGTCTGTGTGTGTATACTGTGTGTGTATATTGTGTGTCTGTGTGTGTATACTGTATGGCCCCATAATCTATTGCCTGGGGGCCCCATAATCTCCTATTGCCTGGGGGCCCCATAATCTCCTATTGCCCGAGGGCCCCATGAGTTGTCAGTCGGCCCTGGGGTAAGGTAGGCTTTTCTGAAGAGAAGGGTTTTCAGGGATCATCTAAAAGCTAATAAAGTAGGAGATAAGCGGACAGATTGGGGTAGGGCATTCCATAGGATTGGAGAGGCTCTGGAAAAGTCCTGGAGGCAAGCATGTACCACCTACCTAAGCCTTATTGTTGGCCAAGTACACCTCTTCATGGAAAACGTATTCCCTGGAGGCAGTGACCACTTTCGGCAGGATAACTTGCTCTTGAAATTGTTCAACAATTACAAAAAGGTTTTGACTTGGCCTCCAAATTCTCCAGATCTCAATCCAATCAAGCATCTGTATAATATGCTGGAAAAACAAGTCCGATTCATGGAGGCTCTTCTCATACCTATCCTGCATACCCTGCATAAAAAAGATTGGTGTACTTTTTTTAAATACTTGACCTCCGGAAGATGCGTGCGTTGCTTTAACTGACAATTAGGCGGTCATAAAACACTATACATAAATTACATTTATGCTATTTTTTTTCCCACAAATAGAGCCAACACTTTTTTTTTTGCATTATAAACAAAAGCCTGAATCCTCTGCAATCCCTATTGTGGGGATGGGGCAGCCACTGGGGCCACTGGGACCAGCGACCAGCACCCTCCTGTTCTTTCAGACTGCAGTGTGTTCTCTCTCCAGTTGCAGACACAGTTGCAGACACTGAGCTCATCATAGGTCACAGGAAAGTACACACTGCGCATGTGAGGCCCAAACGAACAGGAGGGGGATCTCCCCTGCTACTCCAGGGGGTGCTGACCCCAATGGCTGCTCCATCTCTAAAAATAAAAACATAAAAAAAGGGTTTTCATATACATAAAATAGTATAACGGTAAAATACAAATGCAAGTTACTCGACATGCTTAGGATGACATGGGACATGCTGGTAGGTTCATTGGCTGACCTTAAAGAGGAAGTAAACTCTCCCACTCTGATGCTTCTTTTCATTTAGTCCATTATAATAAGTCATTATCAGACTATAGTCACTGTAATCCAGCCCAAATCGCATATTACTTACTGTTTAAAGAAACTTTAAAAAACTTGTTTCCAGGGGTTAGGCAGCACCATCTTAAGTATTGTTTTCTGAGTCCACAATGGAGTGTATTTCCGCCCTTACATTGAGCACTTCCTGTACTGTTAACCAACTCTCCTTCTCAATCCAATGTTTCTATGGCAACCCTGCTTCCCTGTTCATAGCTTACTTGTTTATTTCATAGTATTTACTTGTGCTGATGTCTAATGTTTGCCTTTGTCAGACTTATCAGCTTCAGCTGATAAGACTGCAGTAATGGCCAAGTTTAGACTGTATGTGAGGTCACGTGGTGTGTAGGAGGAAGCTCTGAGTGATTAGCAGAGTTCAGTGTTGTGCCTTAGGAAGTCCGGATAACAGATAGATAAGACATAGAGAGTGTGCCATAAATCAGGGGAGATCTGGGCATGCTCAGTCACTTCATTCTACAGAACAACAAGGATTACAACAATACTAAGCAAGTAAGGCGATATCTACAAGCGGTGTTCATTAGGGTTTTTTATGCTGATTTACATGGGACAAAGTTGTAGGGGAGGGTTTACAACCACTTTAAGCTGGCCATACATTATACAATTTTCTTCTTCAATTTCCTTTAGATTTACCATCAACTATATAGTAGACGTGCACTGCCAAAAAATGTGTTCCTTTTTCATTTCGTTCAGGGTTTTTTCTCGTTTTTAGGGTCATTTTTCAGGTCATAACGATCGCAATTCGTAATTTCATAAATCCGAAAATAAGAAAGAAAATCTGAAAATTCTAAAGAATAACTAACTTATAATAACTAACCATTACATTTTTGGTATTTGAATTTCTTTTTGAATCAAATCCTTTTTATTATTTTATATGAAAACAACATTGACACAATACAGACAAAACCACGTATTGGAATTTACTTTCAAATTTGGCTGTGAACGTAACGAATACAAATTGAATTCGTAACTTTGGATAAATTAGGATTCATTACGTTTACTAAGCCCTTGCACACACGGTCGGACATTCCGACAACAAAATCCATTGGATTTTTTCCGACGGATTTTGTCCGAAACTGGTGTTGCATACACACGGTGGGACAAAGTTGTCGGAAAATCTGATAGTTTGGAACGTGATGACGTTCAGTCGTTGCGACAGGACTACATTCAGGCGAGTAGCCAATAGCTTTGGTCTCGTAATTTGATCTGAGCATGCGTGGCACTTTGTCCGATCGTATCATGTTGTCGGAAAATTTTATATCCAGCTCTCAAACTTTGTTGGTCGGACATTCAGACGGAAAAAGTCCGATGGAGCTCACACACGGTCAGATTATCCGACAACATGGTCCGATCTGACCTTTTCCGTCGGAATTTCTGATCGTGTGTACAGGGGCTAACAGACAAACTTGAAAGGAAATTCCAATATCTATAGTTTAATAGTAAATAATAGTTAAGTTATTATTACTTAGTTATTATTTCAGATTTTAAAATTTTTCGGGTTTTCGAATTTTGAATTGCTGAATTTGTGAATTTTAGAATTTATGAATTTATGAATATTCAAATTTACAAATATTCAAATTTACGGGTTTGTTTAACGAATTTTAACAAATTTGTTAATTCGGAAATATCTAAATTAACAAATTTGTTAAAAACAACTTTGGAACTAAATGAATTGCACATGCCTACTATATAGTGCAAGGCCCTGCCTGATTGCATACAAGTTGAAAATGTTTAGGTTTGACCTCATATTATGTGGTTTTGGTAAATCTAAAGGAAAATTGTATAATGTTAGGCCAGCCTTAAAGTGGATGTAAACCCAATGTCATCCTTTCTAAACTACTGACATAGGGGTTATCTATAAGGATATACATGCCTCCTGCATGTATCTTTACCTGTCAAATGTCTCCCCTCTGTCTGTTATGAGACCCGAAAAACTGCAGATTCTGTGGGTGGGTCTGTTTTCCAGGGCTCGGTGGGTGGAGTCGCGATGTCAGTAGACTCCCCGTCCACCTCTCGCCCACATGCATTTTCTCCTGTGTATTTCTTACACTGAACTTCTGCTATGATCTCTAACATCCAGTGAAAAGACAGGAAAGTAACCACATGACTTCAGCATGCCCAATTATGGTGAGGTGTGGAACATCCAATCCTGACAGAGCAGGAGAAGAAAGGAGTGGGAGGGAATTAAAAAAAATGCATGCCTCTTAGGAGATATGTAAATCACCTGTCACTCACAGCTATGTAAATTGATGGTGCTATATAAACACCAAATAAAAAAATAGTTTAAGTGATATTTTATTTATCTAATGTATTTTTCTGTTTCAATCGGTTTATTGAGATTCCAAGTTAAAATAAAGACAATATAAAGTAGCAAAATCAAGGACAATAAGGAACTGCCATCCTAGTACGTATAAAAATTGTGACATCAACAAATGAAGGAAAAGGGGTTAGAGAGTGGCCCATTGAGAGTCCATTAGTAAATATGAGAAACTGCACCAAAGTGGCCAACTATTAAGAATCTGTTATTTAATGTATTTTTATCACTATTTAATAATGTGTTATTGATTATGATTCCAGATATATACAATATGTACTTCTTTACTAATCATCTGCTTACATTTTATTACAGATTTATCTAATGATTTTATGTTTATGTTGGTGTTCTTACCCCTGATAAAGGAGCTGTGCACCCCTGAAATGTGTTGTATTTTGTATTTTTTTTGTTGTATTTTACCTATTTCCTTTTCATTTGGGATTATTAAATCTATACATAGTTACATAGTTACAAAGTAGGTGAGGTTGAAAAAAGACACAAGTCCATCAAGTCCAACCTATGTGTGTGATTATATGTCAGTATTACATTGTATATCCCTGTATGTTGTGGTCGTTCAGGTGCTTATCTAATCGTTTCTTTAAACTATCGATGCCCCCCGCTGAGACCACCGCCTGTGGAAGGGAATTCCACATCCTTGCCGCTCTTACAGTAAAGAGCAGTCCAGATCCTCTGCTTCTCGTGCCGAGTGCAAGTAGCTTGCTATGGGGGCACCTGAGTCGAGCCACCACTTTGTGTGTCTATTCAGACACAGAGCTGCGGCCCCCTCTCTCTCCTCATTGGCTCACTGACTTTGACAGCAGTGGGAGTCAATGGCACCCACTGCTGTCTCAGCCAATTAGCAGGGAGAGTCCTGGATAGCCGAGACTCTTGTGCATATTGCTGGATTGAGGTGGGGCTCAAGTAAGTATTAGGGGGGCTGCTGCACATAGAATATTTTTTATCTTAACCGCTTACCGCAAACCGCCATAGCTGTATGTTGGTACTTTAGTCTTTTTGACCCCAGATGTCACATTTAAGAGGTCCTGTCATGTTATTTTCTATTACAAGGGATTTTTACATTCCTTCTAATAGGAATAAAAGTGACCCAAATTTTTTTTTAAAAAAGGACAGTGTAAAAAAAAAAAAAAAAAAAAAAAATGTAAAAAAAATTTAATAAATAAATAATTTAAAAAAATATTTAAAACGCCCCGTCACGCTAGCGTGCAGAAGCAAACACATAAGTAAGTGGCTCCCGCATATGAAAACGGTGTTTAAACCCCACATGTGAGATATTGCCGCAATTGCAATAATTCTAGCACTAGACCTCCTCTGTAACTCAAAACTGGTAACCTGTAGAAAAAATGTTTTACAAAATTGGTTAAAACAACAAGAGCAAATGATTTAATAGATGGAAAGATGAAAAAAATGACTGAAGCGCTGCTTTAACCAGTTGCCGACCGCCGCACGACGATGTACGTCGACAGCATGGCACGGGCAGGCATATGGGCGTACATGTACGTCCCTTGCCTCCCGCGAGTCGGGGGCCCGATCGGGCCCCCGCCCGGTGCCTGCGGCGGTCGGTTTTCGTCCGGGAGCGATCCGGGACGAGGGGGCGGCCATTCATTCATGGCCACCCCCTCGCGATCGCTCCCGACGAATAGAAATCCCCCGTGACATCACTTCCTCTCCTGTAATGTAAACACAGGAGAGGAAGTGATGTATTCTCTCCTCCGTGTCGGTATTTTTCGCTCCGACACGGAGGAGAGCGGATCGGTGAGTTGCACCAACACTCTACACACACAGTAGAACATGCCAGGCACACTCACACCCCCCCGATCACCCCCCCAATTACCCCTGCCCCCCAGTCACAGTGACACCAATGTCATTTTTATTTTTTTATTTTTTGCATTGGTGTCATTTGTGACTGTAATAACCGTTAGGGCAGTTAGGGTTAGCCCCCTTTAGTTCTAATGTACTCCCCTAACCCCCCCAATAAAGGTTTAACCCCGTGATCACCCCCCGTCGCCAGTGTCACTAAGGCTGGGTTCACATTGCAGCGGTTTATGAGAACGAATGTGATTCGCACCGCACTGCAGTGCAAATCACATCCGATCTCTGTGCGATTCGAGTTCAGCCATTCGCCGCACCCGCCACACCCGCCGCACCCGCCGCAAATTCGCACGGGACCCTTTTTTTGGCCCGCAGCAGAATCGGATCGCATGGGTGTTCACACCATGCGATCCGAGTTTGCAGATCGCACTGCGATATGCGAACTGATCTGGGGGTGTCAGTAACATTTCACTGACACTCCCAGCAGTTCGCATAGGGCAGTGTGAACTGCCGCCGGGAGGCATGCGATGCGGGAACCCGCCGCGGATTCGCGGCGTTTCCGCATCGCTCCAGTGTGAACCCAGCCTAATAAGCGATCATTTTTCTGATCGCTGTATTAGTGTCACAGGTGACGCTAGTTAGGCAGGTAGGTATTTAGGTTCGCCGCAGCTTTTTATAGCGCCAGGGACCCCCATATACTACCGCATAAAGCCCCCTGATTGCCCCCTAGTTAACCCTTTCACCAGTGATCACCATATAACTGTTACAGGTGACGCTGGTTGGTTAGTTATTTTTTTATAGTTTCAGGGCACCCGCCATTTATTACCTAATAAAGGTTTAACCCCCTGATCACCCGGCGGGTGTCATTTGTGACTAATAACTGTTAGGGCAGTTAGGGTTAGCCCCCTTTAGTTCTAAGGTACCCCCCTAACCCCCCCAATAAAGGTTTAACCCCGTGATCACCCCCCGTCGCCAGTGTCACTAAGACTGGGTTCACATTGCAGCGGTTTATGAGAACGGATGTGATTCGCACCGCACTGCAGTGCAAATCACATCCGATCTCTGTGCGATTCGAGTTCAGCTATACAGATAGTATGGCTGAATTCGTGTCGCACCCGCCGCACCCGCCGCAAACTCGCACGGGACCCTTTTTTTGGTCCGCAGCAGAATCGGATCGCATGGGTGTTCACACCATGCGATCCAAGTTTGCAGATCGCACTGCGATATGCGAACTGATCTGGGGGTGTCATTAACATTTCACTGACACTCCCAGCAGTTCGCATAGGGCAGTGTGAACTGCCGCCGGGAGGCATGCGATGCGGGAACCCGCCGCGCATTTGTGGCGTTCCCGCATCGCTCCAGTGTGAACCCAGCCTAATAAGCGATCGTTTTTCTGATCGCTGTATTAGTGTCACAGGTGACGCTAGTTAGGCAGGTAGGTATTTAGGTTCGCCGCAGCTTTTTATAGCGCCAGGGACCCCCATATACTACCGCATAAAGCCCCCTGATTGCCCCCTAGTTAACCCTTTCACCAGTGATCACCATATAACTGTTACAGGTGACGCTGGTTGGTTAGTTATTTTTTTATAGTTTCAGGGCACCCGCCATTTATTACCTAGTCTCACTAGTGTACCCCTAAATTTAGGGGTGTCTACTTTCCAAAATGGGGTCATTTGGGGGGGGGTTTGTGCCATCTTGGCATTTTATGGCCTTCAAAACTGTAACGCCCTTAGAAAGCCTGAAGGCGGTGCTTGGTTTTCGGGGCCCCGTACGCGGCTAGGCTCCCAAAAAGTCCCACATATGTGGTATCCCCGTACTCAGGAGAAGCAGCAGAATTTATTTTGGGGTGTCATTTCACATATGCCCATGGCATGCGTGAGCAATATATCATTTAGTGACAACTTTGTGAAAAAAAAAAAAAAAAAAAAGTTTGTAATTTTCCCGCAACTTGTGGCAAAATATAAAATATTCCATGGACTCAACATGCCTCTCAGCAAATAGCTTGGGGTGTCTACTTTCTAAAATGGGGTCATTTGTGGGGGTTTTGTGCCATCTTGGCATTTTATGGCCTTCAAAACTGTAATAGGTAGTGAGAAGTGAACTCAAAAATTTACGCCCTTAGAAAGCCTGAAGGCGGTGCTTGGTTTTCGGGGCCCCGTACGCAGCTAGGCTCCCAAAAAGTCCCACATATGTGGTATCCCCGTACTCAGGAGAAGTAGCAGAATTTATTTTGAGGTGTCATTTCACATATGCCCATGGCATGCATGAGCAATATATCATTTAGTGACAACTGTGTAAAAAAAAAAAAAAATTTTTTTTTTTGTCATTATTCAATCGCTTGAGGCAAAAAAATAAAATATTCAATGGGCTCAACATGCCTCTTATCAATTTCCTTAGGGGGTCTACTTTCCAAAATGGGGTCATTTGGGGGGGTTTTGTACTGCCCTGCCTTTTTAGCACCTCAAGAAATGAGATAGGCAGTCGTAAACTAAAAGCTGCGTAAATTCCAGAAAACGTACCTTAGTTTGTAGATGTGACAACTTTTGCGCAAACCAATAAATATACAATTATTGACTTTTTTTTTACCAAAGACATGTGGCTGAATACATTTTGGCCTAAATGTATGACTAAAATTGAGTTTATTGGATTTTTCTAATAACAAAAAGTAGAAAATATCATTTTTTTTCAAAATTTGCGGTCTTTTTACGTTTATATCGCAAAAAATAAAAATCGCAGAGGCAATCAAATACCATCAAAAGAAAGCTCTATTTGTGGGAAGAAAAGGACGCAAATTTTGTTTGGGTACAACATTGCATGACCGCGCAATTACCAGTTAAAGCAGCGCAGTGCCAAAGTGTAAAAAGACCTCTGGTCATTTACCAGCAAAATGGTCCGGTCTGAAAGTGGTTAAGGGAGGCTTCATAAGTCCCGCTGCAGTTTGCATGCAGGAGTTTCGGTGCTCTTTCTGAAAATGCACCAAAACCATGGGGCATAATAGAAGTCTATGGGAAAGCATGGCTAATCATCACGAAAACCACAGGGTCAGCTGTGCTTCATCCAAAGCGCAGCAGGGCAGTGTGAAGCCACCCTATAAAAAGGGGGTGGCAGTTATAGGGTAAAACCATGGCTCAACCCCTATTATTACTGCCCCCCTTCCTGTAATAGTAAACTAGGCCAAGTAGTGACCTTTAAACTGAGTAGCCCATAAAAAGAATTTTATTTTATTTACATTCTTCTGTATGCCACTAAGTAATCCAGATTCCAAATTTTAAAATGGGTTTTAAAAACATAGCAGCCAATCATTTATTAACCCGTCACCGTGACCGACATGAGCAAACTTATTAAAAGGTTACAGTTTAACAGTCTGCGTTCATATGTCCTCTGCCTACGCTGGTCTGCCGCTCCACATCATCTGCATGCAGAACAAAGCATCCCGGCTCATTTTTTGTTTAATGTTTAGCTTTCTAACAGCGAGATTTGTTTTATGTTTTATGTCTCACGCGTGTTTGTTTTAATCACCGGGAGTTTAGCTACAAAGCAACTCCCAGGAGCAAGGAAAATCATTCTGTGAGTAATAATACTAATGGGATTAGGAATGCTGAATTCCAGTTACCGAACGATTTTTGATGGTAAAAGGTAGAAGCTGGCCATACATGTAAAGATTCCTTTCGTTCAGTCCAGCAGGTTCCCATGGCTGCCAGAATACCTGAGCAGTAACTGCTGCAGCAGATATTTTTCCACCTGACTTCAATTTTTCAATCACTCATGGCTTATGGCGGGGGTCTCCAAACTTTCTAAACAAACGGTCCAATTACTATCCTACAGACATTAGGGGGGCCAGACTGTAGGAGTATAAAATGTCCCAGCATCAGTTGGAGTAAACAGTGCTCCATCTTTGGTGGCATTAAGTGGAATTGTGCCCCATCAATGGTATCATTGGGGCCCCATTGTTGGTGTCAGTTGGCGGAATAGTGCCCCATTGTTGGTGTCATTGGTAGGAATTGTGCCTCATTGTTTGTGTCATTGGTAGGAATTGTGCCTCTTCGTTATTTTTATTGGAAGGAATTCTAATCAATTGTTGGTATCATTGAGCGAAAAAGAACCCCATCATTTGGTGTCATTGGTAGGAATTGTGCACCATCGCTGGTGTCATTGGGAAAAATTGTGCCCTATTGTTGGTATCATTGAGAGGAATAGTCGCCCCATCATTGGTGTAATAAGGAGGAATTATCCCCCATCATTGGTGTCATTGTACCCCATTGTTAGTATCACTGGGATAAACTGCGCCCCATCATTGGTGTCATTGTTAGGAATTGTGCCCCATCTCTGGTATCATTGGTAAGAATTGTGCCTTATTGTTGGTATCATTGAGAGGAATAGTCGCCCCATCATTGGTGTAATTGGAAGGAATTATCCCCCATCATTGGTGTCATTGCACCCCATTGTTAGTATCACTGGGATAAACTGTGCCCCATCATTGGTGTCATTGTTAGGAATTGTGCCCCATCAGTGGTGTAATTGGGAGGAATTATCCCCCATCATTGGTGTCATTGCACCCCATTGTTAATATCACTGGGATAAACTGTGCCCCATCATTGGTGTCATTGTTAGGAATTGTGCCCTATCACTGGTGTCAATGGGAGAAATTGTGCTCTATTGCTGGTATCATTGACAGGACTAGTGCCCCATCGCTGGTGTCATTGGGAAGAATTGTGCCCTATTGTTGGTATCATTGCAAGGAATAGTCGCCCCATCATTGGTGTAACTGGGAGGAATTATCCCCCATCATTGGTGTCATTGCACCCCATTGTTAGTATCACTGGGATAAACTGCGCCCCATCTTTGGTGTCATTGTTAGGAATTGTGCCCTATCGCTGGTGTCATTGGGAAGAATTGTGCCCTATTGTTGGTATCATTGAAAGGAATAGTCGCCCCATCATTGATGTAATTGGGAGGAATTATCCCCCGTCATTGGGGTCATTGCACCCCATTGTTAGTATCGCTGTTATAAACTGTGCCCCATCATTGGTGTCATTGTTAGGAATTGTTCCTTATCACTGGTGTCATTGGGAGAAATTGTGCTCTATTGCTGGTATCATTGACAGGACTAGTGCCCCATCATTGGTGTCATTGCACCCATTGTTAGTATCGCTGGGATAAACTGTGCCCCATCGTTAGGAATTTTGTCCCATCGCTAGTGTCATTGGGAGGAATTGTGCCCCTTTGTTGGTGTCACTAAAGGAAATATTGCCCCAGGGGCTGGATAAAAGCAAGCAAAGGGCTGCATCCGGCCCCCATGAAGCACTATGGAGACCACTGGCTTATGGCTTACAACCGATTCACAAAAGAATGCTGCATGGTAAAAGCATGTTCCATGTGCTTTTCCTGTGCTACATTCAAAACGCAGCACCTTTGCAATCTGCGGTGGGGACCAATGTATTGCTTATAGCACCTCAAACGCAGAACACAAACACAATGTATTTGCAGGCATCATATCACATGGAACCGCAGTACCATGCGATTTGGTGCTGCCTGATTTTGCATGCACTTTTTGTGCGATCTGGGGAAGCTGGGGAAGGAAGCCAACACAGAGGTGCCACTAGACTTAGCTATGGGGCCTATTTGAAAAGCTACCAGAGGAAACCAGAAGGTCAGGAGAGAGCTCACAGGGTAGAGCCGGTGGGAAGCTGTGGGAGAGAGCCCAAGTTGCCCAAGAATTGGTGTGAGTCTACATCTGCCTTACTAGGAAGAACCTGGAAGGATATTGACAGAAGACAACCGATGATCCCGGTGACAGAGTGAGTACAAGACCCCAGTGCTGTAAAAGTGATAGTGGGGTACTTGGGACTGTAAGTGAAATAAAGGTCACAGGCAGATGGAGATTCTATGGGACTTTGTGCTGAGAGGGTGTGCAGACAATGTAATGCAAGGATTTCAAGAGTTGTGCAGAACAGCCAGAAATTTAGTAGTCCTCACGTTGTTCAAGTTGAAGTTTTACAGTTCTGGGGTATCCCATGCTCCCTATCCCCATTCAAGTCAATCGTTCTCCAATAAAAACACAAAAAGAGACCCCTAGACTGATTCTTGATCCAGAGGAAAAATGCAGAAAATGCTGTGTGCTGGGGGGCGGCAATAGGCCCAAATTACCAGCACCTCCTGCAGGAGTGGCGCCAGGGGCAGACTGACCATTTGGCCACTCAGGCACTAGGGGGCCCCATCAGGGTTGCCAGTTTTTTTTTTTACATCTGTCTCTGCAATGTCCCTTACCGACATCCTTTTGGTCTAAAAATCCTGAGATTATAGCTGCCCCACCTCTCCAGTACCTTCTCAGCCAATAGAAACATGTCTGTGTATACTGTGTGGCCCCATAATCTCTGATTACTTGGGGGCCCCATAATCTCCTATTGCCCAGGGGCCTCATGAGTTGTCAGTCTGCCCCTGAGTGGCGCCACACACTCCTAAGGGATTATTTTAGTTGAAATGAATGTTTTGGCCACAGGCTCCCTTCAAGTACTGCGGCACTGCAGCTTCACTTTGTGCAGGTCTGTGGGCACTGTTGTTAGGAGATGGAGAATCCAGGTGGAGTTTTATCTTCAAGCACATAGATCCATAAAGTTTTTTTAACAAACACTGGCGGGAGGCTGCTTCCTTTTAAATGCATCTTGATTTAGGGAGCGGAGATGAGCTCCAGGGAAACACAGAATTCTGTAATGGAGATGATAGTAGTGATATAGGCCAGAAGGAACTGAGGAGTGGATCGATGTTTCATGTCCATGTTGGTAATAGTTATTGCCCCAATAGTCTCCATAATGTGTCTTTTTTTCCTATAAAAATTGTTTCTTGGCCCACAAAGCCAGATCTGTCCATTGGGCGTACCAAAGAAACATGTCTGCTAAAGTGGCACTTCTTATGTCACTCCCAACCCTCCTTCTGCTTTTTACTCTTTTACAGTTTACCATACATTGAGCAAATCTTGGACGTTTCCTGACCAAACTTCGCTCAGTGGATTATCCGGTCAGCTGCCTCCTGGCCAACATCCAACTAATAAAAAATTTAAGGAACTTGGTGGAAAGTTGTCATCCAAACAGCACCTGCATCCAGGGCCGGTACTAGTTTATTTTTCACCCTAGGCAAGACCGGCTACTTGAACATGAAAAAAAATAAAAATGCAAACAGCAAAACCGCTCCCTTCTGTTTCCCTCCTGCAGCCACTAAATGCCTGCGGGAGGGAGAGGAGGAGAAGCTGGCATTCAGCAGCTGCAGGGGATAAGTTTCTATACATGCCACTGTCTTGTTAGAACATGCTGTGGCTGCACTCTAGGCAGCAGTGTGCTCTAGTGGCAGTGCAGCCCTGCCTGCATCCAATTGGATGCAGCTGCAGTTTGAGTATTTTGAAAGCTGGAGGGGGATTTTCCGCCAACAAATGTTGGCAAGCAGGTTTTCAAATTTCCCCAGGACAAATGTGTGTTGTCGGATTTTCCGAGCGTGTGTACACAAGTCTGTCAGACAAAAGTCCAAAGTACAAGCACGCATGCTTGGAAGCAGAAGCGGTCGGTCTTGTAAACTAGCATTCATAATGGTGAATTAACATTTGTGACGCGGCAAATTATGAAATCTTGAAATGCAGCGCACAATTCTCTTCTTCTTTAGGCCCCTTTCACACTAACGTCCCGTTCAGGCCCGCCTGTCAGTTTTTCAGGCGGACCTGAACGGGTGCTCCATAGAGCTCTATGGAGCGTCGGATGTCAGCGGTGACATGTCCGCTGACATCCGACCCGCTCCGATCCGAAAAAGTGTGACGGAGGAAAAAGCTATTTTTCCATCCGTCTGCGGATCGGATCGGATGACGACGGGCACTGCGGTCCGTCGTCATCCGATCTCCCATAGGGGAGAGCGGCGCTGTGACAGGTCCGTCCCTGCACAGTGTGCGGAGACAGACCTGTCATCTCCCTGCTCAGCGGGGATCGGCGGAGTGATCCCCGCTGAGCAAACGGACATCCACGGGGCGGATCAGAACTGATCCGCCCCGTGTGAAAGGACCCTTAATGGGATAATAATGAAGCTGCTTTGCTGGTGATTTTCAAAGGCTTTTTTTTTTTCTAGTGATATCAAGAATAATATTAATATGCTTTTTTTTTTTTTTATGTCTTTATTTGTACAAGTTACCACAACACCATTATCCCGTAGTTTATAAGATCAAAGATACAACTATGTTGGTGTCCCTTGTCAGTTTTACATTGTATTTTTTAAAATCTAACTGTCTACTCCCAAACTGTCATTTGAAATAAAACACATAGCCAAGTATTATTCTCCACTATTTTTTTATTGTGCATTAAAAAAAAGAAAACAAATAAAATTAGACATGCTATCTGCCAATAGAACTTAACCAAAAAGTGCATTCTAGGCATGCAAAAATATAGAAAATATACCAAATCAAATCATTATTCAATCAAAAAAATAATGTCAAAGCAATAACTCCAAGACCAATAATAAATAACACCTTATCTCCTCCGATTCCGCAACATGGCTGGTTGATGAACGGCCATTCAGAAACTAACTAAAAAGCATGAAATGAAAAACCCGAAAAGAAAAGCGCGAATCAACACTCACCAAACTTCTACTAACACAAATTTAGCAGAAAGAGCCCAAAGGGTGGCGCTAAAGAGTTGAAAAACACATAGTACGTCACTACGTTCATAATTGTTGGCCAACAATTGTGTGGCCGTGTGTATGCAAGACAAGTTTGGGCCAACGCCCTTCAGACAAAATTCCACGGTTTTGTTGTCCAACAATCCGATTGTGTGTACGAGGCTTTAGATTTGCTATATCTACATTATGTTTGTTCACATTACCAGACAGACAGCACTGTGCGGTAAGGTCTTATTGGTTCATAGTTCCTCTTCTAGTCCTACTGCTTAAACAACGGCAAGAAGCTAATATAAACACATATTGTGCTACATATACCCTTTTTTTAAAAGTTAATCAATAATTTGATGAAAAGGTATTTTTATAGCTGCCTGGAATTCCGCTTTAACCAAGTTTTACTTTTTGGATTTTGTAGCTTATTGCATCTCATTAAACCAAAATGTACATACATATGACCCATGCGTCTTATTAGTATTGTTCATTGTTAACTGTAACCTGGCAGCCTCATTAATCAGTTAATCAGATCAACATAAGTAGGTGATTTACCGGCATCAACCCCAGGACAAAACTTTTTATGTAGAATATTCCCAAGACAGAGAATGTTCCTAACCCACATTCCACCGTAATCCTGGATATTCCTGTTTAAAGGAGACAGAAACCAGCAATAAACCTAAAGAAGAGAGGGTGTTATTTGCCATATTTTTATAATGCTGGGATTATGCAATCCTATACAGAGTGCATATTACTATTCCTAGTAGTTCTTGGCCCATATTAGGCCATATGGACACCTACAGACATAGAATGCACACTTATTTCCATCAGATCAGGGAATATTTGTAAGTCTGTGGGGCCTATTGGACCCCCTGGGATAGACCAGAACTGAGGTTATCTGCATACATATGCATGGTGCTGCTATGCATGTTTGTAAAGTGATTTATAGCAACTGAAGCCTCAAAGATGCTTAAAGTCTAATGATTCCATCACCTCTCTCCCCTCCCTCCCTACAATCTTTAGGGACACTTCACAGGTCCCAGAAGATTGCCCGGCCAATCCCAGCGCGCACAGCTGCTGGCCCACAGTTAGAATGCCAGTGACGTGGAGAGGAGGGGGAGAGGAGCGATGCTTCGTGCGCCCGCATCGCTGGACCGTGAGACAGGTGAGTGTCCGATTATTAAAAGTCAGCAGCTACACTTTTTGTAGCTGCTGACTTTTAAATGGGTGGAACTCCACTTTAAGGTATAGCAAAAGGCTTCATTCATATTTCTCCATTTGAATGAAGATTGGGCTACTATAACCCAGAGTCCCCCCCTTACATCAAAGTCTGCAGGGTTCCCCTTTACAGTGCAAGGGGGGACCCTGCATATTCTGATGTAAAAGAGAACTTTGAGGGCTCTGATGTAAAGGGGTTGATGCAGACTCTGGTGTAAAAGGAAACAAAAGATCCCAGTCCACAGAGCTTCCCTTTACATCAGACTCCACAGAGTTCCCCTTTACATCACAGTCCACAAAGTTCTCCCTTGCATCAGAATCCACAGAGTTCCCCTATACATTACTCCTATACAGTGTAAGAGGGAAATCTGCAGACCCCGATGTAAAGGGAAACACTGTGAACCCTGATGTAAAGGGGAATGCTGCAGACCGTGATCTAAAGAGGAACTCTAATGTAAGGGGTTCTCTGGTCACCATAATTGTGAAGTAGAAGGAAAATGATAAATGTTTTTCAATTTTTTTTACAAATAAATATTTGAAAAGTGTGGCGTGCATTTGTATTCAGCCCCCTTTACTCTGATACCCCTAACTAAATTCTGGTGGAACCAATTGCCTTCAGAAGTCACCTAATTAGTAAATAGAGTCTACCTGTGTGTAATTTAATCTCAGTATAAATGCAGCTGTTCTGTGAAGCTCTCAGAGGTTTGTTAGAGAACCTTAGTGAACAAACAGCATCATGAAGGCCAAGGAACACACCAGACAGGTCAGGGATAAAGTTGTGGAGAAGTTTAAAGCAGGATTAGGTTATAAAAAATATCCCAAGGTTTGAACATCTCATGGAGCACTGTTCAATCCATCATCCGAAAATGGAAGCAGTATGGCACAACTGAAAACCTACCAAGACATGGCCGTCCACCTAAACTGACAGGTTGGGCAAGGAGAGCATTAATCAGAGAAGCAGCCAAGAGCCCCATGGTAACTCAGAGATCCACAGCTCGGGTGGGAGAATCTGTCCACAGGACTACTATTAGTCGTGCTCTCCACAAATCTGCCCTTTATGGAAGAGTGGCAAGAAGAAAGCCATTGTTGAAATAAAGTTTGCAGTTTGCGAGAAGCCTTGTGGGTAACACAGCACAAATGTGGAAGAAGACAGGAAACCCCACCTTTAACGGAACTTACTCATAACTATATGAAAAAATGGTCTCGCATACTGCAACGACCAATCTCTCTATTAGACTGGGGTAAAGTATGGGAATCTACATCCAAATTTTTACGTTGTGTAGTGCAGAGGGAAACCGCCGTTAAGATCTTGATGTTTTGGTACAGGACCCCAGACTTGCTGCATGCTCGCAACCCAGCCATCTCCAATATTTGCTGGAGATGCGGCGAGTCCATAGGTTCTCATTTCCATATACTGCCCTCTTATTAGCCCTTATTGGACTAAAATTCAGGATCTTTTACAAACGGTACTAATGACACCTATCCCTCTGAATCCCATGCATTTCCTTCTTGGCCTCCCTTTTCCGGGAGTATCTAAAGCTTCGCGGAACCTTATGTCCTTTATCCTTCTGGCCGCTAAAAGAGAAATTCCTAGACATTGGCTCTCCACCACTCCCCCAACATTCCATCTTTTTTTTTTCCATAATGGCAGATATACATAGGATAGAACACTTGACTGCTAAAATAGAAGATACACTACCCTCCTTTTATAAAATATGGAAGATATGGGACGACTCTGAGTTCCCCCTTGAGTCCGATAACCCTCAAACCTCCTGATTCTCATGGTGCCAACTTCTGATTAGGTTGTATCTTGCTATCTTTTTTCTTTCTTTTTTCCTTTGTATTGTTGTTATTCATAACTATATATCCTTCTCCGCTTTCGTTTATCACAGGATATGGTATGCTAGTTGTACTTGAATGATCCATAGTTGGAAGATGCTTACTTTATGAACATGCCTGTATGCACGCTCAATTTCATAAGATTTTATATACATAGCTTTGTATTATCGAAAGTTGAAATGCTTTTTCTTTATAATGTATTGTATTTTTTTGAAAAAAAAAAAAACTTTATAAATAAACAATTAAAAAAAAATGTGGTAGAAGGTGCTCTGGTCAGATGAAAATTTAACTTTTTGGCCTAAAAGCAAAATGCTATGTGTGACGGAAAACTAACACTGCACATCACTCTGAACACACCACCCCCACCGTGCAACATGGTGGTGGCAGAATCATGTTGGTGCTTGAAATGCTTTTCTTCAGCAGGGACAGGGAAGCTGGTCAGAGTTGATGGGAAGATGGATAGAGCCAAATACAGGGCAATCTTAGAAGAAAACATGTTAGAGTCTGCAAAATACTTGAGACTGGTGCAGAGGTTCACCTTCCAGCAGGAAAACGACCCTAAACATACAGCCAGAGCTGCAATGGAATGGTTTAGATCAAAGAATATTCATGTGTTAGAATAGCCCAGTCAGAATCCAGACCTAAATAGATTTGAGAATTGGTGGCAAGCATTGAAAATTGCTGTTCACAGAAGCTCTCCATCCAATCTGACATAGCTTGAGATATTTTTCAAAAAAGGATGGACAAAAATGTCCCTCTCTAGATGTGCAAAGCAGGTAGAGACATCCTCAAAAAGCCTTGCAACCCATGGTTGCAGGAAAGACATTTTTTTTCTGTGTATGTTAGGCCTTAGGAACCTTAGATTGTAAGCTCCTTGAGGGCAGGGAGTGATGTGAATGTTCAATATATGTAAAGTGCTGTGTAAAATGATGGTGCTGTATTAGTACCTGTAATAAACATTTCTAGGTGGTGTTATGAGACCATAAGATGCTTATATGGAAAAATCACAGATATGGAAAGAGAAGCAATAGAGATGACCATGGTGACTTATCCTGGAACAACTTCCGAGGAAATCTTCATGCAGCGGCTGAGGCGATATATTCACATCAACAAAGGCTGATATGATTTATACTTTAAAATGTGTTAAGAAAGCTGGCAGATTATGTGAGATGAATAATGAAAAGAAGCAAATTATCACCAACGCTTCATCCACTTCAACACTTCTCTACAAAATGAGACCGGTATACAGCCTGCCTGACACAAGAGATGTGTAAAATGAAAAGCACATTAAAATCAATACATGAAATGATTCTACGAGTTGTTATTGCAGGCTAATACAATACAAAATCAATACTGAGCTAATATTTGGTGCCAGGTGTGGGATCAATTGCCCATTGTAACAAATTGTCGGATCAATTGCCCAGTGTAACAAATTTGCTGCTTGATAATTAGCAATGGAGTTACCCAAGTCTAATTTAAAGGGAAAATATAGTCTTGTGTTATTGGTTAAAGTACAGCAATAATCTAGAAATATAAAAAAAAATCTCCCTGTAGTCTCACTATGAATTAAAAGAGAAGTATGGGGTTTTTGTTTTTTTGCCGATTTATACTTAACTAGACAGATGCAACATCAGTTCAATGCTGCATCAATCCCCTGCCGGCTCTAACGCTGAGAACCGAGCGATCTACCACCGCAGATCGCTCAGTTTTCACAGCTGCTGACTGCCATAGGTTCTCTTCCCATTCAAGTGTTCAGCCAGACACACGACAACTTGGCCAGTCTCACTACTCAACGACCAGGCAAGGGGGGGTCTGTTTATACTTTATTCCTGGTTGAACTTGGTATGGGCGCAGGAAAGCTGAGCCGGGAGCCGGTCCAGACATGTGGGCGGATCCCGACTCCAGTGTCACGATCATGCCTGAGCCTGGAACGGCTCTGTGACATTAGCAGACAGCGGATTTCAGCCCGCTGTCTGCTGTAAATGGGTCACAGGAGTGCAAAACTAACTGAACTCCTGTGATCCACAGGAGAAGTACAGCCAAACAGGCTTTGGCTGTACTTTTCCTTAAATTCAACAATAATTAAATTACAGTATATCAAAAGCCAAAATTTTATTTTTAAGTTTTGGATGGAGTAATGAATGATTAGAACCTCTAAGCCCTTGTACACACGGTCGGGCATTCCGACAACCAAACTGGATTTTGTCCGACGGATTTTGTCCGAAACTGTTGCATACACACGGTCAGACAAAGTTTTCGGAAAATCTGATTGTTCAGAACGTGATGACGTTATTTTGTTACGACGGGACTACGTTCAGGCTAGTAGCCAATAGCTTTGGTCTAGGAATTTAATCTGAGCATGCGTGGCACTTTGTGCAATCGGAATTCTCTACACATGATTGGACAAGGTCCGATCGGATCATGTTGTCGGAAAGTTTTATAGCCAAGGTGGAAAACTTGGTCCGTCTGATATTCAGACGGAAACAATCCGATGGAGCCCACACACGGTCGGATTGTCCGACAACATGGTCCGATCGGACATTTTCCGTCGGAATGTCCGACCGTGTGTACAAGGGCTAAGGGATAAAAAAAAGAGTGTAATCTCACATTTTTAAGAGTTTGAGCCCCTTAAATTTGTAGGGAAGACCCCCGACCGCTGATTTGCCAAAAGTTCTCTTCCCATTCAGGTGTACAGGCAGCCAGGCACACGACAACTCAGCCAGTCTCACTTCTCAAGAACTAGGCAAGGGGGGTGTCTTTTATGCTTTAATGCAGGTTGAACTTGGTTGGGGTGCAGGGAAACTTTAGGATACTTCAAATTTAGTGCACAAAGTAACCAGAGGACACTTCTGTCTTGTCTACTCTTTTCAGGGTAATCTCACTCTTGGCAGAGACTAGAAACACAAGCAATCCTGGCACTCCACACAAGGGAATTCGCAATTCAGCAACACTAATGCAGACACTCAAGGGGATAAAACAGCAGCCAGCCAATGGATTGAACTTCCAGGCCTCCACTCACAATGTCCCCGGATACTTGAATACCTCCATCCAATATTGTCCAGACACTTCTCCTGTGACTCTCCTGGCCAGATCCTCAGTGTACCCCTTTGATTTAGCTGCAACTGCTTCCAGAAAATAGGTCCTCCCGCTCACAATGAGCTTGGATCCCAATGAACTCTTGTAACTTCAGCTATCCTGCCCAAAAGGGCGACAGCCTTCCAGGCTGTGATCTTCTCCTCCTGGATGCATCTCTAGGCTTCAGACTATTTATGTCCTTCTCAGCCACCTACTGGCCACTCCCCACCCCCGGGGATTGGCTGAGACCTACTTCCCGCAGTTGTTGACTGGACTAAAAAAGACAATCGATTATCTAAGTGGAGCAATGGATGTACCCTTATTTGGAGAAATATAATGAATAAAATAAAACTGGGCCAAATGGCTACATTTGGGATCTGATAGAGAACACAGTTTATCTTGCAGTCTATAAAATGCTAAATGTTGGGATAATCCTATTTTGCCTTTTTTGATTATCCATATGAACATGTTTCCTGTATATCGACAGTTCACAGTATTGTGCTATGCACCCCAGCATAGATTTATAATATTGTTCTTCTCCTGGCACCCATTTACTTTCTATCCTAACCTCGCCCGCCTTCTTTACGATCATGGTATGTAAGGCTAATGTTGAGCTTTAATATGTATAGGAATTTAACATTTTAACATGTGCAGCAGTGGATTCCAAAGGAATAATGTCTTACGATCACACTGTGATGTTATGTAATGATATGATGCCTTCATTTTATTGCTTTTGGATGTGTCATATCTGTAAAACTCTATAGCTATAAATAAAGATTATATTAAAAAAAATAACTTCTGTCGTTTTTTTTTTTTTTTGCTAGTCTTTTTTCAATTGGGGAGATGTCCAGAGACACAACAGGAAGTGAGAATAAATCCCCTCTGCTTTATGCCGCGTACACACGGACTTTCCATCAGACTTGGTCCGGCGGACTGGAATCCGTCGGACCATTAGATCGTGTGTGGGCTCCAGCGGACTTTTTTTTCCCAAAAGGCCGACGGACCTAGAAATAAAACACGTTTCAAATCTATCCGACAGACTCAAGTCCGATGGACTAAAAATCTGGAAAACCGTTCGTCTGTGTGCTAGTCCGATGGACCAAACACGACGCAAAGGCAGCTATTGGCTACTGACTATTGAACTTCCTTGTTTAGTCACATTTACGTCATCACGTTTAAAACGAACTGACTTTTGAACAGACTTAGTCCGGTCGTTTGTGGCCAAGTCCGTTTTGTTCAGAAAGTCTGTCGGACCTCCGCCGAAAGTCCGTCGGGAAGACCATCGGACCTAGTCCATCTAAAAGTCCGGTCGTGTGTGCGGTTAAAGGTTCTTTCAGACAGGGACAAGCTTACCACTCTCTGAAAAGCGGCCAACAGTAGGTCATTTTTCAGAGAATGGTGAAGCAGTGCTTGACAGGCGTTGAGGTGCTACTGCCACCTTTCACTCAGTGCCTGTTTTTTGTTTTTTTTTGCTTCTTTTTTTAATTTCCAAAGGGCAATTTTACATTGTGGGATTGCACTGCAACTGCGACCTGAGCTGTGCAGCCCAACTAATTTCAATGGGTGAGTTTGACAGGAAGTGCTGCCTGCCAAACTTGGCAGCCCAAGTTAAAAATGCAGAAGATAAGCATCGGCTGTGGCACATGTACATCCCTTTCAGGCTGTAATGTTAGAATACATGTAGGTGGGCAGGAAGGGTTTAGCCATCTATTTTTATCGTCCCCCCAGCCTCTTATGTGAATAACCCTTTAGGTCAAATTATGTAGCCTCTGGACAATGACAAATAAAAATTAAGGATCATAAAGAGTGATAAAAGATATAAATCTGTAATCATTTCAAAAAGAACAAGCGCAATATTTCCCATGCACACGTACAAGAAACTGGCTGTTCAGTAGTGCCTGGTGCTGGAAACCGTGAATAACCAAAGTGAAGAAATGTCATCAACACACCAAGGATTCCTCGAAGGGGTCCAAATCTTTATTATCGTGGTCACATGATAAACATACAGCAATGTTTCGGAGCTATGCAGGGCCCCTTCATCAGGCATGTGTCACTTGCCTGATGAAGGGGCCCTGCGTGGCTCCAAAACATTGCTGTATGTTTATGATGCGATCATGATGTAGCACCTTTTAGTGCTAGAAGTGTAGATCTTTTTTTTTTTCTTGGTGTTTAAGTGTAGGTCACTTTGTGCAGGCTTGATGTCTGTGTTTGTCCTGGGTTGGGCAGAGATCCAGGGAGAGCTGGATGACTCAGAGGCAGCATTACTGAGACCTCCCCCCTATTTCTAGAATGCACTGGAACCTTCTAGAAATATGGGAGGAGAAGTAAGATGGAGCTGCCTGGAGCATTCTGAGGGCCCTGACCAATCCTCAACTTGGTTTGGCAGGGAGCAGGCCCCCTCAAATACTCAGGTTAGCCCAGCTGGTAAGGAGAGTTTGGGTGGAAGCTGGAGATGGAGTGTTAAGCCGTTGTGGCCTTTGAGGGAGCTCCCCAGTTTGGAGGGGGTGACCTTGGGCCTAGACTCGGATGTGGACGGAACCTTCCCAAAACCACAGAAGTTTCCTGGCCAGGAGGCACTGGAGCAAGGAGAGGACAGTGGGAGAACAATGCTGGGCAAGTCTCCAGGAGAAAAGGGAACAGCCAAGAGGGCTGGTGAGTGACACACAGTCGGGAGGTCTGGGGGGCATGCCTGGGAGGACTGAGAGATTGCAGTCTGTGATGGGTGCAGAGCCAGCCAGGAGGACTGTGGTGGCATGGGCAGTGGAAAGGGGCAGCTGCAGCCAAGAGGGCTGGCAGTGCCAGAAGAGGTGATACTGGGAGCAGTATCCACAGATAGGACAGCTAGGACCAAAGACTTCCATTTTTGCTACACCATAGGGGCCTGAGGTCCCTGCCTGCAAAGGGCATTAAACCAGACTCAGCTGAGACTATGCTGGGTCTCAAACCTGTGCTAGCTGGTCCTGCCAATGACAGTCTGCAAGCAAGTGTGTGCTGGAAGTAGAGAGGAGAGAATGTATATACTGAAGTGTATATAGCTTAAGTCCCTACAGAGTTTCATTGATCAAATGGGCATCCCATATACACCCTTCCCCATCCAAATTAAATTCCCCTAAAAAAACAAAAAACAAAGCTGTAAGGACTGTTTCTTGACTCTGAGCTACTTGTGTGCCTAGCTGTGCAGGGTGTGAGACGAACCACATTCACCAGCGGCCCTTACAGGGGTAGCGCTACAACCATAATAAAGCTTTGATCCCTTTTAAGAAATCCTTGGTGTTCTGATGGCATTTCTTCACATTCACAAATAATATGAATAGGCACACTGGAAAAATACTCCATAGGAGCAGCTGATTAGGAAGGGCCCTCTGTTGTTTGCGTCAACGTTTTCGAAAAAAAAAAACTCAGCCCCTCATTACACCAGCTTGTATGCACAAACATGCTCTCTGTTGATAGAACCAGCCTGTTTTTGTTTTGTTTTTTCGTTTTTTTTGTGCAATCACTGTCGGCAGCTTTAGTCACCAGCAATGATCATTGTACTCTGCCGGTGGTGAAGACTCCTAGCCAGCAGAACACGATTGTGCTGCATGAGGGATTCTTACATCAATGCTGACTGTGTTGATAGGGGAATCTAGCAATTTTCTTTCCTTAAACTCATGGCTGAAGGAAAGAAAATTGCATAATGTATGGCCAGCCTTACTGTGTGTTGCAGTAATGTGCAGTAAGTTCATGCATTTCCAGCAAACACATGGGGTGAATCCTGCCTATGTTTATACCTTTTATACTATTGCCTCTCACGAAGCCCATGGAACCTGTTCAGTCTGAGAGATAAGTCATTGGGTGAGTTGTCATCTGATTGTCGGTGGTGGCTTACTGCGGAGAGAAAGTGGAATGAGCACTTTTGGAGTTTATTTCATAAGCATGCTTTTCGAGTCTTTTTATTTGAAAAGACTCCTTTGATGCCTCATTTTTAATTGTTTTAATTACATTTGGATTATGTTACCAGTTTAGATGTAAAGAGAAGGGCCATTGAGTGATACCTTGTAAAGATGAGAACTTTTAAAGCCTAACTCCATGAATAAAAAAAAAAATACCCTTGAAGTGACACGCACTAAATGCTTGTTAACTCTAGGGCAGAAGTCTCCAAACTTTCTGAACAAAGGGCCCATTTACTGTCCTTCAGACTTTGAGGGGGAAAGACTGTGGCCAGTAGGAATGGAAAATGTCCTGGTGTTAATGAGAGTAAAGAATACCCCATCACTGGTGTGATTGGGAGGAATATTGCCCCATTGTTGGTACTGAGGAAGAAATAGTGCCCCATCATTGGTGTCATTGGAAGGGAAAGTGCCATATTGTTGGTATCAGGGCAAGGACAAGTGCCCCATCATTGGTGTCAGTGGGAAGAATAGAGCCCTGCAGTTGGTCTCAGTGGGAGGAATATTTCCACATCATTGGTGTCATTGGGGAAAATAGTGTCCCATTGTTGGTATTAGGGGAAGGAATAGTGCACCATCATTGGTGTCATTGGGGGGACTGGTGTCCCATTGTTGGTATTAGGAGATGGAATAGTGCATCATCATTGGTGTCATTAGGAGGAATAGGGGCCCATTGTTGGTATTAGGGGAAGGAATTGCGTCCTTTCATTGGTGTCATTGGGAGGAAAAGTGCCATAATGTTGGTATCAGGGCATGGACGAGTGCTCCATCATTGGTGTCTGTGGGAAGAATAGGGCCCGCAGTTGGTATCAGTGGGAGGAATAGTGGCACATCATTGGTGTCTTTGGGAGGAATGATGCCCCATTGTTGGTATTAGGGGAAGGAATAGTGCACCATCATTGGTGTCATTGGGAGGAATGGTGCCCCATTGTTGGTATTAGGGTAAGAAATAGTGCACCGTTATCAGGGCAAGGACGAGTGCTCCATCATTGGTGTCAGTGGGAATAATAGGGCCCCGTAGTGGGTATCAGTGGGAGGAATAGTGCAACATCATTGGTGTCATTGGGAGGAATAGTGTCCCATTGTTGGTATTAGTGGAAGGAATCATGCCCCTTTATTGGTGTCATTGGGAGGAATAGTGCCATATTGTTGGTATCAGGGCAAGGGCGAGTGCCCCGTTATTGGTGCCAGTGGGAAGAATAGGGGCCTGCAGTTGGGATCAGTGGGGGGAATAGTGCCACATCATTGGTGTCATTGAGAGGAATAGTCTCTCATTGTTGGTATTAGGGGGAGAAATAGTGCACCATCATTGGTGTCATTGGGAGTAATAGTGTCCCATTGTTGGTATTAGGTGAAGGAATCATGCCCCTTTATTGGTGTTATTGAGAGGAATAGTGCCACATCGTTGATGTCAGTGGTAGGAATTGTGCCCTATTGTTGGTATCAGTGACAGGAAAAATGCCCCATTGTGGGTGTAGAAGGAATAGTGCCTTGTATCAGTGGGAGGAATAGTGTGCCAAGGGCCAGGTAAAGGCAAGTAAAGGGCCACATTCGGGCCACAGTTTGAAGACCACTGCTCTGGGGGAGGAGGAACTGAGTGTAATACTTACCTTACCCCTTGCTTCCCAGGACTCTCCTCCATCACGGCTTATGGGTGGTCCCTTGCTATTGGCCCTAATGGAGTAATCGTGCGACTTTGCATTCACAGAGTACACACTGTTCTGTGATTGGAGAATGTGAGATTATGACATTCATCTGCCACTCCTTCAATTGCAGAACAAGTTGTATTGAGTGAAAAGAATACAGAACCTTTTATGAATGGAGGAGCTGAGAGGACTCACATAGCCTCCAGTGCAGCCTTTCTCAATCTTTTCAACACAGAGGAACCCTTGAAATAGTTCTCCGGTCTCGGGGGAACCCCGGCTAAAAATCAGAAATCTACAACTCATGATACATTAGTGTGATGGTCAGTGGGAAGAATGGTCCTTAGACTTGTGGTCATTGGGAAGAATTACCTCCTTACAGATAGCTAAAAAGATCAATGGTGTCAGTTGGAACTTATCCGAGAAACAGAAATGGTCCAATGCTGAAGGAACCCCTAGCAACCTCTAGAGGAACCCTAGGGTTTCTACAGAACCCTGGTGGAGAATCACGGCTCCAGTGCATACATAGTACTAGCGTTGGGAGTGTAACCAGACGTTTGGCACTTAGGCTCGGTTCACACAGGGGCGACTTGTCCAGGCGACTTCGCCGCCTGACAAGTCGCTCCCCGTTCTGTACTACGGAACCGTTCTAATAGGAGCGACTCGAGTTGCTCTGACTTAGAAAAAAGGTTCCTGTACTACTTTTGCGGCGACTTCGGGCGACTTGCATTGACTTCTATACAGAAGTCGTTTTGCAAGTCGCCGCTGAGGTCGCGGCAGGTCGCGGCGCTGCAAGTCGTGCCGCGTACTGTGTGAACCGAGCCTCACTGCAGTGTGAGCTTTTAAAGTTTTGAGAGTTTTTCCCTAGTGCAACAGCATCTACCAACATGAAACATATCATTAGGAGTAATCCCTTTTTACACAGCAAATATGCAAATATTATTTTTGTCCCTGAGTTCAGCTTTAATATTTATAACTAATAGTAATTTAATAATATTTTATAATTTAGGCAGAGCTACAGCCAATCTATACACAGGTTTGTCACATCTTCCTAAAATATAGCACAGAACTTATTAGCTTCCGTCCAATGATAAATTATACATTTTTATACTGGGAATTTAATTAGTAATTTTACAAACTGCTGATCTTTCCAAATGACAGAGTAAATAAAAAATGGAAATAATTAGGATCATCACTTTTTCTAATTCTTTCCAAAAGCAAAAAATGTAGGTCTTCGGAAGCATTATTCTATCTGGGTCAGGGAAGCATCCTGGGCTGGGCTTGAGGATCTGGCAGGAACGCAAACCATCCTCGATGTCACACCCAAAAACCACTCTCTTGGCGCCATAGCCCAAAACAAGGCACAAAGAAATAGTAATCTGTTTAAAAGTCTGGGCTGGTATGCAAACAGCCTACATCTCTTCTTAAAAATGTAGTTGCAGTATTAAGATGTCTCAGTATGAGGTCCAATTATGATGTCTAATTATCATGTCCTCCAGCTCTGTTGTAAGAATCGCTTCCCAAGCACTGATATCTATCTGTGTTAAGGCGAGGCATTTGCTGCGTTATTTAAAGGGGCTGTGGGGTTTATTTACTAAAACTGGAGAGTGCAAAATCTGGTGTAGCTGTGCATGGTAGCCAAACAGATTCTAACTTCAGCTTGTTCAAATAAGCTTTGACAATAAAACCTGCAAGGCGATTGGTTACTATGCAGAGCTGCACCAGATTTTACACTCTCCAGTTTTAGGAAATCGACCCCTGTGCTACTACTGCCCCCCTCTGATGTAACGGAAACCTGCGTTACATCAGAGGGGGGCGGGGTCACCCATACGTCATTGGGGAACCCCTGGCTTCCCTTACAAGTGTCAGAGGGGGCGGGGTCAGGTGACGGGTGGCCCCGCCCTCCTAATATAAGAAACGTCAGCACTGGGATCCCCGCAGTGTCTCCTTAGTGGAGACAGAAGACGGATGCATGGATGGACTGCGCTGGACTGAAAATCACCCGTCGCTGGATCAGATCAGCCATCGCTGGACCCCAGAAAGATGATCATCCGTCGCTGGATAGCAAGAGTGGATTAGCACTGCTGAAATCTTTTTTTTATTTTTAATAAAGGAATTTTTCAAAAGTGTGTTTGTCTTATTTAACCATTTTTTACACGTTCTTTGTGAAATGGTAAGTACCCCCTTACCATTTCAAACAGGGGGGGGCCGGGATCTGGGGGTCCCCTTGTTAAAGGGGGCTTCCAGATTCTGATAAGCCCCCAGCCCACAGACCCCCACAACCACCGGCCAGGGTTGTGGGGATGAGGCCCTTGTCCCCATCAACATGGGGACATAGTGCTTTGAGGGGTCACAGACCCCCAAAGCATCCTCCCAATGTTGAGGGCATGTGGCCTGGTACGGTTCAGGAGGGGGGCGCTATCTCACCCCCCCTCTTTTCCTGCGGCCTGCCAGGTTGCGTGCTCGGATAAAGGGTCTGGTATGGATTTTTAGGTGGACCCCCACGTCAATTTTTTCATTTAAATTTGATGTGGGGTTCCCCTTAATATCCATACCAGACCTGAAGGGTCTGGTATGGATATTTAAGGGGACCCCCACGTCAATTTGTTTTTTTATTTGACACGGGGTTCCCCTTAATATCCATAACAGACTTGAAGGGCCTGGTAATTGAATTTAGGGGAACCCCACGCTTTTTTTTTTTTTTTTTATCAATGAATGAATTGTCGGCTCCCAATACAGAGAACACTCATTGAGTGTTCTCTGTATTACGGGAGCCGACAATTCATATAGCCGCAAGTGATTTTAAAAGACTTTTATTCCTGCAGAAATGACACTTTGTGCAGGGACAGTTCTAAGCACAGGAAACATGCGCCCCTTCACAGGCATACTATAGACACCCCCCAGGTACGAAATTCAAAGGAATATTACACTTTTATTGTTTCACTTTAATCATTATTAAAATCACTGCTCCTGAAAAAACTGCAGTTTTTAAAACTTTTTTTTGCATTGATCCATGTCCCCTGGGGCAGGACCCAGGTCCCCAAACACTTTTTAGGACAGTAACTTGCATATTAGCCTTTAAAATTAGCACTTTAGATTTCTCCCATAGACTTATACAGGGTGTTCCGGCTTTTCGAATTTGCCGCGAACAGCCCAAATTGTTCAGTGTTCGCTGAACAGGCGAACAGGCAATGTTCGAGTCGAACATGAGTTTGACTCGAACTTGAAGCTCATCCCTAATAAGGAAGGTATTTGGCACAATTATATTACAGAAACACACACATTGTACATTATATACTACTCTAATAGAGTGGATTACAGGATTTTACAAGCATTTTAACTCACACTGGGCATTCCTGCCAGACAGGGAGAGAAAGGGGGAGAGGAGACAGCACATTACATGGTAAGACCTACCCTGAAAATAAGCCCTACTGTGTCTTTTACTGGCAAAATTAATATAAGACCCGGGTTTATTTTCGGGGAAACACGGTAGAAGAATCAAACTGAAGTAATAGCGGATGATACCACCTTACCCCAATCTTCGCTCTCTTGCAAAGCTATAGCTGCTGCCAGTATCTGACGCTTCTAAGATGTTATAAATCCCGCTCCTTGCTGTTTTTCCACCCAAGTCAGGTCTATATCTGATAATCCAGAAGTGAAGATTCCACACCCACAGTACAGATAATTTGTCTCCATATCTGAATTGGAAAAAGGGACTGCTTATAGCCAGATTAGCTAATCTCCTAAAACCGACAACCTGAATTTTTGTTGTCTCTCTGATAATTTCTCTAATCTGACCACAGCAATATAATGCATATATATATATATATATTCAAACTTCATCTGGAGTTCTCTACTCCCCTAAAATACAAATGCTAACACTTTCCTGTAGTTTTGCAGGCTGGACCATCTTGCTCACCTCTTGTGTCCTCCTAATGGCCATTAAGGCTGGCTATCATAGTGACAGGCCTATAAGCAAGTACGGGATTGGAGGATCTCTGTCTTAACACTGCGTGGTAATGTTGAAATGTGTATTTTTAGGCTCCTGGGTCATTGAAAAGACTTTAATGGTATTCGCATTTATCTCTGTGACCAGTTTAGAGCATTTCAAGAAATTACATTTGAACTTGTTGGATCACTGGATGCTCTGCCTGCCCACATCCTATTTACTAAGACAGGAGGACAAGCTTTTTCTAATTATGGGAATACTTTTTTGTTGCTGATAAAGACCTTCTCTATGGAAGAGACCTGGGGCCACCCAACAAAAAATTATACAAATGATTACATGTCATCTCAGAATTCTGATTTTGAAACTCAAGTTTCTAACTTTTAATCTCAGTTGAAACTCAGAATTTAGTTTAATACATTTTAGGATGGCCCGAGGGCTCTTCCATACTTCTCACATATGAAAAGCTGAGAAATGCCTTGTACACACGGTTGGACATTCCGAAAACAAAATCCATTGGATTTTTTCCAATGGATTTTGGCCGAAACTAGTCTTGCATACACACTGTCGTACAAAGTTGTCTGAAAATCCGAATGTTCGGAACGAGGTGACGTTCGCAACGTACAACGGAACTACGTAGAGGAAGTAGCCAATAGGCAATTTTTTTCTGAACATGCGTGGCACTTTGTGCGTCGAAATTCTCTACAAACGATCGGGAAAAGTCCGATCGGATTTTGTTGTCGGAAAGTTTTAGATCATGCTCTCAAACTTTCTCCATCGGAAATTCTGATAGAAAAAGTCCAATAGAGCCCACACACGATCGGATTTTCCGACAACATAATACGACTTTTTCCGTCCGAATTTCCAACCGTGTGTATGGGGCATAAGAGTGATCACACATCCTAATTTGAATTGAAATCTTCCATATGCGTGCCTGTTGTTCCTGGTAGGACATCTTCCCATGTATAGCCTGTTCAAAGATGGCAATATAAATCAGAGGCATGACCGAACCGCTATGTAACACCTCTATTGCCTGTCTGCCACGGAATCACAAACATTCCTCTAGCCCAAGGTTTGACACTGTATTCAGGAGACCCTATCACCAGACCATTCATAACCAAAATAACCCCATAAGAATATTAGTGCATGCAATCTACTTTTTTTTTGCATTTTTTAACCTATAAAACCTATAAAACCATCCCTTGTGTAGATATCTAAAACCCCTGAGGCTGGTGCTAGGTGTCGCCATCTTGAAAGTGATGTTAGTAGCTCCAGCACACTTAGAACTGTCACTTTTGCAACCATTTTACCCCAGTGGAACCCTTGAAATGCTTTTCAGGTCTCAGGGAACCCCTGATAGCACTAGTCCATTGAGGATCATTGGGGAAAGGCACCTTACATTGATAAAGCTGGATTTTTAAGGTGGCCATAGGGACAACTGCCCTGAGCCCCCTGACAGAAGCCCCCCCTCCATCTATACAAAAATAATATAAAGCAATATAAAATATATATATATATATATATATATATATATATATATATATATATATATATATATATATAAAATAATTAAAAAAATGAATAATAAAAATATATTAATACAAAAATCACTTTCTTTTATTAAATGTATCTTAGGAAGTAATATTTTGCCAGCCTTCATCTATAAAAGTTTTTACTCTGCACTGGTATATTGTGTTGTTTATTGAGTGCCCCCACGGAGACCTGCATTCCATGGGGGAACTGCGTCGATTGACACAGACAGCAGGACTTGGCCTTGCCCCTTGGCTCCTGTGTCACTGGATTTGATTGACAGCAGCGGTAGCCAATAGCTCCTACTGTTATCAATCTATTAAATGAGGACCCAAGACAGCAGCTGAAGGTGCTGGGTTCGTGCTCGTTGCTGGAACGATTGGGTTCAAGTAAAAGGGGGGCTCTGGGGGGCAGCTGCAGCACAGAAGGCTTTTCACCTGAATGCATAGAATGCATTAAGGTGAAAAACCACAAGACTCTACAACTCCTTTAAGAATGTAAACAAACTCAGTGTATAATGCGCCCCCAGAACCTGAAGTGCCCTGAGCCCCCCAAGGTGTAAATCTGGCCCCTTACATCAGTGGTCAGACCGCCATTCTTGCAGTGGTGCTGATAGCTCTGCTAAGTAGTGTTGGGCCCAGAATTATATAGACAATTAGCAACAGCTCAAGGAACCTCTTGAGGAACCCTAGAATTCTGCAGCACCCTGGTTGAGAATGGCTGCTAGATAGTGATCTTTTGCTCCTCCCCAACATCTCATAAAAGTTTATCATGGAAAATAAGGGGCGTTGCGGAGGAGCTGCAGGTAGGAAGACATGCAGGTAGGTTAATTGGCTTCTGTCCAAAAATTGGCCCTAGTATATGAATGGGGACCTTGGATCGTGGGCTCTTTGAGGGTAGGGACCAATGTGAGTGTGCAATGTACAGGGATAGGGACAATTGTAGACACTCACTCAGGTTGAACTGGATGGACTGGTGTCTTTATTCAACCTTACTAACTATGCAACTTGTTGCCTGGCTGTGCAGGAGCGGGGAACTCAATCATCTGCAACCCTTGCTGCACAAAATTCACCCCGAGAGCAGCCAGCTCGGCTTGCAAAAATGATTATTTTTGGCCACATCAGTCAACTGTTAACTCACATCTATGGCAAGCTTTGGCAGACCCATGGGGGAACTGGCCTCATCGAAATCCTTACTGACACACAGGCGCTTTTATCCGAGGAACAAGAGACGGAGGGGTGTCACATCTTTTCCAAGACCTTTACCTTTCTATGTGCTACAAAGTGTATGACCAGCGCTACGCCGCATTCAGGAAACCCACAGGAGCTGCCCCCGGTGTCATATCTGACAGCTGCAGTTTATCCCAACCATCCCTCTCCGATCCCATAATTAATGCAGTTCCATAAAGCGTTTAGATCATCGTTTTGTTCTCTGTTGGAGACAGACCCCAAGCATTCCCAAAAGCTGAATGAGCTGAGTGGAGGGAGAAGACGACCCGCAGCTCTCCTCCCAGGCTCCCTCCTTGATGTGGTCGGCAGTATGAAAGGAGGGTCCAGCTTCTGATTGAAATAGGAGATAAGAGCGACAAGCTATCCTGCTGCAGGCGCCAATAGAAGGGAACCATTATTACCTGACCCAGCATTGTCAACCACCAGCCAAGCAGAAGATAGGCAAGGAATGAAAGGCAACTTTCCATGGGGGGGGGGGGGGGGGAATCGAAAAAAAGAAAAACATTTTCACTGGTGGGGTTATGTCAGCTACTGTGTCAGAGACAGAATTTGTACTCGGTTCGTTTTAAGACATTTTAAAGGATCAGTCCGTCCAAATCTGATATCTCAGTATTTTGAAAGATGCTGAAGTTAAAACACCCGACGGAATCTTATATTTTATTTATTTATTACAGGTACTTGTATATCTCCATCACTTTACATGTATATATTGTACATTCACAACAGTCCCTGTCCTCAAGGAGTTTACAATCTAAGGTCCCTAATTCACACTCATACACATACTAGGGCCAATTTAGACAAAATCCAATTACCTACCAACAGTCTTTGGAGTGTAGGAGGAACCCCGAGCACCCAGAGGAAACCCACACAGGCACAGGGAGAACATGCAAACTCCAGGCATTTAGTGTCCTGGTTGGGATTTGAACCGGCGACCCTATTGTTATGCTACCCACTTAGCCACTGTGCTGCCCACAGAAAAACTCTATGGGTGAGATCTCAATGGGCCTGCATACCTACTGTGGCATATGAGGGGCTTCCGCTCTCCTTGATGGGTTTTTACTTACTACATGCACTCATCGGCCACTTGATTAGGTACACCTGTTCAATCATTGCTTGTAAAGCCGCGTACACACGGGCGGACTGTCTGGCCAACTTAGTCCGTCGAAACACATTTCAGCGGACAGTCCACTCGTGTGTGGGCTTCAGCTGACTTTTTCAGCGTGCAGTCTGGCGTACTAAGTATTTCGGAATTTCCGTAATACTGTCCGTCATACTTTGGTTTCAGCGGACAATCCGCTCGTCAGTAGGCTAGTTCGACGGACTAAGTATGGCGCATGCTCAGAAAGGATTTACACGGCGAAAGGTTGCATTGCTGTGTATTGGACTTCCTATTTCTAGTCCCGTCGTACGTGCTGTACACGTCATCGCGCAAGCTTTCGACGGACTGTTTGTGCATCCTAGTGTGGTCAAGTCCGTTCATTCGAAAGTAGGACGGACTGTCCGTCGGATTGTCTGACGGACTAAGTTGGCCATACAGTCCGCCCGTGTGTACGCGGCTTAACACAAATTGCTAATCAGCCAATCACGTGGCAGCAACTCAATGCATTTAGGCATCTAGATGTGGTGAAAATGACTTGCTGAAGTTCAAATTGAACATCAGAATGGGGAAGAAAGGGGATTTAAGTGACTTTGAACGTGGCAAGGTTTCTGGGCTGGTCTGAGTATTTAACAAAAACTGCTGATCTACTGATTTTCACGCACAACTCTCTCTCGGGTTTACAGAGAATGGTCTGAAAAAGAGAAAATATGCAGTGAGCGGAAGTTGTGTGGTTGAAAATGCCTTGTTGATGTCAGAGGTCAGAGGAGAATGGGCAGACTGGTTCAGGATGATATGCAACATTAACTCAAATAACCCCTTGTTACAACCAAGATATGCAGAATACCATCTCTGAACGCACAACACATCAAACCTTGAACCAGATGGGCTACAGCAGCAGAAGACCAAAACAGGTGCCACTCTTGTCAGCTAAGAACAGAAAACTGAGGCTACAATTCGCACAGGCTACTTTTCTCACCAAAATTGGACAATAGAAGACTGGAAAAATGTTTCATGGTCTGAGGAGTCTCTATTTCTGCTACGACATTCAGATAGTAGGGTCAGAATTTGGCGTTAACAACGTGAAAGCATGGATCCATCCTGCCTTGTATCAACGGTTCAAGCTGGTGGTGGTGTAATGGTGTGGGGGATATTTTCTTGGCACCTTAGTACCAATTGAGCAACTTGACAACTGGGCACTTTAACCCCCCTCATGACCAGACCAATTTTCAGCTTTCAGTGCTCTCACACTTTGAATGACAATTACTCAGTCATGCAACATTGTACCCAAATACATTTTTGTCCTTTTTTTTCCCACAAATAGAGATTTCTTTTGGTGGTATTTGATCACCTCTGGGTTTTTTATTTTTCTGCTCTATAAATGAAAAAAGACAGAAAATTTGGGAAAAAAATATGAATTTTTCTTTGTTTCTGTGATAAAATTTTGCAAATTATTAATTTGTCTTCATAAATTTTGGCCACAATTTGCACTGCTACATATCTTTGGTAAAAATAACCCAAATTAGTGGATATTATTTGGTCTTTGTGAAAGTTAGAGAGTCTACAAGCTGTGGTGCAAATCATACAAAACTGATCACATCTGATGTACTGGTGGCCGATCTCATTTCTTGAGACCCAAACAAGCCAGGAAAGTACAAATACCCCCAAATGACCCCTTTTTTGAAAGTAGACATTCCAAGGTTGAGCTTTTTGATGCTGTAATTTTTTCCCACAATTCTTTGCAAAATGAAGATTTTTTTTTCACAAAATTGTCATTGTAATAGGTTATTTCTCTCACATGGCATGTGTATACCACAAATGACACCCCAAAATAAATTCTGCTACTCCTCTTGAGTATTACGATACCACATGTGTGAGACTTTTCCACAGCCTGCCCATTCAGAGAGACCCAACATGCAGGGAGCGCCATCACGTGTTCTAGGAGCATAAATTACACATCTAACTTGTTGACTACCTATTACACTTTTGAAGGCCCTGGAGCACCAGGACAATGACATGTGACACTGATGTGGCACTGATGACAGATGGCACTGATACGTGGCACTGATGACACGTGACACTGATGTGGCACTGATGACAGATGCCACTAAAACGTGGCACTGATGACAGATGCCACTAATACGTGACACTGACAGGTGGCACTGATGACAGATGGCATTAATATGCGGCACTGATGACACGTGACACTGATATGGCACTGTGACAGATGGCACTATGTGGCACTGATGACAGATGGCACTTATACATGGCACTGGGGACAGATGGCACTGACAGGTGGCACTGGGGCAAATGGCACTGACAGCTGGCACTGGGGACAGGTGGCACTGGGGACAGATGGCACTGACAGGTGGCACTGGGGACAGATGCACTGGGGACAGGTGGCAGTGACATTGTGGGCACTTTATTTTATGTTTTTTTTTTTTACCTACTCACGGCCGCTGCAACTGTTCATCTCTCCCTCCTCACACGCTGTCTGTATGAGGAGGGAAAGCCAGCGATGAGAGATGATCTCATATGTTTACATATGAGATCATCTCTCATTGGACACGCCGATCGTGCTGTAAACGGCCGCTGTGATTGGCCATTTACAGCGATCTGTGACTGGCTGTTTCCAAGGGACACGGCCAGCACATGACTTCCCCGATGTGCGCTCGCAGGAGCGTGCAACGTGGAAGTAAACAGGAGATCCTCCAGGAAGGGCCTCCCGGCAATTGGCGTCCACGCTGCAGACGTCTTTCGGCTATAGCGCGGACACCTAGTGGTTAAACACCACGGCCTACCTGAGTATTGTTGCTGACCATGTCCATCCCTTTATGACTACAGTGTCCCCATCTTCTGATGGCTCCTTCCAGCAGGATAATGCACCATGTCACAAAGCTCCAATCATCTCATCACTGGACAATGAGGTCCCTGTCCTCCAATGGCCTCCACACTCACCACATCTCAGAGCACATTTGGGATGTGGTTTAACGGGAGATTGGCATCATGGATGTGCAGCTGAAAAATCTGCAGCAACTGTGTGATGCTATCATGTCACTATGGGCCAAAATCTCAGAGGAATGTTTCCAACACCTTGTTGAATCTATGCCATGAAGAACGAAGGCAGTCCTGAAGGCAAAATTGGGTCCAACCTGGTACTTCCAAATGGACAGGCACAGAACCAGGAATTATGATCTCAATGTTGGTGTATCCAAGAAATATAAGAAGCCAGGCTGTCAAATTGGCAGCAGCCACTTAATCCTAATTGACATTAATGGGATAGCCTGCACAGGGAAACATAGAACATCTGTAATGCCCTGTACATACGGTCCGACATTCTGACAACAAAGTCCGCCGGATTTTTTCAGACGGATTTTGGCTCAAACTTGTCTTGCATACACACGGTCGTACAAAGTTGTCGGAAAATCCGATCGTTCAGAACAAGGTGACATAAATCACGTATGATGGGACTATAAAGAGGCCAGTAGCCAATAGCTTTTGTCTCGTAATTTATTCTGAGCATACGTGGCATCGTCGGAATTGTCTACACACGATCGGAATTTAAACGATCGGATTTTGTTGTCGGTAAATTTGAGATCCTGCTCTCAAACTTTGTGTGTCAGAAATTCCGATGGAAAAAGTCGGATGGAGCCCACACACGATCGGATTTTCCGACAACACAGTCCGATCGCACATTTTCCGTTGGAAAGTCCGACCGTGTGTACAGGGCATTAGAGTACATGGAGGAATTGAGTGGCTTTTCCCATTTAGCTCACAGAGCTGTTCACATCTTAGCATAGAGTACCCATACTCACGTTCCTGCACACAGTCTTTTTACGCGTTTTGGAGTGTTTCCGCTCATTTCACTTGAATGGGCTGCCATATACGTGGCAAACGCCCCAAAAAAACGCCAAAACTTTTTTTGGAGTGGAGTGTGCCGAGTTTTTTTCATTGCACGTTTTGATGCATTTGCAGCTTGGAAAAACACACATCTGCTACCAGTACAAAGTTTATTCATCATCTTTATTATACCCCCTGGTTGGCACGTATGGCATTTGGATCTGCGGCTGCTTGACTTTGTTGTGCCTTGGGGGCGTAGATCTTCTACATATGTTTTGGACTTACCCTATTCTGTCTATATATTAGCAGGAGCTCTTTGATACCACCCTTTATTTGCCATTCTCCTATACCCCGGAGGTTAGGTTGCTGCTGGGCATCTTGAAAGACTTTGTACCTTGGACACGTTTGTATTTTGATTCGCACACATTCTATTCTATGCCCAGAAATTAATCTTGCTGAACTGGAAAAATGCAGCTGCACCCTTAATATTTCACTTTTACCGTCTGGCAAATATGGATCTACCTACGTTTTCGCTGATCTACAAGGGCTGAGCTTGCCCCAAGAAGTAGATATGTGCACAATTAAAAAGTTTGTTTCTTTACATTTCTGTTGATTCGGAACGATTCGCAATTTCGTAAGACGCAAGTTTTCATATTCGGACTCGTTCATATTTTCGTAACAGTTTTATTTTCGTTGATAAGAAATGATTCGTAATTTCGTTAGTCTAATTTTCTTTGATTCAAAATTCGACATTTTTTTAGATAATAATTTTCGTTTATTCGGTACACAACTCGTAATTTAGTAATTGTTACTTTTGTGAGATCACCTTTTTCCGTTGATTCGTACTTTTGTAGGAAATAAAGAATAATAATCCTAGGCTTGCTTTTGTAATAAGTCCTGCACTTACTCCAGTCCACTCCTTCAGTCACCAGACCCGACTCAGTCTCCTCCTCAACTGAATGTAAAAAGATTCAGCAATGCCGTGTGATCAGACACAAAAGGGATAAGCTGATTGGCTAAAGATATTAAGTAAGGTACATCACTCACTAATACACTGCCCATTCAAAAGAACGATTCGAGAACACAAAATTACGAACATACATATTAAGATACACTTACACTGTCTATTTAAAAGAACGATTCGAGAAAACGAACAAACTAAATTACGAACAGACGAAGAAACGAAATCACGAACACATGCATGAAAATACGAACATACAAAATTATGAACAGACAAAGGTTTGAAAATACGAAATGTAAACCATTCGTTATAGATTTCATTTTCTTTCTTTTACTGTTTCGGAGTTTCGTATTTTCGTAAGTTTGTCCGTTCATAAGCTCGTATTTTCACGCGTTCGTTATTTTACTTATTTGTAATTTCGTCATTTTTGTATTTTGGTTCTTTCAGCTATTCGGATCGATCCGAATGTACGAATACTAACAAATTTGTACGAAAATCTATTTGTTACGAACCGAATCGCACATGTCTAAAAAGAAGTTTACAAAGCTCTGGCAGCCCTGGCTTGAAATTGTATGAATGATGTACAGTAGGTTTTCTGTTCATTGTTACTATTGTTGACAATGTTTTCTGTGTTATATGGGCTCTCCCAAACAGTATATGCCATTTGAAAGTTTTCTAGTACACACATAGGTGTGCATAGCCTATTGGATTACGCTGTGCACCCCAAAACTCACACAGATATGCGTGTGTTTGTGTGTGTGGGGGTGTGAGTGTGTGTGAGTGTGTGTGTACAGTATCTCACAAAAGTGAGTACACCCTTCACATTTTTGTAAATATTTTATTATATCTTTTTATGTGACAACACTGAAGAAATTGAGTTCTTTACCATGAGGTGCCATGTTGAACTCTTTAGAAGAGGCTTCCTTCTGGGACGACAGCCATGCAGACCAATTTGATGCAGCGTGTGGTGTATGGTCTAAACACTGACAGGCTTCCCCCCCCCCCCCCACCCCTTCTACCTCTGCAGCAATGCTGGCAGCACTTATACATCTATTTCCCAAAGACAACCTCTGGATATGACGCTAAGCACGTGTGCTCAATTCATTGGTCATCCATGGCGAGGCCTGTTATGATTAGAACCTGTTCTGTTAAACTGCTGTATGGACATTAACCACTTCCCGACCGGTCAATAGCAGATTGACATCCGGGAAGTGGTTCTGTTATCCTGACTGGGCGTCTTATGACGTCCTTCAGGATAACAGCCACCACGCACCCGTGGGGGCGCTCATTGCAGCGAATGGTGGAGCGGTGTGTCAGTCTAAGACACCGTTCCACCACTCGAGGCTCTTTACCACATGATCAGCCGTGTCCAATCATGGCTGATCACGATGTAAACAGGAAAAGCCGTTAATCGGCTTTTCCTCATTCGCGTCTGACGGACACGAGTAGAGGAGAGCCGATCGGCTGCTCTCCTGACAGGGGGGTCTGCGCTGATTGTTTATCAGTGCAGCCCCCCTTGGATGCCCACACTAGACCACCAGGGAAGCACCCAGGACCACCAGGAAGGTGGATGGCCAGGTATGTACCACATGGCCATCCACATGTACAAACGACAGCCCAGTCTGTGCCAATCAGTCCCCACAAATGGGCACTGACTGACACCATCATGTAACAAATAAAATCAGTGATGCCCAGCAATGCCAGCCATCAGTGTCATCAGTGCCACCCATCAGTGTCCAGCAGTGGCACCTATCAGTGCCCACCTATCAGTCCCCATCCATGTCACCTATCAGTACCACCCATAAGTACCCATGAGTGCCCAACAGTGCCGCATACTAGTGCCACCTATCAGTGCCCATCAGTGCTGCCTATCAGTGCCCATCATCAGTACCTGTCAGTGTCACCTCACCAGTACCACCTCATTGGTGCCACCTCATCTGTGCCGATCAGTGCTGCCTTATCAGTGCCGTCAGTGCAGCCATATCAGTGCCCGTCACTGAAGAAGAAAACATACTTATTTACAAAAAAAATTAACAGAGGCAAAGAAAAACTTGTTTTTTTTTTTCACAATATTCTGTCTTTTTTTATTATTTATCTTTAAAAACTTAAATAAACACCTTTCAACAACAAGTAATGGCACAACAAAAACGACACACATTTTCAGAAATGCCCAGGTGTAAATGCAGTCTAATAACACTTGAGCAACGCTACTGCGTAGTGTTTTTATCTAATTCTTTTGCAGTTTTATAGAGCATTCTTGCAGTGGCAGAATTCATTTGAATGGGCCTTCTTCCACTGCAATAATGCACTAAAGAAGCTCATGTACCACATTTTGAACTTAAGCCAAGCGCATTTTGTGTCGCTTGGATTTTTTGCAGGTTTACGCAGTTGAAACATGAGGAAAAATGCGTGACTCCTACCAGTGTTTGGGGTGCCATCAGGAAATAACGGTACCTCAAGCGAATCGCATGTTATACAGCACTTTTCACACCTTTGCACCTGCTACCCACAGGCGTGAAAGGGGCCTAATACATACCTCCCAACATTTTGAGATGGGAATGAGGGACACCTACTAGCAAACATATGTAGGCATAGGACATGCCCCCCTGACACACCCCGTTAAACATAACCAAAAAAACAGTTAATAAAATCCACAAGTGCTTTTTTTTAACCACTAATATTCCTTGATATTGGTTTTAAAATTAACAATTGCAGCCATTTAAAATTTTAAAATTTGGACGAGAGGTTTAGCACTGGGAAACACTTTTTGAAAGATAAAAATTTGCTTTTTTTATACAACTAATTAGGAAGAAAGGAAGAAAGAGGGACAGAGGGGCATTGCTCTAAATTAGGGACAGTCCCTCGAAATCAGGGACAGCGATGCTAATAGAAGAAATCTTACAGTGTATGGCCAGCAGAGTTGATAACTGAAGACTTCCAGTACTAAATCATTTGCAACCTTGCATACAGAACATTCAGAGGTGCTGCTACCATTAGGCAAACTAGGCAGCCGCCTAGGGCGCACTGCTGCCTAGGGCACCCAGCCACTGGTGTTCCTACTCTCTTCTCTATGCAGCAAGCAACTAAGTCTCAACATCAGCAGGCAGCCGCCGCTCCTGTTGCACATTGGGGATTATTTACTAAAGGAAAATCCCCTTTGCACTGCAAGTGCACTTGGAAGTAAAGTCGCTGTAGATCCAAGGGGGGCATGCAAGGAAAATAAAAAACAGCATGTTAGCGTGCACATGATTGGATGATAAAATCAGCAGAGCTTCCACTCATTTCAGATTTACCCCTTAGATTTACAGCGACTGCACTTCCAAGTGCACTTGCAGTGCAAAGTGGATTTGCCTTTCGTAAATAACCCCCATAGTGTCAGAGGAGCAGCTCCAGTGGAAGACTGTGTCTGTGTCCTGACTCCCGAATGAATGGAGGCAGACATTAATGAATGCGCACAGGTAGGCTGCATTGATGGGCACTGGTAGGCTGCATTTGATGGACGCTGGTGTGGCTGCATTGACGCCACTGGTAGGCTGCATTGATGGGCACTGGTAGGCTGCATTGATGGGCACTGGTGAGGGTGCATTTGATCACTGGTGGGCTGTATTTTATGGGCGCTTCATTAAAAAGGTGGGGTATACATAGGCAGGGCAAAGGGGGTGGGGTCTGGGGTGGAGCCAATGGGGGCTGCAAAATTAGGTTTCGCCTAGGGTGTCAAAAATCCTTGCACCAGCCCTGAGAACATTCCTGGGAACGTGGCTGCCAACTACCATAGGAACTTAGAGTGGAGTTTCCAAATGTATAGAATGAATGACCACATAAGAATTGGAGGCACTGGCTGGACAAATAAACTATACCCTTGCAGCTTTTGCAAATGACAAGCTGTGAATAAAACGTAGCTTTGGTGGCTTGCTGGCACCATGAGGGTTAATGATACTTCTCAATGGACTTTAATTATACATTTAAAATAATAAGATGGAAAAAATTCAAAGGAGACAAATGTATTTAAAGAAAATACCGAGAAGCCACACTGTCTCTTACATGCCAATATGTAATTATTTTTTATTGGCATTAAATTATTGCATAGAAAGTACTTGTAATAAATTCTTAGTTTATTGCTGGGTATTTCCAAGTCTGGAAAGAAAAAAAAGAAGTATTTATTATTACCAAGTTCCCTGTCGTTATTATTAATGCATTCACAGCTGAACTTCATTTAAAATTAAATCCATGACGGAATGTGTTTCTAAAAAGAAATTCTCTGATCTTAAAAGCAAATAGCGTAATATCTGATTTGGATTCAAAGTCACCTTTCACTCGGGGAGGACTCCGCCAAGTGGATCCGTCTGCTCAGCAGGTGATGTACCCGCTGATCCCCACTGAGCTGGCATATGGCCGGTCTGTGTCCGCTCCGCTATGCAGAGCAGACTCAGACACAGCCCGCTGTTCTCCATGGGGTGGTCAGATGGAAATGGACTGTCTGTCCGCTTCCATCCGACTGTCATGCGATATGCTAGACGGATGTGGAACAGATTTCCATTTACATCCACCTCCCCATAGAGAACAATGGCTGGTCCAATTGGGTCCATCTGAAAAATGGACAGGGGGACCTGACCGGTCCGATTGTGTGAAAGGAGCCTAAAGACCCATACACACCGATCGGACTTTCCCACAACAAAACCGTGGAATTTTGCCAGAAGGGTGTTGGCTCAAACTTGTCTTGCATACACACGGTCACACAAATTTTGGCCAACAATTACGAACGTAGTGACATATTAGACGTACTACGTGGTTTTTCAGCTCTTTAGCGCCACCCTTTGGGCTCCTTCTGCTACTTTCAAGTTAGTAGAATGTTGGTGAATGTTGATTCGCGCTTTTCTTTTCGCGTTTTTTATTTAGCGCTTTTCAGTTTGTTTCTGAACGGCTGTTCATCAACCAGCCATGTTGCGGAATCGGAGGAGATAACATGTTATTTATTATTGGCCTTGGAGTTTTTGCATTGACATTATTTTTTTGGGTTGAATAATGATTTGATTTCGTATATTTTTGGATGCATAGAATCGGGTTATTTTCTATTGGCAGATAGCATGTCTAATTATTTTTTTTTTTTAATGCACAATAAAAAAAAATTGTGCAGAATAATACTTGGCTATGTGTTTTACTTCAAATGACAGTTTGGAAGTAGGCAGTTACATTTTAAAAAATACAATGTAAAATTGACAAGGGACACCAACATAGTTGTATCTTTGATCTTATAAACTACGAGATAATGGTGTTGTGGTAACTTGTACAAATAAAAGAATAATAATATTATTATAGAAAAAAAAAAAGCCCTTGAAAATTTGTTTGCAAAAACTCCATCAGTATCACCAGCAAAGCAGCTTCATTATTATCCCATTAAAGAAGAAGAGAATTGTGCGCTGCATTTCGAGATTTCATAATTTGCCGCGTCACCAATGTTAATTCTCCATTATGAACGCTACTTTACAAGACGAACCGCTTCCGGCTCGTCCTTGCTTCTGAGCATGCGTGCTTGTACTTTGGGCTTTTGTCCGACGGACTTGTGTACACACGATCAGAAAATCCGACAACAGACATTTGTTGGAGGAAAATTTGAGAACATGCTAGCCAACATTTGCCACTTGTAGGTGGCACTGGTGGGTACTGATAGGTGGCACTGGTGGGCACAGATGAGGCAGCCGTGGCAATTTGTGTGAGGGACCGATGTCCCTCTGACAGCGGCCGATGATTGCCTTTTTTTTCCCCTCACGCTGTTAGCGTGAGGCAAAAAAAAATATTGATTACCGATCTTCTGTTTACATCATGTGATCAGCTGTCATTGGCTGCCAGCTGATCACGTGGTAAGGAGCCGGGATTGGCCCCTTACCCCGATCTGTGATCACCCGAGTCTCATAGACACGCAGGGACATGCCGACATAGCATGCTCGGGAGGATGTCTATGGACGCCCTCCCGGCAATTAAGGCCCACGCTGTACCCGTCTTCCGGGTATAGAGCAGGGGAGAAGAAGTTAAAGAGGAAATGCAGTCTGCTCATATAATTTGTAATAAAAACATCTTTGCCATTCTGGAGCTTCCCTCCAACCACTTTGCATATTATTTTATATATATATACTGTGATTCTGTACTTGTCAAATATGCTGCATAAAACTCCCTCCAGTGAGCCACACCTCCAGCTCTGCAGCCCTGCAGCTCTCATTGGCCCTTCTATGGCTCAGCCCCCTCCCTTCCTGGCAATCTCTCATGAGAGTGAGAGAGAGCTGTGTATGATGCCATAAGCCTAGGCCAGTGATGGCGAACCTTGGCACCCCAGATGTTTTGGAACTACATTTCCCATGATGCTCATGCACTCTGCAGTGTAGTTGAGCATCATGGGAAACGTAGTTCCAAAACATCTGGAGTGCCAAGGTTCACCATCACTAGCCTAGGCTAATGACCAGACAAGAAACAGAAAGTGGGCTGTATAAGGTATTTACTGGCAGAAAAAAAAAATGTTTTACTATCCAAAGTTAAAACAACAAGGGAAGAAGATTTAATAGATGGAAAACTCAAAAGATGACTAAAGGTCCGCTTTAAAGTAGATCTATATCCAATCACTGCATCCTCATATACTTTGTAAAATCTTAACATTATTTCAAAAGTATTTAGAAGAAATCATTTATCAAAGTGTGTATGGCCACCATTAGACTTACTTTAACCACTGGAAGATTTACCCCCCTTTATGATCAGGCCATTTTTTGGTTTACGGCACAACATTACTTTAACTGACAATTGTGCGGTCATGCTACACTGTACCCAAATAACATTTATGTCCTTTTTTTCTCACAAATAGAACTTTCTTTTGGTGGTATTTGATCACCATCATCATCATTTGATGCTATAAACAAAAAAAGACTAACAATTAAAAAAATAAAAAAAACAATATTTTTTACTTTCTGCTATAAAACTTATCCAATAAAAAAAAATGGCAAAAAATCTAATCTCTTAAAAACATTTTCGGCCAATATGTTTTCTGCTCCGGATTTTTGTTAAAAAAAAAATCCATATTGATTGGTTTGCGCAAATGTCATAACGTCTACAAACTATTATTATTATTATAATACGGGATTTATATAGCGCCAACAGTTTGCACAGCACTTTAAACTATGGGATATTTGCTAGAATTTTTATTTTATTTTATTTTATTTTTTTACTAGTAATGGTGGCAATCAGCGACTTATAGCTGGACTGCGATGTT